>NC_058083.1:88907533-89247360 GCF_014858855.1 Bufo gargarizans
CTAACTGAAAGGTACTGCTACCTTCCTTTGGAAAGATTCTTAAGCCATTGGTAGAGTTGGTTAAGAATAGGGATGAGCAAACCCGAACTGTAAACTTTTTCACTAAAGTCCGTGTTTGGGGTTTGGGCAATTTATGAATTAACCCCTTAAGGACCCCTCCATATTTCACCTTAAGGACCCGGCTATTTTTTGCAAATCTGACATGTGTCACTTTATGTGGTGATAACTTTAAAACGCTTTTATTTATTCTGCCTTTCTGAGATTGTTTTCTTGTCACATATTGTACCGTACTTCATGACAGTGGTAAAATTGGTTCCATTTTAATCATTTTTTTCCACTAGCAAAGCAAGGGTTAACAGCGAAACAAAACTCAATATTTATTGCCCTGATTCTGTTGTTTACAGAAACACCCCATATGTGGTCTTAAATTGCTGTACAGGCACACGGCAGGGCGCAGACGGAAAGTAATGCCATATGGTTTTTGGAAGGCAGATATTGCTGGACTGGTTTTTGACTCTGTGTCCCATTTGAAGCCCCCCTGATGCACCCCTAGAGTAGAAACTCCAAAAAAGTGACCCCATTTAAGAAATTACACCCCTCAAGGTATTCAAAACTCATTTTACAAACTTTGTTAACCCTTTAGGTGTTCCACAAGAGTTAATGGCAAATGGAAATTACATTTCAGAATTTCTTTTTTTGGGCAAATTGTTCATTTTAATACATTTTTTCCAGTAACAAAGCAAGGGTTAGCAGTCAAATAAAACTCAATATGTATTACCCTGATTCTGTAGTTTACATAGAATCAGGGTAATAAATTTCTGAAATTTCACCTCCATTTGCCATTAAATCTTGTGGGACATCTAAAGGATTAACAACATTTGTAAAAATCAGTTTTGAATACCTTGAGGGGTGTAGTTTCTTAAATGGGGTCACTTTTTTGGAGATTCTACTCTAGGGGTGCATCAGAGTGGCTTCAAATGAGGCATGGTGTCAAAAAACCAATCCAGCAAAATCTGCCTTCCAAAAACCATATGGCGTTCCATTTGTTCTGCGCCCTGCTGTGTGGCCATACAGCAGTTTTAAGACCACATATGGCATGTTTCTGTAAACTACAGAATCAGTGCAATAAATATTGAGTTTTATTTGCCTGTTAACTCTTGCTTTGTTACTGGAAAAATGGATTAAAATAGAAAATTTGCCAAAAAATTGCTGTTTTGGCATTGTTTTTATTTTTTGTTATTTACAACGTTCATCTGACAAGTTAAATTATGTGCTATTTTATAGAGCAGGTTGTTACGGACCCGACAATACCAAATATGACTACTACTTTAGTTTTTTTGTTTCAATTTTACATAATAAAGCATTTTTGGCTCATTTTTTGCTGGATGAGGTGACGTTTTGATTGCCACTATTTTGGTGTAAATATGACTTTTTGATCGCTTGCTATTACACTTTTTGTGATGTAAGGTGACAAAAAAAAGGCTTTTTTGACACCGTTTATACTTACATTTTTTTATGGTTTTAACCTGAGGGGTTAGGTCATGTGGTATTTTTATAGAACAGGTTCTTACTGATGCAGGGATACCTAATATGTCTACTTTTTTAGTTTTACACAATAATATCATTTTTGAAAAATAAAAATAAAATCATGTTAGTGTCTCCATAGTCTGAGAGCCATATTTTTTATTTATTTTTTGGGTGATTGTATTAGGTAGGGGCTAATTTATTTTCAGTATGAGGTGATGTATAGATTGGTACTATTTTGGGTGGCATATGCTTTTTGATCGCTTGGTGTTGCACTTTTAGTGATGTAAGGTGACCAAAACATTTTTTTTAGCACAGTTTTTATTTTATTTTTTGTTCCCCTGAAGGGTTAGGTAATAAAATATTTTTATCGAGCCAGTTGTTACGGACGTGGCAATATCTAATATGTAAACTTTCTTTTATTTATTTAAGTTTTACACAATAATATAATTTTTGAAACAAAACAAATCATGTTTTAGTGTAGGTAGGAGATCATTTTTTTGAGGGATGATATGACGGTTGAGTGGCACTATTTTGGGGTGCAAATTACTTTTTGATCGCTTGCTATTACACTTTTTGGCTTTTTTGACACCGTTTTTATTTTATTTTTATTACGGTGTTCAACTAAGGGGTTATGTCATGTGGTATTTTTATAGAGCAAGTTCTTATGGACGCAGCTATACCTAATATGTCTACTATTATTATTATTATTTTTTTCCATTTAGCATAAAAAGCATTTTTTAAACCAAAAAAATATTTTAGTCTGAGAGCCATAGGTTTATTTATTTTTATTTTTTGGGGGCATTTGTCCTAGGTGGGGGCTCATTTTTTGATGATGATGTGACAGTTAGATTGGCACAATTTTGGGGGGCATACACCTTTTTGATCGCTTGGTGTTGAACCTTTAGTGATGTAAGGTGACAAAAAAATGGTTTATTTAGCACAGTTTTATTTTATTTTTTTGACAGTGTTCATCTGAGGGGTTAGTTCATGTGATATGTTTATAGAACCAGTCGATACGGATGCGGCAATACCTAATATGTCAAAAAAATTCCCTATTTTTTACAATTGTTTTACTTTATTTGGGGAAAATGTTTTTTTTTTTGCTTTAAACTTAATTTTTTTTTAAGGGGGGGGGTTATTTTTTCAACTTTTATTTCACTTAATTTTTTTGTCCCACTTTGGGACTTCAACTTTTGGGGGTCTGATCCCCTTTACAATGCATTCCAATATTTCTGTATTGGAATGCATTGGCTGTATTTGTAATACAGTGTGCTTTACACATACAGCTTCCTGCTTGTGAGATTCAGGGGGCTGGATCTCACAGGCTCTCCCCTGGAAGGCAGCCCTGATGCCTAAGTAAGGCATCGCACTGCCTTCCCTACTATCAGGTCCCTGTCACAGCAGCACGGGAACCCAATGGCAGCTCCGATCCTCGCCCGACATCGCACGTGCCGCAGTCAGCGCTGACCGCGGCACATCAAGGGTTAATGCGCCGGCATCAGTGATTTCAACGATGCCGGTGCATGCAGCAGGGGTCTAGCTATCAGTGACTCCTGGACCCCTGCCGCTGATCGGGCGGGCACAGCTCCTGCACCCGTCCGATCACCATGAAGTACATGTGCGTCACGGGTCTTTAATCCCAGACAGAAATCACGTACATGTTATTATTTTCCGTTATAACATGGTAATATTGGAAAACAACATAAAACTTAAGTTGTAATGCAAAAGGGACACTTTAGGGACCTTTCATTTTGCATTCCGTAGTAATAGAAGTCTATGGGAGCATAACTAGTTACAGTTGTCTTGTCTCTTTTATACCTTGTGGTCAAATCTCTTTGTTACTCAATTATGGTCCTTAAAAAGCACATGAGAAATAGGGCCCTGATGCAGATTTTGCATTGGGGCCCTGCTTCTCTGAACAACTTGGGTTCCTTGCATTTTTTATAGATTGTTGCAAAAATGTTCACATTGTAATACAGTATGCAAATCACACAACTTAACTAGTCTGTTTCTCTTATGTTTTTAGGATTGTTCTCATAATAACAAGACATGTTGAAAGTCCTGAAGATCGCTTGTTTCGTTTTTACGTGTGCAGTTGTAGGATTTCTCATGAAAGCAGTCAGCAGATCACATCGAAAAGAAAATGATATAAGTGATGCATCTGTTATGTCTGTTCATCCCCTCACAAATATACTCAGTGGTGGAAATGGAATCCTTTTTGTAGAAACAACAGACAGAATGGAGCCACCATCCTTGGTCTTATGTGCAATTGAATCAGCAGCTCGAGTGTATCATGATCGACCAATACTCTACTTTATGAAGGGGCTGCATGATATAGAAACCGAAGAAGATATAAATAGAAGCAGGAATCTTTTTCCGTCTCTCTCGTCTTTTGATAATGTCTATATACTGCCTCTGAGACTTGAGGAATTGTTTAATAATACACCTCTTCAGTCATGGTATGAAAAGGTATGTAGATGCTACTAAAAAATGTGAATGTTACACACAAAGGATAATAATATTCTATGAACTTGCATCTTATATGTAAGAGTGTTTCTCTGACAGATTCTGCTGACATTTTAATCACTTTTTATTCAATCTTTTGCGGGAGGTGGTGACCAAAAAATGGCGAATGAGCAATTTTAAACTTTTTACACCTTTCATTTATTTGCCACATGGGATAAATATGTTTTATATTTTAATAGAACAGGGGTTTTCTGTTCACATAGCCTTATGAGGGCTTATTTGTTCTGAGACAAGTTGTACTTTCTAAAGACACCATTTATGGTTGCACACAATTTAGTGGGAAGCATAAAAAAATTCCAAATGGGAATGTGTGATTAAATTTACCTGTTACCCTTATTCTCCAGGTCAGTACGATTACGATGATACAATACTTGCATCGTTTTTTTTGTACGTTTTAATACTGAAAATAAAATGAAACACCTTGCAAAAATATGTTTTTTTTCATCACCATATTCTGACCCCTATAACTGTTTTGTAGTAATGTGTACGGAGCTGTACTAATTTGAAGTGTGTGTAACTTTTTTTATCATGTTTTATAAGAAAAATTTGGGGAGTTGAAGCGACAAAAAATGGCACTCAGGCACGTGGCCCTGAGATGGTGAGGGTGACGTCAGTAACGTGCAAACAGTAGTGGATCATTATGTAGCCAAGCGTACGTGGGAGATGGGTGAAGAGGGGGCTTTGTCATCATCAGTAGAAGAGTGTGGCAGCTTGTGCGTGAGGCAGCAGCTGTGCCATCAGGGTGGTAGCGTGGCCGTGAGACAGCAGGTTGGCAGCAGTGTGAGATCTGTAGCCAAATGTGCCCTAAATAGATCACCTGCTACCAGGGCCAGTGCTTTCATAGAGGCACGGGGGGGCAATTTCCCCCGGGTCCCCGAGTCCTTAGGGGCCCCCAGAGCCGGCCCGCAACTAACTTAAAGTCTATTCTATAATTCTTTCTGTGTGGGACAGTGTGGCGGCACTACTAACTCTGCGCAGGAGTCCCGGGCGGCAGGCAGTCTGGTCCAGAGTAATGTAAAGGAGGGGCCCCCAGAGCCGGCCCACAACTAACTAAAAGTCTACTCTATAATTCTTTCTGTGTGGGACACTGTGGCGGCACTACTAACTCTGCGCAGGAGTCCCGGGCGGCAGGCAGTCTGGTCCAGAGTAATGTAAAGGAGGGGTCCCCCTCCAGCGGCCGCTGTGAGCCCCGCTCTGCCTGCGGCTGCCTGCCTCTTTAAGAGACTTGAGACTGAGAGCAGTGGCTGTGAGCGTGTCGCTGCTGCCGCATGACAAAGGCAGACACGACTTTGTGTCTGTCTGACGTTGCCACAGCTCCTCCCCCAGAGCAGAGAAGAAGGAGCAAACGCCAGCCAGCCAGCCACAGCCTACAGACTCTGCCAGGGAAGGCCCGCCGCCCACACACAGAAGAGTCAAGACAGGCAACCAAGTTCCACTTCTAAGTAAAAGTTCAGAACAGTTACTGGCAGGTTGGTTATTTATAACAACTGGATCCATCCCGTTCCCACCATCTCACCCGTCCCAGTGCCAGTGTACTAGCCCGCCCTGGTTCTGGACAGTTGGACTGGAGAAATGTGCATTTTGGGGGGAGGGGGCCAGTTACTTGTAGGTTGGTTAATTATAACAACTGGATCCATCCCATTCCCACCATCTCACCCGTCCAAGTAAAGAAAAAGGAAAAAAATCACCGCCTAGCTGCTACCGAAATATACTGTACAGACCAAAAGTTTGGACACACCTTCTCATTCAAAGAGTTTTCTTTATTTTCATGACTATGAAGGCATCAAAACTATTGAATTAACACATGTGGAATTATATACATAACAAAAAAGTGTGAAACAACTGAAAATATGTCATACTCTAGGTTCTTCAAAGTAGCCACCTTTTGCTTTGATTACTGCTTTACACACTCTTGGCATTCTCTTGATGAGCTTCAAGAGGTAGTCACCTGAAATGGTCTTCCAACAGTCTTGAGGGAGTTCCCAGAGATGCTTAGTACTTGTTGGCCGTTATGCCTTCACTCTGCGGTCCACCTCACCCCAAACCATCACGATTGGGTTCAGGTCCGGTGACTGTGGAGGCCAGGTCATCTGGCGCAGCACCCTATCACTCTCCTTCATGGTCAAATAGCCCTTACACAGCCTGGAGGTGTGTTTGGGGTCATTGTCCTGTTGAAAAATAAATGATGGTCCAACTAAACGCAAACCGGATGGAATAGCATGCCGCTGCAGGATGCTGTGGTAGCCATGCTGGTTCAGTATGCCTTCAATTTTGAATAAATCCCCAACAGTGTCACCAGCAAAGCACCCCCACACCATCACACCTCCTCCTCCATGCTTCCCAGTGGGAACCAGGCATGTAGAGTCCATACGTTCACCTTTTCTGCATCGCACAAAGACACGGTGGTTGGAACCAAAGATCTCAAATTTGGACTCATCAGACCAAAGCACAGATTTACACTAGTCTAATGTCCATTCCTTGTGTTCTTTAGCCCAAACAAGTCTCTTCTGCTTGTTGCCTGTCCTTAGCAGTGGTTTCCTAGCAGATATTCTACCATGAAGGCCTGATTCACACAGTCTCCTCTTAACAGTTGTTCTAGAGATGTGTCTGCTGCTAGAACTCTGTGTGGCATTGACCTGGTCTCTAATCTGAGCTGCTGTTAACCTGCGATTTCTGAGGCTGGGGACTCAGATTAACTTATCCTCCGCAGCAGAGGTGACTCTTGGTCTTCCTTTCCTGGGCCGGTCCGCATGTGAGCCAGTTTCTTTGTAGCGCTTGATGGTTTTTGTGACTGCACTTGGGGACACTTTCAAAGTTTTCCCAATTTTCCGGACTGACTGACCTTAATTTCTTAAAGTAATGATGGCCACTCGTTTATCTTTACTTAGCTGCTTTTTTCTTGCCATAATGCAAATTCTAACAGTCTATTCAGTAGGACTAGCAGCTGTGTATCCACCTGACTTCTCCACAACGCAACTGATGGTCCCAACCCCATTTATAAGGCAAGAAATCCCACTTATTAAATCTGACAGGGCACACCTGTGAAGTGAAAACCATTTCAGGTGACTACCTCTTGAAGCTCATCAAGAGAATGCCAAGAGTGTGCAAACCAGTAATCAAAGCAAAAGGTGGCTACTTTAAAGAACCTAGAATATGACATATTTTCAGTTGTTTCACACTTTTTTGTTATGCATATAATTCCACATGTGTTAATTCATAGTTTTGATGCCTTCAGTGTGACTCTACAATTTTCATAGTCATGAAAATAAAGAAAACTCTTTGAATGAGAAGGTGTGTCCAAACTTTTGGTCTGTACTGTATGTATATGAGATATGCACAAAGTTTAAAATAAGGTATATTAAAGATGCATACAGTAAGGTAGGGGACTTTAGTACGCTTAAAAATAAGAACTGAAAGCAAGTAAATACCCCTTACCAATGAAAGGAAAAACCTTTAGTATTCAGTAACTATATGATTAAACCATCTGATATCTGGTAGATAGTATTAAATGGGGAACGCTAGAAAATATTCAGAAAAATGTATAAAAGGTGATATGCACAACACTCACTTCACCAGGGAGGGGTGTGATGGGATAAAGCTCAAGACACCAAAAACAACCACCTCCCTCGCCTGGCTCTCTTGTAGAATAGCTGGAAGATACAGCAGTCCAATGCTTTATACTTCTGGTATATTCCTTTAATAAATCACTCAGGTAGGCTCAACACGTTTCGGGGAATGACAAACCCCTTCCTCGGGAGCAGAGAAGGTATTAAGCATATACAGAGTATTTCCTACTGGTATCTGCGGCTCATTTGCCAGAAACCCTGACATAACCTGAGGTGGAACGCACTACCGGCTGATGCGTTCCACATACCGGAACTACAGTCTCCGCCTGCCCGCGCCCCAGGAGGTAACATTCTCCTGTTCTCCCTACATTTCCAAATAGGGCCGACATTCGTACCATCCACTATATATTATATATTCTGTGCATACAATCATGTGTCTGTTCTGTTATCTTTTTTATCTTACTACTGACGTCACTTCCGGGACCGGAAGTGACAGTGATGATTTTTCTGGCGCCAAAAACGCCTTCTGTTTGAATGAGTGCCCTATGCTATATTTAGATGTATGTTTCATAAAATACTCTGTATATGCTTAATTCCTTCTCTGCTCCTGAGGAAGGGGTCTGTCATTCCCCGAAACGCGTTGAGCCTACCTGACTATTAAATGAATATACCAGAAGTACAAAGTATTGGACTGTCGTATCTTCCAGCTATTCTACAAGAGAGCCAGGCAAGGGAGGTGGTTGTTTAGGGTGTTTTGAGCTTTATCTCTTCACACCCCTCCCTGGTGAAGTGAGTGTGGCGTATATCACCTTTTATACGTTTTTCTGAATATTTTCTAGCGTTTCCCCATTTAATACTATCTACCAAATGTCAGATGGTTTAATCATATGGTTACTGAATACTAAGGGTTCTCCCTTTTATTGGTAAGGGGTATTTACTTACTTTCAGTTCTTATTTTTAAGCGTACTAAAGTCCCCTACCTTACTGTATGCATCTTTTATATACTTTATTTTAAATATACATATATTTCGGTAGCAGCTAGGCCCACTTGGTGATTTTTTTCCTTTTTCTTTACTGTATTGTCACTATATAGCACTTCTGCTTATAGTTCATCACCTACGGCTGCCCTGCTTTGTCCTAGCATTCTACCGTGTCGGGGTCATCTGGACCCAGGATTATTCCCTAGTTGTTATACACCTCTCTCTACCTTGGTCTCCACCCCTGGCGCCCTGCGTGTATATACTGCATCTCCTTTCACAGGATTAACCCTCTCCTTTTCTTTCCTAACCTCGACTCATCCAAGTGCCAGTGTACTAGCCCGCCCTGGTTCTGTTTGGACATTTGGACTGGAGAAATGTGCATTTGGGGAAGAGGGGGCCAGTTACTGGTAGGTAGGTTAATTATAACAACTGGATCCATTCCATTCCCACCATCTCACCCATCCCAGTGCCAGTGTACTAGCCCGCCCTGGTTCTGTTTGGACAGTTGGACTGGAGAAATGTGCATTTGGGGGGGAGGGGGCCAGTTACTGGTAGGTTGGTTAATTATAGCAACTGTATCCCATTCCCACCATCTCACCTGTCCCAGTGCACTAGCCCACCCTGGTTCTGTTTGGACTGGAGAAATGTGCATTTGGGGGGAAGGGACGCACAAATGACTCATGATGTGCATGTGCTGGCACTGTTGGAGAAATGTGCCATGGGGGGGCGTGGGAAGGATAGATTTGCTGCTAGTGCACTGCCACTGGGCCAGTGGCACTGGTCCATGGTCATGGAGACTGGAGTGGGAGAAATGTGGGTTATGGATGGGGGAAAACATTTAGAGGGTTAGTCCGAGACACCCCTGAATGGAATTCAGGTGGAGTCAAAGAGTAACTGGCGGGGCGCCAAAGGATGGATCTATAGGAAGTTAAAATGAAAATTAGTAAGAAAAATAGGAGAAGGTAGCAAGAATAGGGTGTTCGGCTCAAGAGAGGCTGTCGGGGGTGGTCACCCATGTGTGGAGGACCCACTACATCGGGAGTGAAGAAACAGGAGAGGTAAGGTATATATATATATATATATATATATATATATATATATACCTTAAATGGTGACTCCACTAGAGGCACCAATCGGATATGTAGTGCTATATTCCAACTATAATTTTCTAGTCGGGGGTGGAAATTCCCACCTTAGAGCATCTGGTGCATCAGAGACAGAGATAAGGTCATGGGTATATAAACCTATAATGGTGTCTACAGTTCCCTTCAAAGTATCAGCATGACAATAGCAGACCGTCAGTCCGCACTATTCAACATTGTCTAAGTAGAACATTAAAAACAGTGGGAGGTGAAACAGAGATAGAAATACACATCTACTCACTTCACTAGGTAGGGGTTCTGTAGGATAAAGCTCAAGACACCTATAGAACTGCCTCCCTCGCCTGGCAGAGCTCTACCTGTTGTTCATCACAATAAAGGAATTAAAAGAAGTACCTGTTAAGAAATCTAAACGTCCCTCTGGTACCCCTGGCACCAAACTTCTAGTATCGGCTTGGTTTGAGTCTTGTTCTGACGTCAGGAGAGTGCTTCACTTAGTAGGGATTAACAGACACAACAATGATGTACTAAATGAACGCTCTGAAGTTTATTTTTAATGCACACAGGTTACATAGAGGGGGTTTTACCCCCTTTATTAGCATATCAACATAAGTTATGTATTCAACTTATCATATATTAACACGTTCTATTCCACAGGCAAAAAAGAGCAACAAAAACAGAACTCCCATATAAGGGATATTGTCCGGGAGTAGTGCCAACTGCCAAAGAGATAAGAGTCATTGTTACAGAGAACAGAAACTTAGTGTAACGGATCTCCTAGCACCCCGACCGGGTACCTCCGTCGATAGATGCTCCTAGTGCTTTCCGAGGACTCCAAGCACTCCACTTGACACTGTACGCCCTGCAGACCCCACGAACCGCCGCAGCTTGGTTGGGGTCTCACCGTCCTCCACCCACGCTGGACCTACGACAAGGCTCCAGGCTCCAGTGGGTGAACCTCTCCTACAGCCAGAGAGCAGGAACAGCTCTTACAAGAGCTAGTAGTTATGCCAGGGGAGTATAGCAAATCGTCAGCGTATAGCAATCCCCCAGTTTTGATCAGTTATCCAAACACCAGTCTCAACATGATGAAGGATAAAACAGGAACACTTTATTGAGGGCTACCCGCCTGTATTTATGCAGGTCTCCATCTGGTGGACACGCCCCCAGGGGACCAGAATGGAGACTGCAACACACCGAACAGATCCCCACAATGCATCATGGTTTCCTCCTCTCTGCCCCAGAGACAACCGAGGAATAATCCAATTATCTCTCAGGACAAAGGGGAGATCGCCAATACACACGTGGGGACAACAGGACATAAATCATCATTTAAACACACAATGTCACACCCTCCCAGCAACCACAGACATTTAACATATTCCCAGATAGCTCAAGTCTGAGTGCATATCATTAGGCGAATGGCACTCAGACCACACAAATACAATTAAACTAGCCATCTGGGTACCCTCACATAACAAAATACAATTCCAAAGACAGATTTAAGCTGTGCGGCCGGCCTGTCTTCTTTAAAGTTAGTATGGGCCATAATCCTGAGGCAGGAGGCTGGCAACCAGCCCCCTCCAAAACACCGTGGCGAGGTTGGTTTCGTCACACTTAGCAAAAATCAGAATTCGTTTTAACATACAAAAACATGGATTCCTTTCAAATCCCCTCTTAGAACCTTTAGGGCTGTTTCACACGAGCGGATGCCGTGTGTGACATCCGCTGCGTGAATGAGAGACAAGACCCGCTGCGGACAGCAGAAGCACAGAGCATAAACATGATTGATAATGCCCCGTGCCTCTCTGTGATCTCTTTACTACAAAATCACGGTGACAACTTTATCTCACTGTGACTTTGTAGTAAAGAGATCATAGTGAGGCATGGGGCATAATCAATCATGTTAATGCTCCGTGCTTCTTCTGTCCGCAGCGGGTCTTGGCTGTCATTCACTCAGCTGAAGTCACGCTGGGGCCAGTATTATTTGGTATGTATGTGCAACAGGCGGTTGGATCAGTCAATACTCGGCACACTCCACCCTTCTCTGCAAGAATCATATCCAACACCATTTGATTCTGGAATGTCATGATTGAGTCTGCTTGTAGTTCTTCTGCTACCCCTTGTAATGCATTTCTGGTATTTTTTGCAAACCATTGCTGATTGTAGTATATGTAATTTATCCAATCCACATTTTTATTCACAGTAATGATGGGAAATATTGATTCAAATCCTGCGGCTACTTGATCTCTAGCTTTGAACTCATCTGGGACCCCTCTTGGAACACCTATTGCATCTATATACACATGGGGATCAAAACTTGAAAGGGGGATGCTTCTTTTATTTATCTTTAGCACCCCTTTGTCTGTAATATCTGATTCAGTAAAAATGTGCATGTTCATTATAACTTTGGCAAGCGCACATTCACCTTTCCAGGCACCTTCCAGACTGGATCTTATTTTTCCATCTCCACAGATCCAGTACACATCTCCTATGGAGTATACTTGGTTCTGAGTGAGGGATATATTCAGATTGCTGTATTTATAACAATAGCCTTTGGTGAAATTCTGTACATTCCTCCCATGTGTACTCCCTTTGTAACATGTGCAGTTACTTGGATATACCTGAATACCTGCCCCATGGCGAGGATTTTTCAACACCAGAGGGTATTTTGACTTCCATTCTGTACATGCACTGTGGTTATAAGACATATTAACAAAAAGAGTCAAAAAACATTCTTCAACACTTTCTAGTAACACTAGGGGTACGGTACCTAGGTGCGGCTTGGCAGTGCACCGCATATGTAACAGTTACTTTTATTCACAGAGGCTGCACTATACTTCATCCACTCTAGCCACAAATTAGGATCAGAAAAACCTGTCTTCATGGCTAAAGTATCCTCATATGTGGGATCAGATATGGTCCTTAGGTTTTTTGGAGAAACTATATGTGGGGCCAGTGGGTTTTTAGGGACATTTGTAATGGGTTGATATTCTTTAGATTTATACATATCTCTAAGTCTGTGTTACAGATCCCCACATTTTATGGAAGTACCATCCTAGTACATAATCTCCTTCAGGGGGTGATGTTTACCAGGATTTTCTATGGTTAGTTTAAGTTTCATTTCCTGTGATTTTTTTGGGGGGCAATATCATACACCGGAGAATGAAGAAGTGTCCATATAGCATGTCCCTCCCTCAAGGAGTGTCATTCTAGTTAGAAGGGACTTAGAATATCTATCCTTTCTCTTGAGGGCGCTTTTCTGGTTTATATCCCCATTCTATCCCGGTATTCCATCCCACTGATCCCCGGTATCCACAATTTTTTCCCTAATATGAGTCTGTTGCGCAAACATAGGCCTGTCCTTGTATATAGGCTTTAGAGCAGTAATTATAGTAATAACATGTTTTTAGTATATCACAAAGACAAAAGGTGCAGGTGGCTACGTGAGTGTTAGATGAATTATACCAAAAGGTGATGACACCGCCCTTACTAGTTGCGGCTACTTCTCCCATACTACTAATTGGTAAAATCAACAAGATTATTGAAGCAATCTTAGTCAGTACATTCAACCATTTCCCAGAAAAGAGTGAGGAGCTCATCATGTTGGAGGTCAGGGCTCTCTGCCCCCGTTAGTACCCCTGGGCCTCGTTGGAGGTTAGGGCTGTCATCCCCTGTTAGTATATCTTGTCCTTCTTCAAGGCCAAGGCTGTCTGCCTCCGTTCCTGCCTCCTCTCTTGCTCTCACAAGCTTCACTCGGGTGGCGTGGATCCAAGTTGGAGATTGTTCAGTCAGCATGGCTGTTCTGGTTACTGCGACCACAGTAGTAGGTGGGCCATATGCAAAATCACCTTGAGCTCTTCCTTTCTTCAGTGTTTCGACCACCACCTCATCCCCCACCCTGTATGGGTGGGTGGGTTCCTGTGGAAGAGAGGGAGACTCACAAGCAACTTTTTCCTCAGTTTTGTTAAGTGCCTGTATCAATTTGGTGACATATTATTCCCTTATTAAATCAAGGTCTCCTTCCTGCAATATCATTGGGCGTCTGGCCCAGGGGATGGGGAAAGGCCTTCCCCTCTTTGCAGACTAACCCTGTCTTAGGATTTTTCTGCAATACTGGATAACACCAGTCTTGCCGTTCCTGTTCAGTGGCATATCTTTGAAGATCAGTAAGCATTTGTGACATCTGAGGGGTTAGAGGTGCCAGACATGGCATCTCCCAATGGTTACATTGACCTGTGGGGTTGCATTTGGCCACTCGTTTCGCCTCCTTATCTGCCAACTGTTAAGAGGAGACTGTGTGAATCAGGTCTTAATGGTAGAATATCTGCTAAGAAACCACTGCTAAGGACAGGTGACAAGCAGAAGAGACTTTTTTGGGCTAAAGAACACAAGGAATGGACAATAGACCAGTGGAAATCTGTGCTTTGGTCTGATGAGTCCAAATTTGAGATTTTTGGTTCCAACCACCGTGTCTTTGTGTGATGCAGAAAAGGTGAACGGATGGACTCTACATGCCTGGTTCCCACCGGGAAGCATGGGGGAGGAGGTGTGATGGTGTGATGGTGTGGGGGGGTGCTTTGCTGGTGACACTGTTGGAGATTTATTCAAAATTGAAGGCATACTGAACCAGCATGGCTATGACAGCATCTTGCAGCGGCATGCTATTCCATCCGGTTTGCGTTCAGTTGGACCATCATTTATTTTTCAACAGGACAATGACCCCAAACACACCTTCACGCTGTGTAAGGGCTATTTGACCATGAAGGAGAGTGATGGGGTGCTGCGCCAGATGACCTGGCCTCCACAGTCACCGGACCTGAACCCAATCGAGATGGTTTGGGGTGAGCTGGATCGCAGAGTGAAGGCAAAAGGGCAAACAAGTGCTAAGCATCTCTGGGAACTCCTTCAAGACTGTTGGAAGACTATTTCAGGTGACTACCTCTTGAAGCTCATCAAGAGAATGCCAAGAGTGTGCAAAGCAGTAGTCAAAGCAAAAGGTGGCTACTTTGAAGAACCTAGAATATGACATATTTTCAGTTGTTTCACACTTTTTTGTTATGTATATAATTCCACATGTGTTAATTCATAGTTTTGATGCCTTCCGTGTTAATCTACAATTTTCATAGTCATGAAAATAAAGAAAACTCTTTGAATGAGAAGGTGTGTCCTGTGGGAGTAATCTGCCACGGTGGTAGGGGGAGGAGAGATGTGAGGCTGCGAAGGCACTGCCATTGGCCCATGGAGACTGGAGTGGAAGAAATGTGCCATGGGGGGAGGAAAGGAGAGATGTGCTGCTGCCAAGTGCCACTGGACCATGGGGTGGGAGAAATGTGCCATTGGGGGGGAGGAGAGATGTGGTGCTGCCAAGTGCCACTGGCCCATGGAGTGGGAGAAATGTGCCATTGGGGGTGGATGGAGGGTGGGAAGTGTGCTGCCATGATGGAAGGGGGGAAATAATGTGACACGAAGGGGGTGATGTAAAAAGGAGGGGGTGATGACGTGACATTGATGGGGAGAAATGTGACATTGAGGCCGGGGGGCATCATTGGGGGCACTTTTTAGTGGCACATTATTAGGTGGCACTATGGGGGCACTTCTTGCCGGCACATTATGTGTAGGCACTTTTGGGGCATACAAAGAAGTGGTATGTTATATGGAGGGCTCTGTACAGTGGCATTTTATACAGGAACACATTATAGTGGGTACTATGGGGAAGGGGGGAGAGGAATACTATGGGGTCATCTACGGGGGGCTCTAAGAAGGTGTATTTTATACTTGCAAATTATGGGGGACACTGAGGGCATTTACTGGGGCACTATATAGGGGCATTTTATACTGGTACATTATGGGGTACTAGGAGAGAGGGTGGAGAGGAGCACTCTGGGGGCATTTACTGGGGGCACTATATAGGGATATTTTATACTAGCACATTATGGGGGCACTATGGGGACATTAGCTCAACTGGGGGCATTACAAGGGGGTATTTTTTACTGTCTATTATAAGGAGAATTATTTCTACTGGGGGGGGGGCATTATGATGGGTTTTATTACTCCCCCATGGTATGACCCCCTAGTAGCAGCACCATCCTCTCCCTGCTCTGCTATTCCTCTGCCCCTTCTCCAAATCAGATTATGAAATCTCTATCATTAGGATAAAACACAACATCAGCTCCACCGAGCCCCCCAGCCAAAGTGTTGAAGTGGCGTCCGAGATCCCCAAGGGCTAAGCCAAGTAATTGTAAGTGTTCATGTGGAATATGTTTGTTATACACATATAGCCTACACTGTGCCACACAATATATTGTTTCTTCTGTATAAACGTCCACAAATTAAATCTCCAGACTGATTGATGAACGAGATGTGTGGGCCAGCCATGATTAAACCTATTTATTGATGACACCCAGTACTGTTTTATGGTTTTATCGATATCACCGACGTGACACTCCTAGTGAGGGAGGAGCTGCATGCAGCCACTGGGGTCTCCCTCCTGTACTCTTGGAGTGATATAGGGTAAACTGAAACTCTGTATTATTAAATTCACTTTAATACTTAAATATAAAAATAGACTTGAACATAACTATATATATATTTTTAAGTATATTGTAAGATTACTGGGCCAAGATGAAGCGATTCTATCACAGCGGTTCTCAGAAAAGGAAAAAAGCAGAAGAAAAAAAAAGGGAAGTTGGAGACCTATCCAAAACTAACATCATTCTTTCAACCACATTGAGAATCATAGCAAGTTGAAGCTTCAACATCCAGTGATGAAACTCCTTTACCACCAGCCACATAAATGGGAGAGGAAGCTCAAGGTCACGGATCCAAGGACACAGTCTCTTCTGTGGATGCACAGATGCAATGTGGAAGTGAACCAGTCACCACTAAACCTGCTGCAGAAAGCACTAATTCTGCTGTTTACAAGCCACGTTGAACAACTTTCAATAACCATTCGCATTGTGAAATGTGAAATGTCAGTTGGAGCATCAGTTTTTGAGCACTTTGCTGGTTTCCATGCTGTGGAAGAAACAACTGAGGAGGCCTTGTGTGATGTGTTTTTAACCCCTTAGGGACCCATGACATACCGGTACGGCATGGATCCCAAATCCTTAAGGACCCATGACGTACCGGTACCTCATGGCTTTAATTCGCGATTCCAGCGCCGCGGGGGTTAATCGCAACGGGATGCCAGCTGAAATCATTCAGCCGGTATCCCGTAACAATGCAGGGGGGGGGGGTCATTTCTGCGTTTCCGGTCCATTCGGGTGTCCTGTGACCCGATGAACCGGAAAAAGACTGCGATCTGTGGCGTGATTACACACCAATAATCGCAGTGCGAAGATTTGCAGAGGCAGTGCTGGCCCTGGTACTGAACTCTGCTGTCCAGGGTGCTGATTGGTGCAGGGGAGAGAGGCGCGAGATTCAAACTTCCTGCACTCCTCTCTCCCTTCCTCTTCCTGTCCAGCACCCTGAACATGCAGCACCATTCAGCACCAGCTCCTGCGTCCCCCTAATCGTAATCCATCATGCTCCTGCACCCATCCCCACCCAGGTAGGTTAGGGTCAGTGAGGGAGAGGTACCATTAGGAAGGGAAAGAAGGGAAAAGTTAGGAAAAAAAAAAATATTACTTTTACACAAAACTTTCTTTGATCCATCTATCAGACCCCAGACCCCCCCCCCCCCCCCTGCCACTTGCCCGGCCCACCAAATAAGTTCACCGGAGCCCCCTGCCGATGAACTTAGCTAGTGTCCCCCAGTGGACTTTGAGCCTGAGATTTCGGATTTTGCTGGCAATCCTGGAATCCAGATTCCCACAGTGGGGTTTACTGAAATTGACTATTTAAGTTTTTTTTTCAGTAACCCACTGGTGAATCTGATGGTGGAGCAGACGAATCTGTACGCCCAACAGTTCGTCGCTAAAAACACAGGCTCATTTTTGGCTGGACGCCGGTCAGTGCAGCCGAGATGAGGACATTATGGGGCCTCGTGCTGCATAATGGTCTAGTCCAAAAATCCAGTGTCAGGCAATACTGGAGTGGGGACGT
The DNA here is from genome assembly GCF_014858855.1 of Bufo gargarizans. Classification (NCBI taxonomy): domain Eukaryota; kingdom Metazoa; phylum Chordata; class Amphibia; order Anura; family Bufonidae; genus Bufo; species Bufo gargarizans. Next base: position 88,925,279 of record NC_058083.1, read on the forward strand.
CCTATACCAGACCCCACTGTACAGTATGGCCATGACACGTTTCCGGTTTGAGGCCATCCGGAAATGTCTGCATTATTCCGATAATGCAGCATGTCCACCCCGAGGTGATCCTGCCTATGACCGGCTGTATAAGATACGGCCGGTCATCGATCACTTTGGGGCCAAAGTTGAACAGGCCTACATACCTGGAAGGGAGGTCGCGGTTGATGAGTCTCTCGTTGCAATCAAGGGGAGACTCGGTTTCCGCCAATATATTCCCACAAAGCGGGCGAGATATGGCGTGAAGCTATACAAAATTTGTGAGAGTACCTCAGGGTACACTTACAAATTTTATGTGTACGAGGGGCGAGATTCCCGTATTGAACCCCAAAATGTCCCCCCACTCTGGGTGTTAGCGGGAAACTCGTGTGGGACCTTATGTACCCACTGCTGGATAAAGGTTACCACTTGTACGTGGATAACTTTTATACCAGCATTCCCTTGTTCAGGTCCCTTGCCGCCAGATCCACGTTTGCTTGTGGGACCGTGCGGAAAAATCAACGCGGCCTCCCTGCCCACCCCCTCCAGGTACCTATCCCAAGGGGTGAGACCCGTGCACTTACCAGTGCAAACCTGTTGCTGGTCAGGTATAAGGACAAGAGGGATGTCCTTATGCTGTCCACAATCCACGGTAACAGCACCACCCCTGTCCCTGTGCGAGGTACCACGGCAACGGTCCTCAAGACTGATTGTATCGTCTACTACAATCAGTATATGGGAGGAGTTGATCTCTCTGATCAAGTCCTCAAGCCATATAATGCCATGCGCAAAACCCGGGCATGGTACAAAAAAGTTGCGGTCTACTTGGTACAGGTTGCCATGCACAACTCTTTTGTACTATCCCAAAGCGCTGGCAGCACAGGGACATTCCTCCAGTTCTATGAGGCAGTCCTCAAAGACCGGGAAAGAGCAGGCCGGAGTACCTCGGGAACTGGAGGCGCCCGGATCGTCCCTAGCCAACACTTTCCAGGTGTGGTCCCCCATATTGGAAAGAAGGGACGAACCCAAAAAAGATGCAGAGTGTGTCACAAGAGGGGGATACGGAAGGACACCACTACTCAATGTGACACGTGCCCCGATCATCCGGGCCTCTGCGTTATCGATTGCTTCAGGGAGTATCACGCTTCCATGGAGTACTAAATTTTTATAATCCCATACAGTCCACTAGAGAACATAAAACACTATGGCTCTCAGACTTTGGAGACACAGAAACAATTTTTTCCCCCCAAAACAATATTAGTTTTAGAGCAGGCATCCTCAAACTGCGGCCCTCCAGATGTTGTAAAACTATAACTCCCAGCATGCCCAGACAACCTACAGCCATCAGTAGGGCATGGTGGGAATTGTAGTTTTACAACATCTGGAGGACCGCAGTTTTTAGGATGCCTGCTTAGTGTCTCCAAAGTCTGAGAGCCATACATATTGGGCATCGTCGCGTGCATAAAAGTCGTCACTATAAAAATAACTTTTGACCAAACGCCTCGGATGAACGGTGTTAAAAATATAAAATAAAAACGGTGCCAATAACACCAATTTTTTGCCGGTAATAAAGCAAGGGTTAACAGCCAAACAAAACTCAATATTTATGGCCCTGATTCTGTAGTTTGCAGAAACACCCCATATGTGGTCGTAAATGGCTATATTGCCGCACGGCAGGGCATAGAACGAAGGGAACGCCATACTGTTTCTGGAAGGCAGATTTTGATGGACAGTTTTTTGTTTTTTTACACCATGTCCCATTAGATACCCCCGTGATGTAGTCTAGACTAGAAACTCCAAAAAAGTGACCCCATCTAAGAAACCACACCCCTCAAGGTATTCAAAAGTTACTTTACAAACTATGTTAACCCTTTAGGTGTTCCATAAAACTAAATAGCGAATGTAGAAACAATTTTAGAATTTAATTTTTTTTTTTACATTGCCTCAAAAATCATATTTACCCCTAAAATAGTCCCAAAACAACAACCACCTTATCCTGTAGTTTCCTAGATGGGGTCCCTTTTATGGAGTTTCTATTCTAGGGGTGCATCAGGGGGCTTGAAATGGTACATGGTGTAAATAAACCAGTCCAGCAAAATCTGCCTTCCAAAAACCATATGGTGTTCCCCTTCTTCTATGTCCTGCCGTTTAGCCAAATAGTAGTTTACGACCACATATGGGGTGTTTCTGCAAACTACAGAATCAGGACAACCCATTTTGAGTTTTGTTTGGCTGTTAACCAATTTTTTCCAGTAATAAAGGAAGGGTTAAAATGGAAAATTTTCTAAAAAATTGAAATGTCTAAATTGTTTCTCCATCTGTCATTAACGCTTGTGGAACACCTAAAGGGTTAACAAAGTTTGTAAACCCAGTTTTGAATACCTTGAGGGGTGTACTTTCTTAGATGGAGTCACTTTTTTGAAATTTCTATTCATGGGGTGCAACAGGGGGCTGCAAATGGGACATGGTATAAACAAAACCAGTCCTGCAAAATCTGCCTTCCAAAGCCCATATGGCGTTCCCCTCCTTCTATGTGCTCCCGTTCGGCCAAACAGTAGTTTACGACCACATATGGGGTGTTTCTGCAAACTACAGAATCAGGGCAACCAATTTTGAGTTTTGTTTGGCAGTTAACCCTTGTTTTACTCCTGGAAAAAAAATGATTATATTGGAAATTTTTTTTAAAAAAAATAGAAATTTCTAAATTGTTTCTCCATCTGCCATTTACTCTTATTAGGTTTATATTATCTAAGCCTCACAATATGACTTCAAACCTGAACTGGTCCATAAAAAGTGGGATTTTGAAGATTTCTGAAATATTTCAAAATTTGCTTCTAAACTTCTAAGCCTTGTAACATCCCCAAAAAATAAAATATCATTCCCAAAATGCTACAAACATGAAGTAGACATATGGGGAATGTAAAGTTGTCACAATTTTGGGGGGTATTACTATGTATTACAGAAGTAGAGAAACTGAAACTTTGAAATTTGCTATTTTTTTAAAAACAATTGTAAAAGTTGTATTTTTTTGTCCAAAAAAAATAACTTTTTTCACCCAATTTTATCAGTGTCATGAAGTACAATATGTGACGAAAAAACTATCTCAGAATGGCCTGGGTAAGTCAAAGCATTTTAAAGTTATGAGCACTTAAAGGGACACTTGGTCAGATTTGCAAAAAATGGCCAAGTCCTTAAGGTGAAATAGGGCTGAGTCCTTAAGGGGTTAAAACACCAGGATGAACTGAACATAAGTATTGATAACTGCAGAGGTCAGAGCTATGATAATGGCAGTAACATGAAGGGGAAGAAACAGGGTGTCCAAACAAGGATTTTGGCCATTAATAAACGAGCATTGTTTATGCGCTTCAGCAGTCATACTTTGAATTTAGCAATACTGGATGCTGCCAAATCTTCAGTTTTTTCGGTGACTTTTTTGGCGTTTTACAGAGAATCTATGTTCTTTTTAGTTCCTCTACACAGCGGTGGGCTATCTTGAAGCAGAACTGCCCTCGTCTCACTGTCATACCCCTCTCTGACACTCAATGGGAGTGTCGGATTGAAAGTGTTAAGATTCTGCGTTTTAACCTAAGGAATGTTGTTTCTGCACTTGAAGATCTTGTCATCCATGCAACAACAAAGAAAGATGACGTGACAGCTGCAGCGGCTAAGAGCCTTTCAAAGGAGATATCTTCAGGTCAATTCACTCTCTGCACTATGGTATGGTATGATGTTTTGTACCACATTAATGGTGCCAGCAAGCTCTTCCAGAGTCCAAGTATTGGGATGGATGTCCTAACAAAAGAAATTGAAGCAGCACTGGAATTCTTGCAAGAATACAGAGATACTGGTTTTGAATAAGCCCATTCCATTGCTAAAGACTTGGGAGAAGAAATAGGTGTGGAATTTGTGTTGCCCATCAAGAGAAAAAGAAAAAAAAAAATTTGACTATGAGGGAATAGATAAGGTGAACTGCACCCCAGAAGAATATATAAAATGATTTTTCTTACTACCCCTGATTGATGTTGCCCTGACAAGCATAAAAAAAAAAGATTTACTCAAGTAAACACTTTCTACAATCTTTTCGGTTTCCTGTTCAGTACAAAGGAGATGAAGGCTGCTAAAGATCAACAAAGACTGGAAGATTGTTGTAAACACTTCTCAGAAGAAATGGGGGACATTGATGCTAATGACTTGAAGCTATAAATAATTACTGCCATAAGAAGCATGCCTGATGACGTATCCGATTCCACCCTGAATATGTTAAATCACATATACAGAGCCAACCTTTTGGATCTGTACCCAAATCTCAGTGTGGCCTTTCGTATCCTCCTGAGTGTGCCAGTTACAGTGACATCTGGAGAGAGAAGCTTCTCACGTTTAAAGCTAATCAAGAACTATTTGCGATCCTCAATGTCACAAGATCGGCTAAATGGCTTGGCGGAGATTGCAATTGAGCAAGACATTTGCAGAAATCTAGATTTCTCAAAATTGATAGAAGAGTTTGCGTCAGCAAAAGCCAGAAAGTTTCACTTTTAAGAAGTCATAAAACTTTATTTCAAAGCAATAATTATGTTGGTTCTCAAACCATTGCACTTTAAAGTATTTATTTTTGCTTGATGTTGCAGTATTTTTTTAAACGTTAAGTTAAAACAATTCATGTTAAATTATTTGTTTATAATAATTCTATTTATTTATATTTGTTTATAATAATAATATTTATTTCTATATGGTCATTCTAATTATTTTGATGGAAACAATTTGGTTATAGCTTATGTTGATGTTGCATTTACTTACCTGGGATTACTTATTTTTTTAATTCCCATGTCATAGTTGATGTAATTGCACATAATTTAAGCGTACTTTACTTATTTCTAGGCCACTGTAAAAATGTTTGTTCACATGCCATAGGTTAATTTTAAATTAGCAAACTTATATTTATCCGAACATTTGTTAGAGACCAGTTTCAGGCATCATTTTAATTTGACTATTGCATGGTATGGTTTACATTGTGTTTTTGTTTGTAGTGTGTTATGTCCCCATTTGAAAGAAAATGCCTAAATTTTCCCTACAGTGGGGTTTTAAGCCTACCCGAAAAATCTAACTGCACTGTTTATTTGGAAAAATACTTTGGTACTTGGAAATTTTGATATTTAGTTCCTTTTTTGTTGCATTTATTTATTGTAATAATAAATATTAAAGAATTTTTTACTTGTACATGTTGCTTTGCCACTTGCATTTGTTCACAATACGGGACGTTAAAGTCATTGTTTTTCGCCCCAGGGCCCCATTTCACCTAGAACCGGCCCTGCCTGCTACGCAGGAGCCTACCTGTCTGGAAAGAAATAGCAGTGCACAGGTTCACGGAGGCAGCGGTAGCAGACAGTCAGCATGGGTTGGTGGGGTGAAAATGCCATACTCAGTAATGTGGGAATTTTTAATCAAGCCTCATGCGATTCCCACCCTCACCACTCTGTGACTGACCACTATGTTGACTCCTTATGAGATTTTTTTATGCAATTCCCACCCTCACACTCTGAAACTAAGCCACTTTGTTAACTCCTTATGCGGTTGCAACCATCACCACTCTCTAACTGGGCCACTGTATTGACTCCTCTTGCGGCTGCCACTTCAACACTTTGTAACTGGGCCACTGTGTTGACTCCTCTTGCGGCTGCCACTTCAACTGTGTAACTGGGTTACTATGTTGACTTCTCAAGTGGTTGTCACCTCACCACTGTGCCACTGGGCCACTGTATTGACGCCTTATGTGGTTGCCACCCCCCAATAATGTAACTGGGCCACTGTGTTGACTCCTCATGTGGTTGCCACCCTCCCCACTCTATGATGGGGCCATCATTTTCCCTGTTTGGCCTTGTTGAGATTATCATTTATTTTAACCTTTTCTGGTCTGCCAGAAGGACAGAAAAATAAGAAACACAATGGATCCTGTCTTTGAAGTAGCCATAAGGCCTGTATCACACAGTCCCTATTTTGAATGAGGATACGCTCATGAATTGGAAGCCAAAAGCAGGAGTGAGTACAAGATGCAAACTTTCAAATCACGTGTCATCTCTGTTTTGGTTTTTGGTTTTTTGGCCTTAGCAATATTGATGGATTACTGACCAAATGCTGACCATGTGAGGCGGATGCTCAAAAAGACAGAATCCTTTATTTTTCCATTTAGGTTGTTCTTATGACAGATGAGAAGAAGAGCAAACTAAACAGTGACTTCCACACAAACTTACTGCCGATGCCCTGTCCACTCGGCTATAAAGGCACTACTTACTTGTATCAGGATGTAACAGAAAAGGTTCTGTTGAAATCTATGTGGAATCAGCTGACGACGGTGTAAAAGTTGAAACTTGGGCCTCTGCATGTTTCTTTATACCTGATGCTAACATTGGCCCCTTAACTGACTCAAGAAATTAACTATGAAGCGATTTTAAGAGTGACACCTTTAATCTGCCAGTAATACAGACGCAAAGTAACTATTTCACTACTACAGCGGACTTCCTATGCATGTCCCTGCAAGGCACAGTGTTTTAAATTTGGATATAATTGCCCGCAGCGGTCCTATATGCTACCCATTTGTCCCATATTTTGGTACACCTGGCAAGCATTATCTTTTAATATATGCACCTTTTTCCAGGCGGAGGATCTCAGCCATTCTGTTCAAATATTCAGCCCCAGATGGAGGCTGGGGTCTAAGCCAGTATTTATCAAATAATTTCCTGGCCTGGAAGAACAGACACTGCACTCCCAAGCGTGAATTTTGTTTTTTAATGTCCAATATTCCCAGCACACATGTCCTCAGTCCAGACGGGACCACAATTTGATATGCTTCTTTAAAACTGGTTAACACACCTGTCCAAAAATTCCTAAGCTCTCTACAGTCCCAGAACATGTGCATCAGACATGAAGGACTCGCCCCACATCTAGGGCAGGAAGCATTGTTCCTAACCCCGATCTTGAACAGAAAGGATGAGGTGAATAAGAAATAATTGGGACATAAGCTGACCCTCGCACAGTGATAACTGAGGTGTCAGTGCCATATTTTTTTTTGCCTTCCTCTGGATCAACTTGCGGGATAACAGGCCGAACTGGATGGACAGATGTCTTTTTTCGGCCTTATGTACTATGTTACTATGTTACTATGTTACTGCTTTCCATTGATCCTCTGAAATAGAACCCACCTCCCCCTACCATTTTTGTTTGACCACCAAGGGATCATGCTGCACAGATTTCACAAATAAATTCCTATATATGGATGATATTAGTCCACTCGAGTAGTCACTTTTGAAAATCTGTTGTAACAGTGGAACTGTTGTGCATGTAAGCAACATAGACTTTTCCTGAGCCTGTAATGCGTGTTGTAACTGATAAAAATTGATAAAAGGCCGTATGGGGAAGGGCAAACTTATTCCTGAATTGATCAAATGATTTAAATACACCATCTCTTTGCTTCTAATACAAAAACCTCACACCCTTCCGTTCCCATGGAAAGAACCCTTCCATGCGAAATATTTCAGACAACTGAGGGTTTCTCCACAGAGAAGTGACCTGAGTAAAGCCCCGTATAGACAGCAAGTATCAACACTCATGCTAAACCTTATATATCAAATTAAGTGTAAGATATCCCACCAACTTAGCAGAGAGGCCACTGTGCTCCAATAGGGCTACAGGAGATTAATCTTCTAGAATGTGTGCTATTAGCCGCACAGATGCGTTATCCCCAGGAGTGGATGGGAGAGAGAAGCCAGCAGGGGCCGGGTCTAAGCCAGCAGGGGCCGGAAACAGAATGGACTTGTCCCAATTTATACGAAAACCAGACCTGTCACCAAAGTCCTTTAGAAGAGACATTATGGGGCCCAACGATCCTTCCACATCTCCCACGTATATGAGCATGCCATCTGCATACAGGAACCCGCGTTCTTCTCTTGTTCCCATGGGGAATCCCACAATTCTATCTGAAGATCGAAATAAGCATGCAAGTGGCTCAATTGCAATGGTGAATAGAAGAGGGGACAGTGGGCATCCCTGAAGTGTACCTCTTCCCAACTCAAACTTCTGATGTAACACCATTTCTTTTGGAAGAGATTTTCAAGCTACTTAGTGTACTCCGTATAGACAGTCACTTAGATTTCACTGTGATTTTTGTAGTGTGATAAAAATGTCTAGTTTTAACATCTTCCATGGATTTTGATCCAGGGTATCCATCAAGCTACTTGGTTTCTGTCGATTTTTGGCAGGTGTCAGGAAGGGGATAAATAGATATTCCTATCTTACACATTTATGATATATTCAAAGGATTGTGGGGACTCTAAAGGATAAATTAAGCATAAAAATCCCCCACCTTGTCGATAGAGTGCTATACTTATTAGAGATTAGAGTTTTGAAAAATTTGATTTGGGCAGCTTTGCTGAAGTTCTACAAGAAATGTGATATGTCAGGAATCAATTCATCATGAATTATTATAAATCAGATATTTCCAGACTACTTTGCTGCGGGCAGGTTGCAGCCATGCTGGTGTGAAGAACCATGTGGCCAATTAGCCTTCAGCTACCTTTCATTTAATAATGGAGACTGCACTGTATAGTCATTCTTCATTGTTAATGTCTGCCTTTAATGCACCTTTAGGCTTCATTCACACGTCCGTAGAACACGGATTGGTATCCTGCTTAGTGCAGGAGCGCACAGCGTCATTGGTTGCTATGACGCTGTGCGCTTTGTGCCACCGTAGAACAGTAATACACTCGTATGAGCTATACGAGTGTATTACTGAAATGCGACGGCAGCACAAAGCGCACGGCGTCAAAGCAACCAATGATGCCGTGCGCACCTGCACTAAGCAGGATGCCAGTCCGGTATCTCACGGACCCTGTACCATGGACATGTTAATGAGGGCTTAATCAGGGGCTGTACCCACTTCTCCAACCCCAGCCTACAGGTGGGAGCCCTTTGTCTACTGTTGATGAGAATATGTCATCAGGAACATCCAGCTCCTCCTTTCTCTGCATCTTGCAGACTTTCCTAGGAAATGGAGACTTTGAAGGATGATTTGGAAGAAGTAAAGCTAGTAAAAGATGAGGATGGCCATCATTAAGACCTGGCCCCCTAATGTGTGCAGACTGGATGGTATTGATTGGCATGCTGGCAGTGGAATAATAGAGGTTTCCATCTTATTAGTATTGAATTACATACAGTAGATATAAAAAGTCTGCACACCCCTGTTAAAGTGTCAGGTTTCTGTGTTGTAAAAAAATAAATAAGACAAAGATACATCTTTTTAGAACTTTTTCCACCTTTAATGTGACCTATAAACTGTACCACTCAATTGAAAAACAAACTGAAATCTTTTAGGTGGAGGGAAGAAAACAAAAACAAAAAATAATAATGTGGTTGCATAGGTATGCACACTCTGATAACTGGGGATGTAGCTGTGTTCAGAATTAAGCAATCACATTCAAAATCATGTTAAATAGGAGTCAGCATACACCTGCCATCATTTAGAGTGCCTCTAATTAACCCCAAATAAAGTTAAGCTGCTCTAGTTGGTCTTTCCTGAAATTTTCTTAGTTGCATCCAACAGCAAAAGCCATGGTCCACAGAGAGCTTCCAAAGCATCAGATGGACCTAATTGTTAAAAGGTATCAGTCAGGAGAAGGGTACAAAAGAATTTCCAAGACATTAGATATACCATGGAACACATCAAGTGGAGAAAATATGGCACAACTGTGACATTACCAAGAACTGGACGTCCCTCCAAAATTTATGAAAAGACGAGAAGAAAAATGGTCTGGGAGGCTACCAAGAGGCCTACAGCAACATTAAAGGAGCTGCAGGAATATCTGGCAAGTACTGGTTGTGTGGTACATGTGACAACAATCTTCCGTATTCTTCATATGTCTGGGCTTTGGGGTAGAGTGGCAAGACGAAAGCCTTTTCTTACCAAGAAAAACATCCAAGCCAGACTACATTTAGCAAAAACACATCTGAAGTCTCCCAAAAGCATATGGGAAAAGGTGTTATGGTCTGATGAAACCAAGGTTGAACTTTTTGGCCATAATTCCAAAAGATATGTTTGGCGCCAAAACAACACTGCATATCACCAAAAGAACACCATACACACAGTGAAGCATGGTGGTGGCAGCATCAAGCTTTGGGGCTGTTTTTCTTCCGCTGGAACTGGGGCCTTAGTTAAGCTGGAGGGAATTATGAACAGTTCCAAATACCAGTCAATATTGGCACAAAACCTTTAGGCTTCTGCTAGAAAGCTGAACATGAAGATGACTTCATCTTTCAGCATGACAACAACCGAAAGCATACATCCAAATTAACAATGGAATGGTTTCACCAGAAGAAGATTTAAGTTTTAGAATGGCCCAGCCAGAGCCCAGACCTGAATCTGATGAAAAATCTGTGGGGTGATCTGAAGAGGGCTGTGCACAGGAGATGCCCTCACAATCTGACATATTTGGAGTTTTTTTGCAAAGAGTAGGCAAATCATGCCAAGTCGTGCCATGCTGATAGACTCATACCCAAAAAGACTGAGTGCTGTAATAAAATCAAAAGGTGCTTCAACAAAGTATTAGTTTAAGGGTGTGCACACTTATGCAACCATATTATTTAACTTTATAGTGGTGTAGAACACTGTACCTTGCAGTAACATGCATAGGGAGTCTGCTTTGATAGTGAAATACTGTGAGTCAGTATGAAATGCAGATGACATGCATCACTCTTAAGCCTATTTCACACGAACGAGTATTCCGTGCAGGTGCAATGCGTGATGGAATGCATTGCGCCTGCACTGAATTCGGACTCATTCAATGGGTCTGTGTACATGAGCGTTGGTTTTCACGTATCACTTGTGCTTTGCGTGAAAATCGCAGCATGTTCTATATTCTGTGTTTTTCGCGCAACGCTGGCCCAATAGAAGTGAATGGGGCTGCGTGATAAGAGATGTGGTTTGAAAAACTTCCGTTTTTTATCACGTGTGTGAAAAACGCATCAATGCACATTGCAGCCGCGCAATAAAAACTAAACAACTGAATGCAATCTTAGGCAAAACTGAAGGAACTTGCTTGCGAAATCGCGCATTTTTCACGAAACACATCCAAAACACACTCGGACCTAATCCGCTCACGCTCGTCTGCAAGGGGGCTTAGAATCACTGCACACTTCACTAATTTGGGCAGTCACGTGGCCAAAACTGACCAAATAATTCAAGTATGAACTCAGCCTTACAGGTGGATGTTAGCGCCAAGAAGAAGTGCGCTACTTTTACACCATTGTCAGCTGATTCCACATATATGTCTACAGAACCTGTTCTATTAAACGCTTAAACAAGTAGAGTCCCCAACAGAATATTTGCATGTCTTATGTGTTTTGTACCCACTTGAATACCAAATCACAAGCCAATTCTAATGGGACCATACAGGCCTTACAGCTGCTACACAGAGAGGATTCGTTGTGCGTCTCATTTTTCCTTCCTTCTGACAGATCAGAAAAAGGTCAAATAAAAGATGATGTCAGCCAAGCCAAAAAGGCTAAATAGTGGCCCAGTCATGAAGTGGGGAGGGTGGGAACAGCATGAGAAGTCCACAGAGTGGCCCTATGACATAATGGTGAAATGGAAGCAGCATGAGACGGCAACAGAGTGGCACGATAACAGGTGGCTGCAGCAGCAGCATCAGGAGGAGGCCACAGGGTAGCACAATTACAGAGTGTGGAGGTAGCAGCAACATGAAGAGGCCAAAGGGTGGCACAATGATAGAGTGTGGAGGTGACAGAAGCATCATCAGGAGGCCACAGAGTGGCACAATGACAGTGTAGAGGTGGCAGCAGCATAAGGAGGCCACAGAGTGGCACAAAAACAGTCTGGAGGTGGCAGCAGCATGAGGTGACCATAGAGTTGCATGACGACAGAATGTGGAGGTGGCAGCAGCATGAGGAGGCCAGAGTGGCACGATGACAAGAGATTGCGGAGGTGGCAGCAGCATGAGGAGGCCACTGTCACAGGGGACGTACACTTAGTATCAAAGATAACACACCAACCGGGCTCTGGATGAGAGACAGGGGAAGGGTCACCTCCTAGCTTATCCCTGACCTCTTTCCCTGCACTGCTCAGCCCACAGCAGACCTTAAAGGTAGGTATACTAGTGTCCTCCAGCCTAGGCTAACAAAAACCCTGAATTCCCTAAGATGGTGAAGTGGGGAGATGGGAGCAGTCTGCTCGCACAGAACCTGGATGGACAAAAAGACACAAACTACCGAACAAGCAATGACACTTATTTCTGAGAGCAGGAACAGACAGCCAACCTTCTCTCCAAATTTCCCAGACAGAATGAACAGTATAATCCGCTCAGAAAAATGGGCAGTGTGCTATTTAACCTAAAGACCCCACCCAGTGCACCTGAGAGAGGCGGATCCAGCACAGCTCCAAAGCAATCACTAAACTCGTGCTGCTATCCTGGCTGACCTCCGCACATGGTCAGAGTGGGGCATGACAGCCACAGAGTGGCACGACGACAGAGTGTGGAGGTGGCGGCAGCATGAGGATGCCACAGGGTGACACAATTACAGTGTGGAGGTGGCAGCAGCATCATCAGGAGGCAACAGACTGGCAGAATTGCAGTGGCCAGGTACGGGTGGATAATATTCTGTATTTGTTGTGATGCCAATTGCAGCGTGTGCAGGGTACTATCGCAGAGCCCTTCCAAGGTGTTATAACGCATGTCCCAGGTTAGGAATGCCAGAGTGGGGTAATGGCCCTTAATGTCTCTGTAGTATTGTGGTAGTTGTGTCACGGTGTCTCCTACCTGGGTACGGCCGGACTCCTGGCTCCTGGCTCACTTGTAATAAATTTGAGTGTAGTGATAGTAGGAGTAATTGGAGAACTTTGCAGAATAAATGATGTCCAGACCTTTAGATGAAGTTCAAACGTTGCTTTACTTGAAATAACTTGCATTCAAACAGTATACAGCTTTGGTCTCTTGGTCCCAGCAGGTGTAGGCAATATTTGGCAGGAATGTACACTTCTGCTCTCTATGTGGAGCTTTCAGGATAAGCGTCTGCTTCTAGCTCTGTAACTGTGGCAGGAATCAATCTTCTGCACTGACTTGGTACCTTCTACTGTGTGGGGACAGACTAGCTGAGGAATAGGCTTCTCCTAGGAACTGGACTTCTCTCACAGATGGGTTCTCAGGGAATGCTTCCTTTCTGGAACTCTGTAGATTTTGCTTCTTCGTCCAGCAGAGCTAAAGTTGCTCTAGCTGGGGAATATATATGGACATGTCTTAGCCAAGACTATGTCCTTGCTGTCTTCCCTAAGAAGGGGTTCTCCTGAACACTATCACACAGACTTCCCAACCATTACATTTAACATAGTTTTATGCACATTTCTGGAGGACATAATATAAACTACATCAGATCTCAATATAAGAGGCGCTTAGAAGATAGTAGCAGGGTAGAGGAGTGTAGTAACACAACTCTGGGGTGTTACACAATGACAGAGTTTGGAGGTGGCAGCAGCATGAGGAAGCCACAGAGTGGCACAAAGACAGAGTCTGGAGGTGGCGGCAGCATGAGGAAGCCACAGAGTGGCACGATGACAGTGTGGAGGTGGCAGAAGCATGAGGAGGCCACAGAGTGGCACAATGACGAGAGATTGCGGAGGTGGCAACAACATGAGGAGGATACAGAGTGGCACGATGACGAGAGATCGTGGAGGTGGCAGCAGCATTTGGAGTCCACAGAGCAGCCGCTTTGTCTATTCATTTATAGGGAATATGGGACATAACAGAATGTTAAAATTTCTCAACTTTCAAAATTTTTGCTTAAAGCACAATTTAATAATACACGTTTTCCAGTAGAAAAGGCTCGGAAAATTGATTGTTTCGGAAATTTCCCTCAAAGATTTGGTTGCGACGTGGTTGCGATGGATAAAGCATTCCAAAATATTATTTCTTTCCACCTGGAGATGAATCCTGTCAAGATTGATGCAGGTGCGGTATCGGCTGCTTATTGAGCCAGATACTTCTGGGGGAACCTGCCTGGCATGAATAGGCCTCTAGTAGCTACAGAAAATGAGAAGACAAAGCTTCAAAATTGCCTGGAGCCCAGAAGAATTGCGAAGTTCATCAAGATTCAAACCCTAACTATCAGCCCCTGGTCTCTACGTCAGGGAAAACATCACAAGTTCCCAGTCATCATGGATGGGAAGGAGGACATCCTGTGGTGCACGGAGATGGAGAGGGTTTTCAGAATCCCCCTCACTATACAGACGTCTCAGAAATAAACCTCTGCTCCCGACAGCAGCTTCTGGGATTATCATGGAGCGTCCCGATCATCGGTCATCTTTTCGCCCCGCTAAAGGATTGAAAGTGTATTTTGAAAGTGTGTAGAAGCCACACGGGGATTTATCATCAAGACACCAGATTTTATAATATTACATTATTATATAAAGAAAGAAAAAGAAAAAAAATGAAGCCCCTTTATCACCCGGCTCTCAAGTGCGATCAGCTACATCATCATCATTGAGTACTGTCTGCACGTCACTGATGTCCTACTCAATGGTCTCTGGGTCAGGAACGCTCGCAACACCAGCTCTCACGCCACTCTCCTCATCACTAATTGCCCACCTAGTGGAGGAAAGGACAGAGGCAGGTTGAGGACAGGTGCTTTGGGCGAATGATCGGGCAGCCCACCTTGGTGCCGCACGCAGGGACAGCCTGAGGGTGAGATTGAGGGGTTTGTTTATAAGGTAGATGCAGGGCAACTATAGGTCTGAGAAACCCGATCCTGTATCTTTTCCATTTTCACCTCTTATGCCTCCTTTGGTCTCTAATTAACAGTGTATACGCACCTTGTATGCTACTGGTATTCAAATTCACCATTCACAGTGGTGGGGCTTATTTTATTAATTTATTGAATAAATGTTATGTTTTAAAGGGTTACCACATATATATTTTTTTGCTGCAGAGGATTACTATAATTTAAAACAGCGCCTATGCCTACACGTTACCTATTAATGCTACAGTGAGCGGGGCCCGGTCTAATAGAATACAGTGACTGCACCGGGCCCTGCTGCCATTACAACACCAGATGCCGGCCCCCACCCCCTGTATTGGGGGTCATTTACTATTTTACACATGGACACTGATATGGGGGGAATCTGTGGATGACACTGTTATGGGGGGGGGGGGGGGAAACTGTGGATGACACATATATAGCAAAAGATGCTATATATGTGTCATCCACAGATCCCCCCATAGCAGTGTCCTCCACAGATCCCCCCATTGCAGTGCCATCCACAGATCTTCCATAACAGTGTCATCCACAGATCACCCCAACAGTGTCTTCCACAGATCCCCACATAACAGTGCCATCCATAGATCCCCCAGAACAGTGTCATCCACAGATCCCCCATAACAGTGTAATCCACAGATCCCCCATAACAGTGTCATCCACAGATCACCATTAGTTCAAAACCCACCAAAAGCACACCTTTTGGTTCAAAAATGTTTTTATTCTTATTGTCCTACTCTAAAACCTAGGTGCATCTTATGGGCCGGGGCGTCTTATAGGGCAAAAAATGCGGTACCTGTTTCCGCCAAATACTGAGTGAGGGGTGCTATATAGTTTTGGGCGTGAATATTCAAATAGCGAATATTAATCACAAATATCGGCATTTCGAGAATTTGCGAATATTTAGAATATAGTGATACATATTCGTAATTTCGAATATTCTAGATATTTTTTTCATCAATAACCTCCCTTCTTGCTTGTGGGCCAATAAGACGGCTGCAATGTCTTTGTCTGTGCTTAGCAACATCCCTAGCAACCAATAGGAAAGTTGCGTACCCCTTACTATATAAGAACCTTCCCAGCAGCCCTTGTATGCAGTATTTTACAGATCTGAGATAGCACAGCAATAACACTCCTGTCTCTCTGCTTTACTGTTTCATTACATTAGATAGTTAGTTAGTTAGCTTATATATATATTATACAGATAGTTAGTGGGAGATAGTCAGTGTAGGTTAGATAGTGATATAGTGTAGCGGTTCTGCTGTCCATACATACATGCTACATACATAGTGCTATATGTATGTATGTACGCTACATACATTCATATATAGTGCTAATGATGTCACAAGTTCACAATAATACTTAGTGCACCAATCACTAATAAGTAGTCAGACCTGTTAAAATCTGAAGTTGAACGTATTGCGCCAAATATTCGCATCATTAGTGCGATTTTGCTTCCACTAAAAACTAATTGAGGGGTGCTATTGCTATCTACCTTCTTCCACCTAATACTGATTGAGGGCTGAGATACACCTGCTTCCACAAAATACTGATCGAGGGGTACCATATACCTGTTTCCACCAAATACTGATTAAGGGGTGATATATACCTTCTTCCACAAAATCCTGATTGAGGGATGCTATATACCTGTTTCCATCAAATACTGATTAAGGGGTGCTATATACCAGTTTTTGCCAGATACTGATTGAGGGGTGCCATATACCTTCTTCCACAAAATACTGATTGAGGGGTGCTATTGCTATATACCTTCTTCCACCAAATACTAATTGAGGGCTGCGATATTGTCACTATCAGTGTGTGTGTGTGTGTGTGTGTGTGTGTGTGGGGAAGGGGGGGTGAACTCCACACTGAACACAGGAGGGAAGGGGAACAGGAACTGGGCTGTAAACTAGGAAAGAAACAGGTCACCTCCTAGACAACCCTAATCCGGGCCCTGACTACCTATTAATATGAATAGACCTTGAAGGTAGGAATATTCATATGCAGGATACCTAGGCCCTGATTTCCCTATAAGGCCCTGGAATAAGTTTAGGACCAGAGACAACCCATTCCTCCCCAGATGGACGAATGGAAGTCTCCGTCTCAGGCCCAGATACAACAATAGGGAATATAACAAATACAAACAAATCTGACACTTAACTCCTGTAGAGATGGAAGAACAGCAACCAGAGATGACCTCACACCAGCTCAACCAAACCTAAATGAAGCTATCTACCACATAGGCAGAAGGGTGGGATCAGACTATAAAGGGTAGAAGTGATGACCACTGAGCAACAGCTGAGAAAAGGGAAGCTGTCATTAACCCTATCAACACTGAATAAAGAGAAATCAAGGAGGCCTTTAGATTCCTCCACGCTGAGACAGTCTCTCTGATCTCCTGACACCAGTCACCTGAAGGATCATGATAGTACCCCTCCCCCCTTCTACGGGTAACCTCCGGGCACCCAGGACTGACCTTGTCAGGATGGGCTCTGTGAAAGTGGATCTACTCCTAGGGACAGTACAGTGATGGTCCCCAAATACCTTATGACGTACTGTAAGTCTGAAGGAAAAATTTATTTCCCTGGAGGACAAAAATCAGGTGCATCCTCTTGGGCCTCCAACACCTTAGTCTCAAGATCAGGATATAGGGCAGATATGACTACCCCTTCAGACAAAATAGGATCTTTAGAATCACCCTCCACAGGAAAGCTGCACGACAAAGCATCCACCTTGACGTTCTAAACCGCAGGGCAGTAGATGACAATGAAGTTAAATCTGGTGAAAAACAGCAACCATCTGGCCTGCCTTGCATCCAGTCATTTAGCCGATTCAAGGTAAGCCAGATTTTTGTGATCAGTAATTACCATAATAGGATGAATTGCTCCTTCCAACCAATGGCTCCATTCTTCAAAAGCAAACTTAATGAAATCAAGGAGGCCTTTAGATTCCTCCACGCTGAGACAGTCTCTCTGATCTCCTGACACCAGTCACCTGAAGGATCATGATAGTACCCCTCCCCCCCTTCTACGGGTAACCTCCGGG
This sequence comes from Bufo gargarizans, assembly GCF_014858855.1. NCBI lineage: Eukaryota > Metazoa > Chordata > Amphibia > Anura > Bufonidae > Bufo > Bufo gargarizans. Next base: position 88,943,147 of record NC_058083.1, read on the forward strand.
CACCCAGGACTGACCTTGTCAGGATGGGCTCTGTGAAAGGCCTTCACCAGACGATTTGCATTAACATCGGCCACTGGAACCCACATCCTCTCCTCTGGTCCATAACCCTTCCAGTGGACAAGATACTGGAGTGATCTACGGAGAGCTTGGGAGGCCACAATCCTGCTGATTTGAAATTCTAAATTACCGTTCACCATGACATGAGCGGGAGGCAAGGAGGACGACTCAAAAGGTTCCAAACATTTCTTCAACAACGACTTATGAAATACGTTATGAATTTTCAAAGCCTGAGGAAGTTCAAGACAGAAGGCTACAGGGTTAACAATGACAGTGATCTTATATGGACCAATAAATCTTGGGCCCAAATTCCAAGAAGGTACCTTAACCACTTCAGCCCCGCTAGCTGAAACCCCCTTCATGAGCAGAGCACTTTTTACACTTCGGCACTACACTACTTTCACCGTTTATCGCTCGGTCATGCAACTTACCACCCAAATGAATTTTACCTCCTTTTCTTCTCACTAATGGAGCTTTCATTGGGTGGTATTTTATTGCTGCTGACATTTTTACTTTTTTTGTTATTAATCGAAATGTAACGATTTTTTTGCAAAAAAATGACATTTTTCACTTTCAGCTGTAAAATTTTGCAAAAAAAACGACATCCATATATACATTTTTTGCTAACTTTATAGTTCTACATGTCTTTGATAAAAAAAAAAATGTTTGGGCAAAAAAAAAATGGTTTGGGTAAAAGTTATAGCATTTACAAACTATGGTACAAAAATGTGAATTTCCGCTTTTTGAAGCAGCTCTGACTTTCTGAGCACCTGTCATGTTTCCTGAGGTTCTACAATGCCCAGACAGTAGAAAAACCCCACAAATGACCCCATTTCGGAAAGTAGACACCCTAAGGTATTCGCTGAGGGGCATAGTGAGTTCATAGAACTTTTTATTTTTTGTCACAAGTTAGCGGAAAATGATGATGATTTTTTATTTTTATTTTTTTCTTACAAAGTCTCATATTCCACTAACTTGCGACAAAAAATAAAAAATTCTAGGAACTCGCCATGCCCCTCACGGAATACCTTGGGGTGTCTTCTTTCCAAAATGGGGTCACTTGTGGGGTAGTTATACTGCCCTGGCAATTTAGGGGCCCAAATGTGTGAGAAGAACTTTGCAATCGAAATGTGTAAAAAATGACCGGTGAAATCCGAAAGGTGCACTTTGGAATATGTGCCCCTTTGCCCTCCTTGGCAGCAAAAAAGTGTGACACATCTGGTATCGCCGTACTCAGGAGAAGTTGGGGAATGTGTTTTGGGGTGTCATTTTACATATACCCATGCTGGGTGAGAAAAATATCTTGGTCAAATGCCAACTTTGTATAAAAAAATTGGAAAAGTTGTCTTTTACCAAGATATTTCTCTCACCCAGCATGGGTATATGCAAAATGACATGCCAAAAAACATTCCCCAACTTCTCCTGAGTACGGCGATACCAGATGTGTCACACTTTTTTGCTGCCAAGGTGGGCAAAGGGGCACATATTCCAAAGTGCACCTTTCGGATTTCACCGGTCATTTTTTACACATTTCGATTGCAAAGTTCTTCTCACACATTTGGGCCCCTAAATTGCCAGGGCAGTATAACTACCCCACAAGTGACCCCATTTTGGAAAGAAGACACCCCAAGGTATTCCGTGAGGGGCACGGCGAGTTCCTAGAATTTTTTATTTTTTGTCGCAAGTTAGTGGAATATGAGACTTTGTAAGGAAAAAAGAATAAAAAGAAAAATCATCATTTTCCGCTAACTTGTGACAAAAAATAAAAAATTCTAGGAACTCGCCGTGCCCCTGACGGAATACCTTGGGGTGTCTTCTTTCCAAAATGGGGTCACTTGTGGCGTAGTTATACAGCCCTGGCAATTTAGGGGCCCAAATGTGTAAGAAGTACCTTGCAATCAAAATCTGTAAAAAATGGCCTGTGAAATCCGAAAGGTGCACTTTGAAATATGTGCCCCTTTGCCCACCTTGGCTGCAAAAAAGTGTCACACATCTGGTATCGCCGTACTCAGGAGAAGTTGGGGAATGTGTTTTGGGGTGTCATGTTACATATACCCATGCTGGGTGAGAGAAATATCTTGGCAAAAGAAAACTTTTCCCATTTTTTTTATACAAAGTTGGCATTTGACCAAGATATTTTTCTCACCCAGCATGGGTATATGTAAAATGACACCCCAAAACACATTCCCCAACTTCTCTTGAGTACGGCGATACCACATGTGTGACACTTTTTTGCAGCCTAGATGCGCAAAGGGGCCCAAATTCCTTTTAGGAGGGCATTTTTAGACATTTGGATCCCAGACTTCTTCTCACACTTTCGGGCCCCTAAAAAGCCAGGGCAGTATAAATACCCCACATGTGACCCCACTTTGGAAAGAAGACTCCCCAAGGTATTCAATGAGGGGCCTGGCGAGTTCCTAGAATTTTTTTTTTTTTTGCATAAGTTAGCGGATATTGATTTTTTATGTTTTTCCTCACAAAGTCTCACTTTCCGCTAACTTAGGACAAAAATTTCAATCTTTCATGGACTCAATATGCCCCTCACGGAATACCTTGGGGTGTCTTCTTTCCGAAATGGGGTCACATGTGGGGTATTTATACTGCCCTGGCTTTTTAGGGGCCCTAAAGCGTGAGAAGAAGTCTGGAATATAAATGTCTAAAAATGTTTACGCATTTGGATTCCGTGAGGGGTATGGTGCGTCCATGTGAGATTTTATTTTTTGACACAAGTTAGTGGAATAGGAGACTTAGTAAGAAAAAACAAAAACAAACAAAAAATTTCTGCTAACTTGGGCCAAAAAAATGTCTGAATGGAGCCTTACAGGGGGTGATCAATGACAGGGGGGTGATCAATGACAGGGGGGACAACAATCACAGGGGGGTGATCACCCATATAGACTCCCTGATCACCTCCCTGTCACTGATCACCCCCCCTGTAAGGCTCCATTCAGACGTCCGCATGATTTTTACGGATCCATGGATACATGGATCGGATCCACAAAACACATGCGGACGTCTGAATGGAGCCTTACAGGGGGGTTATCAATGACAGGGGGTGATCAGGGTGATCACCCCCCCCGTCACTGATCACCCCCCCTGTAAGGCTCCATTCAGACATCCGCATGATTTTTTACGGATCCATGGATCGGATCCACAAAACACATGCGGACGTCTGAATGGAGCCTTACAGGGGGGTTATCAATGACAGGGGGTGATCAGGGTGATCACCCCCCCCGTCACTGATCACCCCCCCTGTAAGGCTCCATTCAGACATCCGCATGATTTTTTACGGATCCATGGATCGGATCCACAAAACACATGCGGACGTCTGAATGGAGCCTTACAGGGGGGTTATCAATGACAGGGGGTGATCAGGGTTATCAGGGTGATCACCCCCCCCCCCCCGTCACTGATCACCCCCCCCTGTAAGGCTCCATTCAGACATCCGCATGATTTTTTACGGATCCATGGATACATGGATCGGATCCACAAAACACATGCGGACGTCTGAATGGAGCCTTACAGGGGGGTTATCAATGACAGGGGGTGATCAGGGTGATCAGGGTGATCACCCCCCCCCCCCCCGTCACTGATCACCCCCCCCTGTAAGGCTCCATTCAGACATCCGCATGATTTTTTACGGATCCATGGATACATGGATCGGATCCACAAAACACATGCGGACGTCTGAATGGAGCCTTACAGGGGGGTTATCAATGACAGGGGGTGATCAGGGTGATCACCCCCCCGTCACTGATCACCCTCCCTGTAAGGCTCCATTCAGACATCCGCATGATTTTTTACGGATCCATGGATACATGGATCGGATCCACAAAACACATGCGGACGTCTGAATGGAGCCTTACAGGGGGGTTATCAATGACAGGGGGTGATCAGGGTGATCACCCCCCCCCCCCCCGTCACTGATCACCCCCCCCCTGTAAGGCTCCATTCAGACATCCGCATGATTTTTACGGATCCATGGATACATGGATCGGATCCACAAAACACATGCGGACGTCTGAATGGAGCCTTACAGGGGGGTTATCAATGACAGGGGGTGATCAGGGTGATCACCCCCCTGTCACTGATCACCCCCCCCTGTAAGGCTCCATTCAGATGTCCGCATGATTTTTACGGATCCATGGATACATGGATCGGATCCACAAAACACATGCGGACGTCTGAATGGAGCCTTACAGGGGGGTGATCAATGACAGGGGGTGATCAATGACAGGGGGGTGATCAGGGAGTGTATATGGGTGATCACCCGCCTGTCATTGATCACCCCCCTGTAAGGCTCCATTCAGACATCCGTATGCGTTTTGCGGATCCGATCCATGTATCCGTAAAAATCATACGGACGTCTGAACGGAGCCTGACAGGGGGGTGATCAATGACAGGGGGGTGATCAATGACAGGGGGGTGATCAGGGAGTTTATATGGGGTGATTATGGGTGATCAGGGGTTCATAAAGGGTTAATAAGTGACGGGGGGGTGTAGTGTAGTGTAGTGTTTGGTGCGACTTTACTGACCTACCTGTGTCCTCTGGTGGTCGATCCTAACAAAAGGGACCACCAGAGGACCAGGTAGGAGGTATATTAGACGCTGTTATGAAAACAGCGTCTAATATACCTGTTAGGGGTTAAAAAATTCGGATCTCCAGCCTGCCAGCGAGCGATCGCCGCTGGCAGGCTGGAGATCCACTCGCTTACCTTCCGTTCCTGTGAGCGCGCGCGCGCGTTCACAGGAAATCTCGCGTCTCGCGAGATGACGCGTATATGCGTCCAGGAGGAGTAAAGCAACCACCTCCCGGACGCATATCTGCGTACAGCGGTCGGGAGGTGGTTAAAGAGGACCTTTCATCAGAAAAAAGTATGTAAACTGACTATACCGACGTGTTGAGCGGCGCCCAGGGATCCCCCTGCACTTACTGTTATCCTCGGGCGCCGCTCCGTTCTCCGGTTATAGCCTCCGGTATGTTCCTAGTTAGGCTCCACCCAGGGGAACCTGCCGGCGGTCTCTTTCTCCTATGCTGTAGCGCTGGCCAATCGCAGCGCTCAGCTCATTGCCTGGCGCTACAGCATAGGAAAAAGAGACCGTGGCAGGTTCCCCTGGGTGGAGCCTAAGTTCCCCTGGGTGGAGCCTAACTAGGAACATACCGGAGGCTATAACCGGAGAACAGAGCGGTGCCCGGGGATAACAGTAAGTGCAGGGGGATCCCTGGGCGCCGCTCTACACGTCGGTATAGTCAGTTTACATACTTTTTCCTGGTGAAAGGTCCTCTTTAAGCTTAATGTTTCTTGTGGACAGCCAAACAGAATCACCCACTCTCAGGTCCGGACCATTCATATGTTTCCTGTCAGCCACACGGTTATATCTGTTGCCCATCTCTCTCCGGTTATTTTGGAAGTTTGAGAACCAGAAAATATGCCAAACTGTGGATGGAATCCATATGCCCCAAAAAACGGTGACTTATCAGTGAACTCCTGTCTATAGTTATTAATGGCAAACTCAGCTAATGACAAGAACGAAGACCACTCCTCCTGATTCTCCGAAACAAAACATCTCAAGTGCAAAGTAAGTCTCCAGATTCTGATTGGTGTGCTCTGTCTGGCCATTCGACTGTGGATGAAAAGCCGAAGAAAAGGACAATTGTACCCCCAATCGAGTACAGAACGCTTTCCAGAATCTGGAAACAAACTGATTCCCCCAATCAGATACCACATCAGAGGGAATGCCATGTAGTTTCACAATGTTATCGACAAACACCTGTGCAAGAGTTATGGCATTAGGTAGAGCAGGCAATGCTATAAAATGCCCATTTTGCTAAACCGATCAACTACCACCGGGATCATGGTTTTTCCCGAAGAATTCAGTAAATCCATGATAAAGTCCATGGATAAATGCGTCCAAGATCTTGACAGGATGGGTAACGGAAGAAGAGATCCAGAAGGCCGAGTATTTGTCAACTTAGCACGAGCACAGGTACAACAGGCTGATACATAGTCCTCAACACACTTACGCAGCCCCGGCAAACAAAATCTGTGCGAGATGAGATCGACAGTGGATCTACTCCTAGGGACAGTACAGTGATGGCCCCCAAATACCTTATGACGTACTGTAAGTCTGAAGGAAAAATGTATTTCCCTGGAGGACAAAAATCAGGTGCATCCTCTTGGGCCTCCAACACCTTAGTCTCAAGATCAGGATATAGGGCAGATATGACTACCCCTTCAGACAAAATAGGATCTTTAGAATCACCCTCCACAGGAAAGCTGCACGACAAAGCATCCACCTTGACGTTCTAAACCGCAGGGCAGTAGATGACAATGAAGTTAAATCTGGTGAAAAACAGCAACCATCTGGCCTGCCTTGCATCCAGTCATTTAGCCGATTCAAGGTAAGCCAGATTTTTGTGATCAGTAATTACCATAATAGGATGAATTGCTCCTTCCAACCAATGGCTCCATTCTTCAAAAGCAAACTTAATGAAATCAAGGAGGCCTTTAGATTCCTCCACGCTGAGACAGTCTCTCTGATCTCCTGACACCAGTCACCTGAAGGATCATGATAGTACCCCTCCCCCCCTTCTACAGGTAACCTCCGGGCACCCAGGACTGACCTTGTCAGGATGGGCTCTGTGAAAGGCCTTCACCAGACGATTTGCATTAACATCGGCCACTGGAACCCACATCCTCTCCTCTGGTCCATAACCCTTCCAGTGGACAAGATACTGGAGTGATCTACGGAGAGCTCGGGAGGCCACAATCCTGCTGATTTGAAATTCTAAATTACCGTTCACCATGACATGAGCGGGAGGCAAGGAGGACGACTCAAAAGGTTCCAAACATTTCTTCAACAACGACTTATGAAATACGTTATGAATTTTCAAAGCCTGAGGAAGTTCAAGACAGAAGGCTACAGGGTTAACAATGACAGTGATCTTATATGGACCAATAAATCTTGGCCCAAATTCCAAGAAGGTACCTTAACCACTTCAGCCCCGCTAGCTGAAACCCCCTTCATGAGCAGAGCACTTTTTACACTTCGGCACTACACTACTTTCACCGTTTATCGCTCGGTCATGCAACTTACCACCCAAATGAATTTTACCTCCTTTTCTTCTCACTAATGGAGCTTTCATTGGGTGGTATTTTATTGCTGCTGACATTTTTACTTTTTTTGTTATTAATCGAAATGTAACGATTTTTTTGCAAAAAAATGACATTTTTCACTTTCAGCTGTAAAATTTTGCAAAAAAAACGACATCCATATATACATTTTTTGCTAACTTTATAGTTCTACATGTCTTTGATAAAAAAAAAATGTTTGGGCAAAAAAAAAAAATGGTTTGGGTAAAAGTTATAGCATTTACAAACTATGGTACAAAAATGTTAATTTCCGCTTTTTGAAGCAGCTCTGACTTTCTGAGCACCTGTCATGTTTCCTGAGGTTCTACAATGCCCAGACAGTAGAAAAACCCCACAAATGACCCCATTTCGGAAAGTAGACACCCTAAGGTATTCGCTGAGGGGCATAGTGAGTTCATAGAACTTTTTATTTTTTGTCACAAGTTAGCGGAAAATGATGATGATTTTTTATTTTTATTTTTTTCTTACAAAGTCTCATATTCCACTAACTTGCGACAAAAAATAAAAAATTCTAGGAACTCGCCATGCCCCTCACGGAATACCTTGGGGTGTCTTCTTTCCAAAATGGGGTCACTTGTGGGGTAGTTATACTGCCCTGGCAATTTAGGGGCCCAAATGTGTGAGAAGAACTTTGCAATCGAAATGTGTAAAAAATGACCGGTGAAATCCGAAAGGTGCACTTTGGAATATGTGCCCCTTTGCCCACCTTGGCAGCAAAAAAGTGTGACACATCTGGTATCGCCGTACTCAGGAGAAGTTGGGGAATGTTTTTTGGCATGTCATTTTGCATATACCCATGCTGGGTGAGAGAAATATCTTGGTAAAAGACAACTTTTCCAATTTTTTTATACAAAGTTGGCATTTGACCAAGATATTTTTCTCACCCAGCATGGGTATATGTAAAATGACACCCCAAAACACATTCCCCAACTTCTCCTGAGTACGCCGATACCAGATGTGTCACACTTTTTTGCTGCCAAGGAGGGCAAAGGGGCACATATTCCAAAGTGCACCTTTCAGATTTCACCGGTCATTTTTTACACATTTCGATTGCAAAGTTCTTCTCACACATTTGGGCCCCTAAATTGCCAGGGCAGTATAACTACCCCACAAGTGACCCCATTTTGGAAAGAAGACACCCCAAGGTATTCCGTGAGGGGCACGGCGAGTTCCTAGAATTTTTTTATTTTTTGTCGCAAGTTAGTGGAATATGAGACTTTGTAAGGAAAAAAGAATAAAAAGAAAAATCATCATTTTCCGCTAACTTGTGACAAAAAATAAAAAATTCTAGGAACTCGCCGTGCCCCTGACGGAATACCTTGGGGTGTCTTCTTTCCAAAATAGGGGTCACTTGTGGCGTAGTTATACAGCCCTGGCAATTTAGGGGCCCAAATGTGTAAGAAGTACCTTGCAATCAAAATCTGTAAAAAATGGCCTGTGAAATCCGAAAGGTGCACTTTGAAATATGTGCCCCTTTGCCCACCTTGGCTGCAAAAAAGTGTCACACATCTGGTATCGCCGTACTCAGGAGAAGTTGGGGAATGTGTTTTGGGGTGTCATGTTGCATATACCCATGCTGGGTGAGAGAAATATCTTGGCAAAAGAAAACTTTTCCCATTTTTTTTATACAAAGTTGGCATTTGACCAAGATATTTTTCTCACCCAGCATGGGTATATGTAAAATGACACCCCAAAACACATTCCCCAACTTCTCTTGAGTACGGCGATACCACATGTGTGACATTTTTTTGCAGCCTAGATGCGCAAAGGGGCCCAAATTCCTTTTAGGAGGGCATTTTTAGACATTTGGATCCCAGACTTTCGGGCCCCTAAAAAGCCAGGGCAGTATAAATACCCCACATGTGACCCCACTTTGGAAAGAAGACTCCCCAAGGTATTCAATGAGGGGCCTGGCGAGTTCCTAGAATTTTTTTTTTTTTTGCATAAGTTAGCGGATATTGATTTTTTATGTTTTTTCTCACAAAGTCTCACGTTCCGCTAACTTAGGACAAAAATTTCAATCTTTCATGGACTCAATATGCCCCTCACGGAATACCTTGGGGTGTCTTCTTTCCGAAATGGGGTCACATGTGGGGTATTTATACTGCCCTGGCTTTTTAGGGGCCCTAAAGCGTGAGAAGAAGTCTGGAATATAAATGTCTAAAAATGTTTACGCATTTGGATTCCGTGAGGGGTATGGTGCGTCCATGTGAGATTTTATTTTTTGACACAAGTTAGTGGAATATGAGACTTAGTAAGAAAAAACTAAAACAAACAAAAAATTTCTGCTAACTTGGGCCAAAAAAATGTCTGAATGGAGCCTTACAGGGGGTGATCAATGACAGGGGGGTGATCAATGACAGGGGGGTGATCAATGACAGGGGGGTGATCACCCATATAGACTCCCTGATCACCTCCCTGTCACTGATCACCCCCCCTGTAAGGCTCCATTCAGACGTCCGCATGATTTTTACGGATCCATGGATACATGGATCGGATCCACAAAACACATGCGGACGTCTGAATGGAGCCTTACAGGGGGGTTATCAATGACAGGGGGTGATCAGGGTGATCACCCCCCCCGTCACTGATCACCCCCCCTGTAAGGCTCCATTCAGACATCCGCATGATTTTTTACGGATCCATGGATCGGATCCACAAAACACATGCGGAGGTCTGAATGGAGCCTTACAGGGGGGTTATCAATGACAGTTGTGATCAGGGTGATCACCCCCCCGTCACTGATCACCCTCCCTGTAAGGCTCCATTCAGACATCCGCATGATTTTTTACGGATCCATGGATACATGGATCGGATCCACAAAACACATGCGGACGTCTGAATGGAGCCTTACAGGGGGGTTATCAATGACAGGGGGTGATCAGGGTGATCAGGGTGATCACCCCCCCCCCCGTCACTGATCACCCCCCCCCTGTAAGGCTCCATTCAGACATCCGCATGATTTTTACGGATACATGGATACATGGATCGGATCCACAAAACACATGCGGACGTCTGAATGGAGCCTTACAGGGGGGTTATCAATGACAGGGGGTGATCAGGGTGATCACCCCCCTGTCACTGATCACCCCCCCTGTAAGGCTCCATTCAGATGTCCGCATGATTTTTACGGATCCATGGATACATGGATCGGATCCACAAAACACATGCGGACGTCTGAATGGAGCCTTACAGGGGGGTGATCAATGACAGGGGGTGATCAATGACAGGGGGGTGATCAGGGAGTGTATATGGGTGATCACCCGCCTGTCATTGATCACCCCCCTGTAAGGCTCCATTCAGACATCCGTATGCGTTTTGCGGATCCGATCCATGTATCCGTAAAAATCATACGGACGTCTGAACGGAGCCTGACAGGGGGGTGATCAATGACAGGGGGGTGATCAATGACAGGGGGGTGATCAGGGAGTTTATATGGGGTGATTATGGGTGATCAGGGGTTCATAAAGGGTTAATAAGTGACGGGGGGGTGTAGTGTAGTGTAGTGTTTGGTGCGACTTTACTGACCTACCTGTGTCCTCTGGTGGTCGATCCTAACAAAAGGGACCACCAGAGGACCAGGTAGGAGGTATATTAGACGCTGTTATGAAAACAGCGTCTAATATACCTGTTAGGGGTTAAAAAATTCGGATCTCCAGCCTGCCAGCGAGCGATCGCCGCTGGCAGGCTGGAGATCCACTCGCTTACCTTCCGTTCCTGTGAGCGCGCTGCGCGCGTTCACAGGAAATCTCGCGTCTCGCGAGATGACGCGTATATGCGTCCAGGAGGAGTAAAGCAACCACCTCCCGGACGCATATCTGCGTACAGCGGTCGGGAGGTGGTTAAAGAGGACCTTTCATCAGAAAAAAGTATGTAAACTGACTATACCGACGTGTTGAGCGGCGCCCAGGGATCCCCCTGCACTTACTGTTATCCTCGGGCGCCGCTCCGTTCTCCGGTTATAGCCTCCGGTATGTTCCTAGTTAGGCTCCACCCAGGGGAACCTGCCGGCGGTCTCTTTCTCCTATGCTGTAGCGCTGGCCAATCGCAGCGCTCAGCTCATTGCCTGGCGCTACAGCATAGGAAAAAGAGACCGTGGCAGGTTCCCCTGGGTGGAGCCTAAGTTCCCCTGGGTGGAGCCTAACTAGGAACATACCGGAGGCTATAACCGGAGAACAGAGCGGTGCCCGGGGATAACAGTAAGTGCAGGGGGATCCCTGGGCGCCGCTCTACACGTCGGTATAGTCAGTTTACATACTTTTTCCTGGTGAAAGGTCCTCTTTAAGCTTAATGTTTCTTGTGGACAGCCAAACAGAATCACCCACTCTCAGGTCCGGACCATTCATATGTTTCCTGTCAGCCACACGGTTATATCTGTTGCCCATCTCTCTCCGGTTATTTTGGAAGTTTGAGAACCAGAAAATATGCCAAACTGTGGATGGAATCCATATGCCCCAAAAAACGGTGACTTATCAGTGAACTCCTGTCTATAGTTATTAATGGCAAACTCAGCTAATGACAAGAACGAAGACCACTCCTCCTGATTCTCCGAAACAAAACATCTCAAGTGCAAAGTAAGTCTCCAGATTCTGATTGGTGTGCTCTGTCTGGCCATTCGACTGTGGATGAAAAGCCGAAGAAAAGGACAATTGTACCCCCAATCGAGTACAGAACGCTTTCCAGAATCTGGAAACAAACTGATTCCCCCAATCAGATACCACATCAGAGGGAATGCCATGTAGTTTCACAATGTTATCGACAAACACCTGTGCAAGAGTTATGGCATTAGGTAGAGCAGGCAATGCTATAAAATGCCCATTTTGCTAAACCGATCAACTACCACCGGGATCATGGTTTTTCCCGAAGAATTCAGTAAATCCATGATAAAGTCCATGGATAAATGCGTCCAAGATCTTGACGGGATGGGTAACGGAAGAAGAGATCCAGAAGGCCGAGTATTTGTCAACTTAGCACGAGCACAGGTACAACAGGCTGATACATAGTCCTCAACACACTTACGCAGCCCCGGCAAACAAAATCTGTGCGAGATGAGATCGACAGTGGATCTACTCCTAGGGACAGTACAGTGATGGTCCCCAAATACCTTATGACGTACTGTAAGTCTGAAGGAAAAATTTATTTCCCTGGAGGACAAAAATCAGGTGCATCCTCTTGGGCCTCCAACACCTTAGTCTCAAGATCAGGATATAGGGCAGATATGACTACCCCTTCAGACAAAATAGGATCTTTAGAATCACCCTCCACAGGAAAGCTGCACGACAAAGCATCCACCTTGACGTTCTAAACCGCAGGGCAGTAGATGACAATGAAGTTAAATCTGGTGAAAAACAGCAACCATCTGGCCTGCCTTGCATCCAGTCATTTAGCCGATTCAAGGTAAGCCAGATTTTTGTGATCAGTAATTACCATAATAGGATGAATTGCTCCTTCCAACCAATGGCTCCATTCTTCAAAAGCAAACTTAATGGCCAGCAATTCCCTATTACCCATGTCATAATTTCTTTCAGCAGTCGAGAGTTTTTTTTAGAAATTACAGGGGCGCCATTTACTAGGTGAAGGACCTTGCAACAAAACTGCTCCCACCCCTACCTCGAATACGTCAACCTCTACAATGAATGGCTGAGACATGTCCGGTTGCACCAGGGGCTGAAGCAAATCATTCCTTCACAGCAGAAAAGGCTTGTAATGCTGCCTCAGACCAAACAGACAAATCGACCATCTTCATAGTAATTTCTGTTAAAGGTGTAACCACAGTGGAATAGTTCAAGATGAATTTACGGTAGTAGTTGGTGAATACCAAAAACCGCATAAGTGCTTTCAGATTTTCAGGTCGATCCCAGTCCAACACCGCACAGACTTTCTCGGGATCAATATGAAAACCTGAGGATGAGAGCAGGTAACCCAGGAATTGTACTTCCTGAACAGCAAAAACACAATTTTCCATCTTCGCATACAATTTATTCTCTCTTAGGATCTGTAACACCTGTCTCACATGATCCTGATGAGTCTCTATATCTGGAGAATAAATGAGTATGTTATCCAGATATACAACAACAAATCTCCCCACCAGATGATGAAAGATGTAATTGATAAAGTGTTGAAAAAACGCTGGAGCATTGGTTAACCCAAAAGGCATGACCAGATTCTCTAAATGACCCTCAGGGGTATTAAAGGCCATCTTCCATTCGTCCCCCTCTTTGATCCTTACCAAATTATATGCCCCCCTCAGATCCAATTTAAAGATCACCTTGGCACCGACAATTTGATCAAACAAATCCAGAATCAAAGGAAGGGGGTATGGATCACGGACAGAAATACAGTTGAGCTCACGCCCAGACATGGTCTAAGAGTACCATCTTTTTTTTTTTCTACAAAGAAAAACCCAGCCGCCACTGGAGATTTGGATGGTTTGATATGACCATTCGCCAATCTCTCAGTGATATACTCTCGCATGGCCTTTCTTTCGGGCACTGAAAGACTATACAACCAAGATTTGGGCAGTTTAGCTCCAGGAATAAGATTGACAGGACAATCATACTCCCGATGTGGGGGTAACTCCTGGTTACGACTCTCAGAAAAACACATCAGAAAATTCGGAAATGAACGAAGGTACAGTTTTAGTGGTGACCATAGAGAAATACAGTTGTCCATGCAAAAATCACTCCAATCAAGAATCTGTCTCACTTGCCAGTCGATGAGAGGGTTATGTTTGCTTAACCATGGCAAACCCAAAACCATCGGAGCAGGCATACCTTCCAATACGTAACATGAGATAGATTCCTGATGGAAATCACCCACTCTTAAATGGATGTCATTTACCACCTGCGACAGGCATTTTTGGTTAAGAGGTGCAGAATCAATAGCAAAGACAGAAATGCTTTTCTCTAGTGCACTAGTAGTCAACCCATGAATATGAACAAACTGTCCATCGATCAGGAAAACCCCAGTCCCAGTGTCGATAAATACCACGATTTCCAACGTTTTGGACTCTAGCGCCACTGCGGCAGACAGGAGAAATCGGGTACTACCAGTAAATGACAAAAGTACGTTTTCTTGTTCCCTACCCACACCACCAATATTAATTTGGGGATTACGCATTTTTGCTTTGTTTGCACCTTGACGCTGAATGTACGGACAAATATTCACGAAATGTCCCTTTTTTTCCACAACAAAAACAGACTCTCTTCATTTGATCAGAGCTCTTACCAGCAGTCCCAGGAGTAGCTCCCCCCAACTGCATAGGCTCTTCACAAGACGTAACAACAGGTGTCTCTTTACAATAAGTGTCAAAGAAAGACGCCACCTTATTTGACAGTGCAACCTGAGGGTGAGGACCCTTAGATCTCCCCCTCAGGCGTCTATCCAGACGTACAGCAAGAGACATAGCTGCTCTAAATAACTCAGGATTTTCATGAAAGGCCAATGCAGCCTGCAGCCTGCAGCCTCTCAGCTAAACCATGACAGAAATGGCTATGGAGAGCAGGATCATTCCAGTCCTAGACAACCCTAATCTGGGCCCTGACTACCTATGAATATTCAGACCATGGTCTTGTCACCAGTGGGGCACCTGAGGGATCTGTTCTGGGACCCATATTGTTTAATATCTTTAATCAGTGAAATTGCAGAAGGCCTCGATGGTAAGGTGTGTCTTTTTGCTGATGACACAAAGATTTGTAACAGGGTTGATGTTCCTGGAGGGATACACCAAATGGAAAAGGATTTAGGAAAACTAGAGGAATGGTCAGAAATCTGGCAACTAAAATTTAATGTTGATAAGTGCAAGATAATGCACCTGGGGCGTAAAAACCCAAGAGCAGAATATATCAGTGATACAGTCCTGACCTCAGTATCTGAGGAAAGGGATTTAGGGGTCAATTATTTCAGAAGACTTAAAGGTAGGCATACAATGTCATAGAGCAGCAGGAAATGCTAGCAGAATGCTTGGGTGTATAGGGAGAGGCATTACCAGTAGAAAGAGGGAGGTGCTCGTGCCGCTCTACAGAGAACTAGTGAGACCTCATTTGGAATATTGTGCACAGTACCGGAGACCATTGATATTGATACTTTGGAGAGAGTTCAGAGAAGAGCTACTAAACTAGTACATGGATTGCAGGATAAAACTTACCAGGAAAGATTAAAGGACCTTAACATACATAGCTTGGAAGAAAGACGAGACGGAGGGGATATGATAGAAACTTTTAAATACATTAAGGGAATCAACAAGGTAAAAGAGAAGAAAATATTTAATAGAAGAAAAACTGCTACAAGAGGACATAGTTTTAAATTAGAGGGGCAAAGGTTTAAAAGTAATATCAGCAAGTATTACTTAGAGAGTAGTGGATGCATGGAATAGCCTTCCTGCAGAGGTGGTAGCTGCAAATACAGTGAAGGAGTTTAAGCATGCATGGGATAGGCATAAGGCCATCCTTCATATAACATAGGGCCAAGGGCTATTCATAGTATTCAGTATATTGGGCAGACTAGATGGGCCAAATGATTCTTATCTGCCGACACATTCTATGTTTCTATGTTTCTATGCAATAGACCTTGAATGTAGGAATATTCATATGCAGTATTCCTAGGCCCTGATTTTCCTATTATGGCCCTGGAATAAGTTTGAGACCAGAGACAACCCATTCCTCCCCAGATGGACAAATGGAAGTCTCTGTCTAAGGCCCAGATACAACATCAGGGAATATAACAAATACAAACAAATCTGACACTTAACCTCTGTAAAATAGTAACATAGTATATAAGGCCAAAAAAAATACATTTGTTCATCCAGTTTGGCCTGTTATCCTGCCAGTTGATCCAGAGGAAGGCAAAAAAAAAAAACTGTGAGGTAAAAGCCAATTTTCCCCACTTAAGAGGAAAACAAATTCCTTCCCGACTCCATTCAGCCAATCAGAATAACTCCCTGGATAAACAACCCCTCTCTAGTAGCTATAGCCTGTAATATTATTACACTCCAGAAATACACCCAGGCCCCTCTTGAATTCCTGTATTGTACTCACCATCACCACCTCCTCAGGCAGAGAGTTCCATAGTCTCACTGCTCTTACCGTAAAGAATCCTTTTCTATGTTTGTGTACAAACCTTATTTTCTCAAGGCGCAAAGGATGTCCCCTCGTTACAGTCACAGTCCTGGGGATAAATAGATGATGGTAGAGATCTCTGTACTGACCCCTGATATATTTATACATAGTAATTCAATCTCCCCTCAGTCCTCTTTTTTCTAAAGTGAATAACCCTAATTTTGATAATCTTTCAGGGTACTGTAGTTCCCTCATTCCCATAATTACTTTAGTTGCCCTCCTCTGAACCCTCTCCAGCTCTGCTATGTCTGCCTTGTTCAAAGGAGCCCAGAACTGTACACAGCACTCCATGTGTGGTCTGACCAGTAATTTGTAAAGTGGTAAGCTATGTTCTCATCACAGGCATCTATGCCCATTTTGATGCAACCCATTATCTTATTGGACTTGGCAGCAGTTGCCTAACACTGGTTTTTATAGCTTAGTTTGCTGTTCACTAAAATTCCTAGGTCCTTTTCAATGTCAGTGTTACCCAGTGTTTTACCATTTAGTATGTACGGGTGACTTGTATTATTCCGACCCATGTGCATAACCTTACATTTGTCAGTGTTAAACCTCATCTGCCAGTTCTCTGCCCAAGCCTCCAATCTATCCAGATCCATTTGTAGCAGTATACTGTCCTCTTCCATGTCAATTACTTTACACAGTTTAATGTCATCTGCGAAAATGTATATTTTACTGTGCAAGCCTCAGAGATTTAATGGCACTTGTTGATAGGGTGCAGGGCAGCCAATCAACAAGTGTTTATCTTGTGTGCCCTTAGAAGCCATCACAGCCATGCCTACTAATGGCATGGCTGTTATTGGTCAAGTGCAGAATGTGACCCAGCCTCTATATAAGCTGGAGTCACGTAGCACTGCACATCACTCTGCTCTTACTAGTTGTAGGGATAGGATGCAGCTGCTGTGAGGGAGAGATTAGGAAAGACTCTGATATAGGCACTTGGTGTGAAGTCTGCGATCTACAGCATTTTTTGTTTGGGGGTGCAATGCAACATTTTTGTACCCTGCCCTGAGCCCTGTGAGACTGAAAAAAAAGTTTTAATCCGTCTGTTAGTGAGGTCGGCGTCAGCGGCCATATATAATCAGTTAAATTCATCTGTTCCATTGTGGGGTGACATGTTTACATTATTTTTTTTTTGCAAAGTACTTCTGAGGCCTGCATTGCACATGTGACAGGCAGGCACATAAATTCAGCAAATCCATCTGTCCCATTGTAGGGGGAAGTGACATATCCTCCATTTTTTATGTAAAAAAACCCTGTGCTTAATTTGTGAGAATAAAAAGTAATTTCAGTTAAATCCATCTGTTTCATTTATGGTTAAAGAAACCTTTTTTGGGGGCAATAAAGTACCTTTTTGCCCATTACTGCATTTCTGACAGTCCAATAAAACCGCCAAATACTGCTGTTACATTTTCTGTTGAAAAATTCAATTTTTTTGTTGCTAGAAAGTACATTTGTGGCCTGCTCTGCATTCCTGTCAGTCAAATAAAACCAGTAAATACCGCTGTTACATTTTTGGGCTTCAAATTCCCATTTTTGGTTGTAAAGTACCTCTGAGGCCTGCATATGTGACAGGCACGCACATACATTCATCAAATCCATCTGTTCCATTGTAGGGGTGACAAAACCACCATTTTTTTTATGTAAAAAAACTCTGTGCTTCTTTTGTGAGAGTGCAATATAAGCTCAGTTAAATCTATCTGTTTCATTTAGGGATCAAACAAAATAACTCTTTGGGGGGCAATAAAGTACCTTTTTGCCCTGTACTGCATTTCTGACAGTCCAATAAAACCGCTCTGTCTAGGTGACAGGGACCTAAATTTCCAAACTTCGTCTGTTCCATTGTTGGGTGACATTAACCCATTTTGACCATCAAAAAAAACCCTGCTCTGCATTGTTCACAAGGATCTTAATTTAGAAAAAATGTATGTTACTTTGGTGGGTGACCGCAAAAAATTAGGAGAGCATCAAACAAGGGACGTGGCCCTGGTCGTGGTGCTGCTGGTGTTTGTGGAGCTCCTGTTGCAGGTAGAGGATGTGGTCGATCTGTGCAAGCTACAAGCCCAAGTAAAACACCTTCCTCAGGTGCGTGTAGGCGACAGAACCTTCAGCATTGTTTGGTAGGCCCAAATGCGGCTCTACGGATAGTGAGGCCAGAACAAGTACAGGTGATAGTAGATTGGGTGGCTAACAGTGCCTCCAGTTCCTTCACATTTTCTCCCACCCAGTCCCCTGCTGAAAGCTCAGTGTTGGCACCTACTGCCCATGGCCATCTGTCTTTCAACTCACCCTCTTGCAAATCAGGCAAGCAGTCTGAGCCCCAAGTCATGCAGCAGTTTCTTATGCTTTTTGATGACTCTGCTGGCAGGGTTTCCGTGGGCCATCCACATAGCCCTGCCCCAGAAGTGGAAGAGATTGAGTGCACTGATGCCCAAACACTTATGTTTCAGGATGAGGACATGGGAAGACCACCGCAGCACGTCTCTGATGATGACAAAACATAGGTGCCAACTGCTGAGGCTTTCTGTAGTCTGCAGACTGACAAGGAGGGCAGGGGTAAAGAGTGGGTGGAAGATGATGTGGAGGATGATGAGGTACTAAACCCCACATGGAATCAAGGTCATGCGAGTGGCGTGTGCAGTTTGGAGGAAGAGGCGGTGGTCGCACAGAGGCACCAGCACAGCAGAAGAGGGAGCAGGGTGCAAAAGCATCTGTTACATTCTCTGGTGACATTTTACAATTTTTGCCGTATACAAACCCCTGCTCTGCATAGGTGACAGGGACCTAAATTTTGAAAAATCATCTGTTCCATTGGTAGGTAACATGAACCCAGTTTGCCATGAATAAACCCCTGCTCTGCATAGGTGACAGGGAAATACATTTTGTTAAATCATCTGTTCCATTGGTGGGTAACATGAACCCAGTTTTGACATGAATAAACCCCTGCTCTGCATAGGTGACAGGGACCTAAATTTAAAAAAATTGTCTGTTACATTCTTGGGTGACATTTTACCATTTTTGCCAGTGAAAAACTCATGCTCTGCATTGATGACAGGGAACTAAATTTAGGCCGGGGTCAGAATACTAGGAGAGCAGCAAAGTACACAAGGAGCAGGCAGAGGATCGTCAGGAAACAGCAGGAGGTAAGTACGCCAGGAAATACAACATCACAGGTGGAACCTAAATTAACAGGCAACCTGTGGCCAGCAGGCTGCCTGTATTTATAGTGGGGAGTGAGGGTCATGTGACGTGGCCAGCGTCACATGACCAACAGACCAACCAGTCGAGCAGCGAGTGATCAGCTCGGCGCTCAAGGCAGACTTAGGAGCAGGGAACCTCCCAGCTAGCAAAGCCGCCCTGGGAACGAGGTCAAGCACAGATCCTCGCTCCTAAAGCTAAGCAGCAGGTCTGTGGCTAATGGGAGACCGAGTGCACCTTCGGAACCCCGTTACAGAAGCCATGCAGATATGGCATTATTTGCTTATTTTCATTGAGGTGCTCCAAGATAGCATCTCTTAGAAAACCTCCAAACAGTTTACCCACGACGGATGTTAAACTTACCGGCCTATAGTTTCTGGGCTCTGTTTTTGGCCCCTTTTTGAATATTGGCACCACATTTGCTATGCGCCAATCCTGTGGAACACTCCCTGTCAGTATAGAGTCCTTAGATAACAGAAATAAGGGTCTGGCTATGACATTACTTAATTCTCTTAGGATACAGGAGTGTATGCCATCCGGTCCTGGCGATTTGTCTATTTTAATCTTTTTAAGACGCCGCTGTACTTCTTCTTGGTTCAGACAGGGCACTTTTAATGGGGAATTTACTTTTACATTCTGCATTTCAGTTTATTTTCTTCAGTGAATACAGTGGAGAGAAAAAATATTTAATAGCTTTGCTTTCCCCTCATCGCTCTCTGCAACTCCCCCCTCATTACTCTGTAAAGGGCAGACACCTTCAGATTTAAACTTTTTACCATTTATATAATTCAAGAACATTTTAGGGTTAGTTTTGCTCTTTTTGGCAATTAATCTCTTGGTCTCTAGTTTGGCCACTTTTATTAGTTTTTTCACATATTCTATATTTTTCCTTATAGTTTTTCAGTGCTTCCTCACTACCCTCCTGTTTCAGTGATTTAAAGTGGACCTTCCATCTGGCAAAACATTGTGACTAGTGTCATGATCTGTACAGCGGCCCCCAGGGATCTCACTGCACTTACTATTATCCCTGGGCGCTGCTCCATTCTCCAGGCTGTGAGCTCTGCACTGCGATTGGCCAGCGCTACAGCCTAGGAGAAGGAGATGCCCAGGAGAACAAGGGCAGTCTCCTCCTACTATAACCAAGTCCCCTAAGTCTCCGCCTACTATAACCAAGTGACCGAACATACTGGAGGGCATAGCGGGAGAAAGGAGCCATGCCCAGGGATAATAGTAAGTGCAGTGAAAACCCTGGGCGCCGCTGTACAGATCATGGCACTTAGTTCACAATGTTTTGCCAGATGAAAGGTCTTAGGCAGAGGGTCATTTAAAAAATGAAAGGTAGAAGAAGAGGCAGACCGTTCCACAAGGATGGTAGGGCTCGGGCAGGTGCACCAGGCCGGAGCCTAAGTGGGAAGTTGAAGAAGGCGCGTGCAATAACTTCGAAGGGCGCACCAGTTGGTTGAGTGGCTCACTCAGCCATTCCGCTTCTGCACCCTCCTCATACTCTGTATCTGCACCATCATCACTCTCTGCTATGTGCACCCCCAAAGACACCACCACCACCATAGCCCCTCCACTCGAGTCAGAGGAATTATTTGCCCATCCATTCCCAGACCTTACCGATGCGCAGCCATTCCTGGCATCGGATGAGGAACAGGAGGTAGCAACGGCCGTCACCCAGCGGTCTGACGTCAGTACTGAGATCAGCCAAAGGAGGGTGGCCTCCGCTGTTGCTGCTACTCCGAGATCTCTAATGTAAGTCGTAGTGTAGGTGATGATGATGACGTGTCGATAGATGTCACATGGGTGCCCACAAGAGAGGAAGAGGAGGGGAGTTTCCAGGGAGAGACAGAGCAGCAGTTATGGAGGAGAAGGAGGAGAAGCAGGCAGAACTTGCAGTGCACAGGGGGCAAAAAGCAGACTGCTAATGTATCTGGAGTGAGCCAACCACAATGCACGGTCACATCTTGCACTCCCAGGAAGATATGGCTTTGCAGTTTGCCCAGCGGTCGGTTCGAGGCGAACTTTGCTTGTTCGCTGTTCGCCGAACATGCAAACATGTGGCGATATTTGTGCCCGCCATATTCTTTTACATTGTGAAGAACTTTGACCCATGACACATCCATTAGGTGGTACAGGACAGCCAATTGAGACATTTCAGCACATGGACATACCCCCTATTTTATAAATAGACCTGATCTGGCTGCCATTTTACATTCTATCTTTTGTCAGTGTAGGGAGAGGTTGCTGTGTGGAGCAGGCACAGACTGTTAGTTAGCTAGCTAATAGGTCCACAAAAGTTCTTTTAAGAACTGGTATCGGTGTACTATAGTTTGGTGTGCAGTATATAAGGGTTTAATGCACTTATACTTTCTAATATAGAAAGCATATTATAGTGGATTTGTATTGTGCAGCATTGTGACTGGTGATCGGTTCTGCATCGATACTACAAGTACAAAAGAGTGACAAATGCAATTAGAAAAAAAAATTATAACTGGTGTGATAGACCAGTGGCCCCCCAAAACGACATATTGAAGCGGGGTGTTATATAAGAATATACTTTTTTAATAGTGTATTTGGGTACTAGCAAAATGTATCCTCTTTCGCTGCATTACCTCTGCTACACACAGTGAGAAAAGTTTTTTATTTATAACTGGTGTGATAGACCAGTGGCCCCCCAAAACGACATAATGAAGCGAGGCGTTATATAAGAATAGACTTTTCTAATAGTGTATTTGGGAACTGCAGAAATGTATTGTCACGGATGGTGTAACAGAAAACAAGAAGTTACAAATAAGGATCCGACTGGCTTGATCCGAAACTAAGGAACAAAAGGGTGACGCCTATTTAAGTCCTGAAACTCTCCCTGTCTTCTCAGCCCATGCAAAGATCTCTATGATAGAAAATTGCATGCCCTCGTGCCTCGACTGTATGACACCTGAACACCCTATAATAGTGAGTGGGCACGACCACCGGCTCCCTACACTTAATACGAAGGGAGTCAGGGTCACCTAGGATCAAGCAAACAGGAAAACACAAATAAATGAGCAGACTTATCTGTAGAAGAATCAGTTGTAGCATCCAGCATGTACACACTCCAGGAAGTTGTATAAACCGCAAAGTGATGCAGTATGGGAGGGGATTTAAAGGGATGCAATCAGTGCAACTAGATGACAGCTGAGAGAGGGAAACGAGATGACAAAACTGAAAGCAAAGCAAAAGAACCTCAAGCAGGAGGTTCTGAAGAACGTCTGTCAGAGCTTCTCAGATGTCTGGCGGTGACAGTACCCCTCCTTCTACGAGTGGACTCCGGACACTCAGAGCCCACCTTCTCAGGATGGGACCTATGGAAAGCCCTGATGAGACGAGTGGCCTTAATGTCTGTCACTGGTACCCACATCCTCTCCTCAGGACCATAACCCTCCCAATGAACGAGGTACTGGAGAGAACCGCGGACAACATGAGAATCCACAATCCTAGAGACCTGAAATTCAAGATTACCATCAACCACAATCTGAGGAGGAGGCAAAGACGATGGTACAATGGGTTGGACATAAGGTTTTAATAGGTATTTATGAAAAACATTATGGATCTTCCAAGTCTGAGGAAGATCAAGACGGTAGGCAATAGGATTGATGACGGACAAGATTTTGTAAGGCCCAATAAACTTAGGACCCAACTTCCAGGAGGGAACCTTCAATTTGATATTCTTAGTAGACAACCACACCAGATCACCAACATTCAGGTCCGGACCAGGCACACGTCTCTTATGAGAATCCATAATCCTAGAGACCTGAAATTCAAGATTACCATCAACCACAATCTGAGGAGGAGGCAAAGACGATGGTACAATGGGTTGGACATAAGGTTTTAATAGGTATTTATGAAAAACATTATGGATCTTCCAAGTCTGAGGAAGATCAAGACGGTAGGCAATAGGATTGATGACGGACAAGATTTTGTAAGGCCCAATAAACTTAGGACCCAACTTCCAGGAGGGAACCTTCAATTTGATATTCTTAGTAGACAACCACACCAGATCACCAACATTCAGGTCTGGACCAGGCACACGTCTCTTATACGCCACACGCCTATATCTCTCACTCATGCTCTTTAGATTATCCTGAATCTTTTGCCAAATAGATGACAAAGACGAGAATCTCTCCTCATCAGGAAAACCAGAAGACCCCTCTCCAGAGAATGTCCCAAACTGCGGATGAAACCCATATGCACCAAAAAATGGTGACTTATCAGAGGACTCCTGACGACGGTTGTTTAAAGCAAACTCAAAAAGAACACCAATCCTCCTGATTCTCCGCCACAAAACAGCACAGATATGTCTCCAGATTCTGATTGACGTGCTCTGTCTGGCCATTAGACTGCGGGTGGAAAGCAGAAGAGAATGACAACCGAACCCCCAAGCGAGAACAGAAAGCCTTCCAGATTCTGGAAACAAACTGCGTGCCCCTATCAGAGACTATGTCTGAAGGAATACCATGCAATTTGACAATGTGATCAATAAATGCCTGCGCCAGCGTCTTAGCATTGGGCAACCCAGGAAAAGGAATGAAATGCGCCATTTTGCTAAAACAGTCCACCACCACCAGAATCACAGTCTTCCCCGAGGAACGAGGCAGGTTCATAATGAACTCCATGGACAGATGTGTCCAAGGACGGGAAGGAATGGGTAAGAGAAGAAAAGGACCTGATGGCCATGAATGAGGGACTTTGGCACGAGCGCAGGTCTCGCAGGCTGCCACAAAACCCTCAACCGACTTACGAAGCGCCGGCCATCAGAATCTCTGAGCGATGAGATCCACTGTGGCTCTACCCCCCGGGTGCCCAGCAAGGACAGTATCGTGGTGCTCCTTAAAAACCTTGTGTCTTAAAGCGAGAGGCACAAACAACCTCCCAGGAGGACAAAGATCAGGAGCCTCTGCCTGGGCTGCCTGAACCTCTGCCTCCAATTCAGGATAAAGAGCAGAGACCACCACACCTTCAGCCAAAATGGGACCTGGGTCTTCAAAATTCCCACCTCCCGGAAAACAACGTGACAGGGCATCCGCCTTCACATTCTTAACCCCAGGGCGGAACGTGACAACAAAATTAAACCTTGAAAAGAACAAAGTCCATCTGGCCTGTCTCGGGTTCAGACCCTTGGCTGACTCCAAGTAGGCCAGATTCTTATGGTCGGGAAACACAGTAACAGGGTGTCTGGCTCCCTTTAGCCAATGGCGCGATTCCTCAAAAGCTAACTTGATGGCCAACAACTCCCTATCTCCCACATCGTAATTTCTCTCTGGCGGAGGAGAGTTTCTTCGAGAAAAAGGCACACTGGTCGCCATTTGGCAGGAGAGGGACCCTGAGACAAGACCGCACCCACACCCACCTCAGAAGCATCCACCTCAACTATAAAGGGCAGAGAGATATCAGGTTGTACCAAGATGGGAGCGAAAGCAAAACTCTCATTGATATTAGAAAAGGCCTTACGCGCCTCCACCGACCAGGAGGAAAAATCTACCCCCTTTCTAGTCATATCAGTGAGTGGTTTAACAACAGAAAAATAATTCTAAATAAACTTCCTGTAATAATTGGCAAAGCCCAAAAAACGCATCAGCGCCTTCCGATTCTCAGGAAGCTCCCACTCAAGCACAGTGCGGACCTTCTCGGGGTCCATGCGAAAACATAAGTGGAGAGAAGAAACCCCAGAAATCAAATTTTGGGAACCGCAAACACACATTTTTCCAGTTTAGTGTACAATTTATTCTCCCACCGGATGAGCAAGACCTGACGTAGGTGGGTTTTGAAATCAGGGGAAAAAATGTCATCTAGATACACTAGTACAAATTTCCTCATTAAATGATAAAAAATGCTGTTCACAAAATGCTGAAAGACGGCTGGAGCATTCATCAAACCAAAAGGCATAACCAAATTCTCAAAATGGCCCTCAGGGGTGTTGAAGGCCGTCTTCCATTCTTCTCCTTCTCTGACCCTGACCAGGTTGTATGCCCCTCTTAGATCCAACTTGGAAAAACAGGTCCGGGATCAGAGGAAGCGGATAAGGGTCACGAATTATGATACTGTTCAGCTCCCTGAAATCCTGACATGGTCTTAAAGAACAATCTTTTTTTTTAACAAAGAAAAAACTAGCAGCAACAGGTGACTTCGAGGGTCGTATGTGTTCCTTTCTCAGGCTCTCAGAGATATAATTGATGATCTAATAAAGTATTTATATTTCTACTGGGCATTCTATGGTTGTTTTTATAGCAGCACTTATAGGTTTATATCTCAGAGATATAAGCACGCATAGTGACCCTTTCAGGTTGGGAGAGATTGTATAAACAAGATTTAGGCAGCTTGGTGCCTGGGATGAGATTAATAGGGCAATCATACTCCCTGTGAGGGGGCAACTCCTGAACACCACTCTCAGAAAACAAATCCGAAAATTCTGAGAGAAAAGATGGTACAGTCTTAATAGAAACCTCTGAAACAGATGTTGTGAGGCAATTCTCTCTGCAAAAGTCACTCCAACCATTTATTTGCCTCGCTTGCCAATCAATGGTGGGGTTATGTTTAGTGAGCCAGGGTAGCCCCAACACTAGAGGAGTAGGCAACCCGCTTATGATGAAACATGACTAGGGATGAGCGAACCCGAACTGTATAGTTCGGGTTCGTACCGAATTTTGGGGTGTCCTTGACACAGACCCGAAAACGAACATTTTCGTAAAAGTCCGGGTTCGGGTTTGGTGTTCGTCGCTTTATTGGCGCTTTTTGAAAGGCTGCAAAGCAGCCAATCAACAAGCGTCATACTACTTGCCCAAAGAGGCCGTCACAGCCATGCCTACTATTGGCATTGCTGTGATTAGCCAGTGCAGCATGTGACCCAGCCTCTATTTAAGCTGGAGTCACGTGTAGCGCCGCACGTCACTCTGCTCTGATCAGTGTAGGGAGAGGTTGCAGCTGCGACGTTAGGGCGAGATTAGGCAGTGATTAACTCCTCCAAAAGACTTAATTCAGTGATCAATCTACAGCTGTGGATCATTGAACTGCTGCTATTCAATTGCTCACTGTTTTTAGGCTGCCCAGAGCGTTTTTCAGTCACTTTTTTCTGGGGGGATCGGTGGCCATTTGTGTCTTGTGGTGCGCCAGCACAAGCTGCCACCAAGTACATTTAACCATCAATAGTGTGGTTATTTTTTTGCAATATCCTACATCAGGGGCAAGCTGTCACCAAGTGCATTTACCCATCAATAGTGTGGTTATTTTTTGGCTATATCCTACATCAGGGGCAAGCTGTCACCAAGTGCATTTACCCATCAATAGTGTGGTTATTTTTTGGCTATATCCTACATCAGGGGCTTGGCTGTGCTTGCTATTTTATTGAGGGGTGAAATACAATTGCCAAAATAGCAGTACCCTAAATCTGGTGTTTCAGCTGTGGCCAGCCAATTGTAATACTGTCTGCTGTCTGGCAAAGGATACATTTTTTTTTTCAGGGTTGAAATACAATTCCCAACTTAGCAATTTCCTAAATTAGTGGTTTCTGCTGTATCAGGGCTACTTTAAATCTATTAATTAAAAGGGTATATAAGATTCAAGGTGCAGATAGAGTCATTCTCAATAACTTCACACACACGCTACTGTGCAATTCCAAGTCTAATTCTGTCTGTAAACGTATACCTGTCACCCAGCGCCTAAATAATAGGACTCAAATTTATAGTCAGCTAAATCTGTCATTATTGCTTTGGCTGGTCAAGTTATTTTGTGTCCGTCAAAGCACAGTTTTTGTTCTGGGTTGAAATACAATTCCCAACTTAGCAATTCTCTAAATTAGTGGTTTCTGCTGTATCAGGCCTACTTTAAATCTATCCCTAAAAGGGTATATTAGATTCATGGTGCTGATAGGGTCATTCTCAATAACCACACACACACGCTACTGTGCATATCCAAATCTAATTCTGTCCGTAAACGTATACCTGTCACTCAGCGCCTAAATAATAGGCCTCAAATTTATAGTCAGCTAAATCTGTGGTTACTGCTGTGCCTGTATTAGTGTAATACAGTACCTAAATAGATAGCCAGATAGTGTTAGGTGTCTGTAAAAAAAGGCCTGAATTTGAATTCAATACATTAGGCCAAATAATATTTTTGTTGTTGTGGTGAACGAAAACAATGAGGAAAACATCTAGTAAGGGACGCGGACATGGTCGTGGTGGTGTTAGTGGACCCTCTGGTGCTGGGAGAGGACGTGGCTGTTCTGCCACATCCACACATCCTAGTGTACCAACTAACCTCAGGTCCCAGTAGCCGCCAGAATTTACAGCGATATTTGGTGGGGCCCAATGCCGTTCTAAGGATGGTAAGGCCTGAGCAGGTACAGGCATTAGTCAATTGAGTGGCCGACAGTGGATCCAGCACGTTCACATTATCTCCCACCCAGTCTTCTGCAGAAAGCGCACAGATGGCGCCTGAAAACCAAGCCCATCAGTCTGTCACATTACCCCCATGCATACCAAGGAAACTGTCTGAGCCTCAAGTTATGCAGCAGTCTCTTATGCTGTTTGAAGACTCCACTGGCAGGGTTTCCCAAGGGCATCCACCTAGCCCTTCCCCAGCGGTGGAAGACATAGAATGCACTGACGCACAACCACTTATGTTTCCTGATGATGAGGACATGGGAATACCACCTCAGCACATCTCTGATGATGCCGAAACACAGGTGCCAACTGCTGCGTCTTTCTGTAGCGTGCAGACTGAAAAGGAGGTCAGGGATCAAGACTGGGTGGAAGACGATGCAGGGGACAATGAGGTCCTAGAACCCACATGGAATGAAGGTCGTGCCACTGACTTTCACAGTTCGGAGGAAGAGGCAGTGGTGAGACCGAGCCAACAGCGTAGCAAAAGAGGGAGCAGTGGGCAAAAGCAGAACACCCGCCGCCAAGAGACTCCGTCTGCTACTGACCGCCGCCATCTGGGACCAAGCACCCCAAAGGCAGCTTCAAGGAGTTCCCTGTCATGGCACTTCTTCAAACAATGTGCTATGGCATGGCACTTCTTCAAGCAATGTGCTAACGACAAGACCCAAGTGGTTTGCACGCTGTGCCATCAGAACCTGAAGCGAGGCATTAACGTTCTGAACCTTAGCACAACCTGCATGACCAGGCACCTGAATGCAAAGCATGAACTGCAGTGGAGTAAACACCTTAAAAACAAGGAAGTCACAGCAAACAGGGGATGTACCACCAACACCACCACCTCCGTCACCAAGCATCTCAACCATGTCACACGGCAGCGTTCAGCTCTCCATCTCACAAACATTTGAGAGAAAGCGTAAATTCCCACCTAACCAACCTCGATCCCTGGCCCTGAATGCCAGCATTTCTAAACTACTGGCCTATGAAATGCTGTCATTTAGGCTGGTGGACACAGACAGCTTCAAACAGCTCATGTCGCTTGCTGTCCCACAGTATGTTGTTCCCAGCCGCCACTACTTCTCCAAGAGAGCCGTGCCTTCCCTGCACAACCAAGTATCCGATAAAATCAAGTGTGCACTGCGCAACGGCGTCTGTGGCAAGGCCCCCCTAACCACAGATACGTGGACCAGTAAGCACGGCCAGGGACGCTATATCTCCCTAACTGCACACTAGGTAAAAGTAGTGGCGGCTGGGCCCCAGGCGGAGAGCTGTTTGGCGCACGTCCTTCTGCCGCCAAGGATCGCAGGGCAACATTCTTTGCCTCCTGTTGCCTCCTCCTCCTACTCGGCTTCCTCTTCCTCTTCTTCCACCTGCTCATCCAGTCAGCCACACACCTTCACCACCAACTTCAGCACAGCCCGGGGTAAACGTCAGCAGGCCATTCTGAAACTCATATGTTTGGGGGACAGGCCCCACACCGCACAGGAGTTGTGGCTGTTTATAGAACAACAGACCGACGAGTGGTTGCTGCCGGTGAGCCTCAAGCCCGGCCTGGTTGTGTGCGATAATGGGCGAAATATCGTTGCAGCTCTGGTACTAGCCGGTTTGACGCACATCCCTTGCTTGGCGCATGTGCTGAATTTGGTGGTGCAGAAGTTCATTCACAACTACCCCGACATGTCAGAGCTGCTGCATAAAGTGCGGGCCGTCTGTTCGCGCTTCCGGCGTTCACATCCTACCGCTGCTCGCCTGTCTGCGCTACAGCGTAACTTCGGCCTTCTCGCTCACCGCCTCATATGCGACGTGCCCACCAGGTGGATCTCCACCTTGCACATGCTGGACAGACGGTGCGAGCAGCAGCAGGCCATAGTGGAGTTTCAGCTGCAGCACGCACGGGTCAGTCGCACTGCGGAACAGCACCACTTCACCACCAATGACTGGGCCTCCATGTGAGACCTGTGTGCCCTGTTGCACTGTTTCGAGTACTCCACCAACATGGCCAGCGGCGATGACGCCGTTATCAGCGTTACAATACCACTTCTATGTCTCCTTGAGAAAACACTTAGGGCGATGATGGAAGAGGAGGTGGCCCAGGAGGAGGAGGAGGAGGAGGAAGAGGGGTCATTTTTAGCACTTTCAGGCCAGTCTCTTCGAAGTGACTCAGAGGGAGGTTTTTTGCAACAGCAGAGGCCAGGTACAAATGTGGCCAGCCAGGGCCCACTACTGGAGGACGAGGATGAGGTGGAGGTGGAGGAGTATGAGGATGAAGCATGGTCACAGTGGGGTGGCACCAAACGCAGCTCGGGCCCATCACTGGTGTGTGGCTGGGGGGAAACGCAAGACGATGAGGATACGCCTCCCTCAAAGGACAGCTTGTCCTTACCTCTGGGCTGCCTGGCACACATGAGCGACTACATGCTGCAGTGCCTGCGCAACGACAGCAGAGTTGCCCACATTTTAACGTGTGCGGACTACTGGGTTGCCACCCTGCTGGATCCACGGTACAAAGACAATGTGCCCACCTTACTTCCTGCACTGGAGCGTGATAGGAAGATCCACGAGTTCAAGCGTACGTTGGTAGATGCGCTACTGAGAGCATTCCCAAATGTCACAGGGGAACAAGTGGAAGCCCAAGGCCAAGGCAGAGGAGGAGCAAAGGTCGCCAAGGCAGCTGTGTCACGGCCAGCTCCTCTGAGGGCAGGGTTAGCATGGCAGAGATGTGGAAAACTTTTGTCAACACACCACAGCTAACTGCACCACCACCTGATACGCAACGTGTTAGCAGGAGGCAACATTTCACTAACATGGTGGAACAGTACGTGTGCACACCCCTCCACGTACTGTCTGATGGTTTGGCCCCATTCAACTTCTGGGTCTCTAAATTGTCCACGTGGCCAGAGCTAGCCTTTTATGCCTTGGAGGTGCTGGCCTGCCCGGTGGCCAGCGTTTTGTCTGAACATGTATTCAGCACGGCAGGGGGCGTCATTACAGACAAATGCAGCCGCCGGTCTACAGCCAATGTGGACAAGCTGACGTTCATAAAAATGAACCAGGCATGGATCCCACAGGACCTGTCCATCCCTTGTGCAGATTAGACATTATCTACCTCCCCTTAACCATATATTATTGTACTCCAGGGCACTTCCTCATTCAATCCTATTTTTATTTTCATTTTACCATTATATTGCGGGGCAACCCAAAGTTGAATGAACCTCTCCAATGTTGGGTGACGTGAAGCATGATTCTCTTCTATGACATGAAGACTGATACTCTGGTGACATGAAGCCATATTCTCTGTTACGGGACCTCTCTCCTCTGCCTGGGTGCCTGGGCCTAAATATCTGACAATGGACTGTTCCAGTGGTGGGTGACGTGAAGCATGATTCTATGCTATGACATGAAGACTGATTCTCTGGTGACATGAAGTCAGATTCTCTGTTACGGGACCTCTCTCCTCTGCCTGGGTGCCTGGGCCTAAATATCTGACAATGGACTGTTCCAGTGTTGGGTGACGTGAAGCATGATTCTCTGCTATGACATGAAGACTGATTCTCTGCTAACATGAAGCCATATTCTCTGTTACGGGACCTCTCTCCTCTGCCTGGATGCCGGGGCCTAAATATCTGACAATGGACTGTTTCAGTGGTGGGTGACGTGAAGCATGATTCTATGCTATGACATGAAGAGTCCAAGGAGGTAGGTCTTTCATGAAAGGCAAATGCATCTTTCAATCCCTCTGAAAGACCATGGCAAAATTGACTTCGGAGTGCAGCATCATTCCAACCAGTATCAGCTGCCCAACTCCAAAATTCTGAACAGTATATCTATGCGGACTGTTTACCCTGGCATAAAAGACCTAGTCTAGACTCAGCCAGAGCAATACGATACGGATCATCATATATCTGACCCAGGGCTAAAAAAAAAATCATCCACTGAACAGAGGGGTCGTGCCCCCACCGGCAGCGGAAAGGCCCAAGACTGAGTGTTATCCCTGAGCAGCGAGGTGATGATCCCCACCTTCTGCTCCTCATCACCAGAGGAATGGGGAAGTAGGCGTTTGCAAGCCTCTCTAAAACGAACTAAATTCTCACTACCCCCGGAGAACGTATCCGGGATCGAGATCTTAGGCTCAGAACAAACTCCATGAACGCAAGCTGAACCGTTCACCTGAAACTGAGATACAGTTTTACGGAGATCTGCTACCTCCAATGAAAGACCCTGCATGTGTTCAGTCAAAATTGAAACCGGATCCATGCTTGAGACTGTTGTGGCGGTTTATAATGTCACGGATGGTGTAACAGAAAACAAGAAGTTACAAATAAGGATCCGACTGGCTTGATCCGAGACTAAGGATCAAAAGGGTGACCCCAATTTAAGCCCTGAAATTCTCCCTGTCTTCTCAGCCCATGCAAAGATCTCTATGATAGAAAATTGCATGCCCTCGTGCCTCGACTGTATGATTTAAAGGGATGCAATCAGTGCAACTAGATGACAGCTGAGAGAGGGAAACGAGATGACAAAACCAAAGCAAAACAAAAGAACCTCAAGCAGGAGGTACTGAAGAACGTCTGTCAGAGCTTCTCAGATATATGGCGGTGACATGTATCCTCTTTCGCTGCGTTACCTCTGCTATACACAGTGAGAAAAGTTACAGGAGTTTTTTTTTATAACTGGTGTGATAGACCAATGTCCCCCCAAAATGACATGTTGAAGCGGGTGTCGCGGCTGAGGATGGGGGAAACCCTCAACCGTGCGGTATCAATAGGATAAGGGTAGCTGCTAGGCCAGGATCACTGGATCAGGGAGTAGGTAACCTGCTAGCGCATCCCTAATTCTGACTCTGACTCCTAACCATATGAGCCAACTCAGATGGTAGGAGGGCTCATACTCCGGAACCTAGGGTCCCTACTAGCCCTCAGGAAATCCCTGGACTAGGAGCAGGGTAAGAAAACCTGTTCCTCCAAGACACATACGAACAGGAGTCTCACTGGCCAAGAAGCAAGGAGAGGGAAAACATATTCAGCATATGGATATGGCAGGTGAGTTAAACCAGTACAACACCTACCTGCCACAGACACGCTGACTGGAACCCGTGCACAAGTACTGATGTCCACACAAACAATAAGGACACAGCACACACAACTCACACGGGTATTCAGGACACCCATAACTGCAAACAACAAAGAGAGCATAAAAACATCTTCTTAACATCATAACATATATTTTATGACCACAAGGGTGGCCCTCACTGGATAGATGGCATATAAGACCAGGAGGATGACTTCAGCATAGAGTATGGCTGGAGTACCCCTCAGCTACAGGCATCCAGCAGGAGCTAAATAGCCCAAGCAGCCACACCCACACACACAACTAGGAAAGGAGTTAAGCCTTCCAACACCAGACAAGGTAAGTGTCACTTAAAGGGGAAATGCACACACAACTAAATCCCGTGCACACCAAACATAGAAAGTGAACACATGCAAACACACGTTGCAGATGCAACCGCATGCCTTGACAGCGAACCGCCTAGCAACCAGATCAGGCTTCTACACTGCCAACAAACATCATGTTGCCAGCAGCAACCACACGTGAGACAACATACTAACTGCCCTCACCTGCGTTAGACAACAAGCAGACCGCTGACAACTGCATGCGACACAAAGCGTCACGATAAAACACATAGTCGTGAAAGCGGGGTGTTATATAAGGATATACTTTTGTAAAAGTGTATTTGGGTACTGCAGAAATGTCCTCTGTACCTCTGCTACACACAGTGAGAAAAATTGCAGGATTATTTTTTTTTTAAACTGGTGTAATACACCAGTGGCCCCCAAAACGACATATTGAAGCGGGGTGTTATATAAGAATATACTTTTATAATAGTGTATTTGGGTGCTGCAGAAATTTAGCCTCTTTCGCTGCGTTACACACAGTGAGAAAAGTTACAGGAAATGTTTTTTTATAACTGGTATGATAGACCAGTGGCCCCCAAAACGACATATTGAAGCAGGGTGTTATTTAAGAATATACTTTTATTTTAGTGTATTTGGGTACTGGCAAAACTTTTCCTCTTTCTCTGAGTTACCTCTGCTACACACAGTGAGAAAAGGTTACAGGAATATTTTTTTTAAATAACTGGTGTGATAGAACAGTGGCCCCCAAAAACGACGTATTGAAGCGGGGTGTTATATAAGAATATACTTTTATAATAGTGTATTTGGAAACTGCAGAAATGTATCCTCTTTCACTGCGTTACCTCTGCTACACACAGTGAGAAAAGTTACAGGATTTTTTTTTTTTTATAACTGGTGTGATAGAACAGTGGCCCCCCAAAGCGACGTATTGAAGCGTGGTGTTATATAAGAATATATTTTTCATAATAGTATATTTGGGTACTGGTAAAATTTATCCTCATTCTCTGCGTTACCTCTGCTACACACAGTGATAAAAGTTACAGGAATTTTTTTTTATAACTGGTGTGGTAGACCAGTGGCCCCCCAAAACAATATATTGAAGCGGGGTATTATATAAGAATAGACTTTTCTAATGGTGCATTTGGGTACTGCAGAAATGTATCCTCTTTCGCTGTGTTACCTCTGCTACACACAGTGAGAAAAGATACAGCGATTTTTTTATAAATGGTGTGATAGACCAGTGGCCTCCCAGAACGACATATTGAAGCGGGGTGTTATATACCTTCTTTCACATACACTGTGCATCTCTGGAGACTTTTGTCACAGGGTCATTTAAAAATTGACAGGCAGAGGAAGAGGCAGGCCCTCCGCAGGGGTGGTAGGGTTAGGGCAGGAGCACCAGGCTGGAGCCAAAGTGGGAAGTTGCAGAAGGTGCGTTCGATTACGTCAAAGAACGCACCAGACTTGGTTGAGTGGCTCACTCAGCCTTCCGCTTCTGCACCGTCCTCATCCTCTTTATCTGCACCCTCTTCACTCTCTGCTGTGTGCACCACCAAAGACACCACCACCATATTCCCTCCGCTTTAGTCACATTAATTATTTTCTGCCACAAGACATTTCTGATGTGCAGTCATTCTTGGCATCGGATCAGGAAGAGGAGGTAGCAACAGCCACCACTCAGCAGTCTGATGATAGTACCCAGATCAGCCCAAGGAGGTTGGTCCCCACTGTTGCTGCCTACTCCGAGATCTCTAATGTTAGTGGTGGGGAAGGTGACATCGATGATGATGTGTCTATGGACGTCACGTGGGTGCCCACAAGAGAGGAAGAGGGGGGAGTTCAAAGGGAGAGATGGACCAGCAGATAGAGAGGAGAAACAGGCTGACTTACATTGCATAGGAGGGACAAACTAGACTGCTAATGTTTTAGGAGTGAGCCGTCAACCATGTACGGTCACATCTGGCGCTCTCAGGACGCTGGCACATGGCTCCGCAGTGTGGGCTTTTTTTAACATGTCCGCTGCTGACAATAGTGTTGCCATCTGCAGCCTTTGCAGTCAACACATGGCACAAGTCACCTGGCCTCCCATCACAGAGCCCAGTGGGAGCAATGCCGTCAGAACCCACAAAGCCACACTCCAGACTCTCACCTGTCCAGCCTCTTCTCCTCTCTCCTCACAATTGTCATCTACTCCACCTTCCATCATGCCATCCTCACGTTTGTCTGGAAAAAGTCAGTTTTCCGTGGCCCAAATGTTCGAGCGTAAAAAAATGATGACACCTGATAACCCTCTTGCCCAACGGTTGATCGCTGGATTGTAGGAACTCATAGCCTGCCAACCTACTGCCATATAAACTGGTGGACTTGGAGGCCTTTCAAAAATTTGTGGCCATTGGAACACCACAATGGAAGGTCCCAGGAAGGATTTTTTTCTTGCAGAAGGGCATCCCAGAGCAATATGGCCACGTTCAGTCGTAAGTGAATGTATCTCTGGCACACAATGTCGGTGCCAAGATACATCTGACCACAGACACGTGGTCTAGCAAACACAGGCAGGGAAGGTATATAACTTTTACTGCCCACTGGGTGAACCTTCCGACCGTCATCAAGCATGTAACCTGTGGCACCCGTGTAGATTTGGTTTTACAGCCACGGATTGCATGCAGGCCTGCCTCTTCTTCTCCTCCTCCTCCTCCATCCTCTGTCTCCTCCTCGGCTGACTACTCCTTTTCCGCTTCTACCATCTCTTCCGCTGCACCCCCCAAGATCCCCAGAACCTATTTGACATGCCAACTGAGACATTGCCATGCTGTGCTGCGTCTGTTGTGCCTGGAAGCCATGCAGACTTATGTGGCCATTTGATGAGATCACCAAACTGGTCAGGGCAGCATCAGTGACATCGTACCTTACGCCTTCTTTCTGGAGCGTGCATTGCGTCGTGTCATTGATCAAGCCTTCGAGGAACAGAAGCAGGAAGATGAAGAAGTTGCAGTGCTGGATGAATTCCCAGGTGGGGGGCTACATCATCTCAGACAAGACAACAACAGGAGTCTGAAGAGGAGTCAGAGGAGGATGGTGGCGGGGCAGATGAGGAGGAGCAAGAAGAGCAAGAAGATCCCTGTAGTTTTCCGTGGATGGGGGCAGGAGAACGAGGATTACATTATCCTGGATGATGAGCAGGAGCCAGGCCACTACACAGCTTCCAGTTTAATGCAAATGGGGGCTTTCATGCTCCAGTGTTTTAAGAGGGACCCCCGTATAAAAAGCATAAAGGGAAAGGACCAATACTGGGTGGCAACGTACTTAGACCCCCAGTACAAACAAAAAATGGTGGAAATGTTACCACCATCCCAGAGGGCTGTCAGAATGCAGCACTTCCAGGCCTTGCTTCGAGAAATGCTGCATTCTGCTTTAGTGGGCGCTGGCAGAGGAATTTCCACTCACAGAGAAACAGTTGCGGGTACCAATCCAACAACAGGAGTCTGAAGAGGAGTCAGAGGAGGATGGTGTCGGGGCGGATGAGGAGGAGCAAGAAGAGCAAGAAGATCCCTGTAGTTGTCCGTGGATGGGGGCAGGAGAACGAGGAGGACATTATCCTGGATGATGAGCAGGAGCCAGGCCACTACACCGCTTCCAGTTTAATGCAAATGGGGGCCTTCATGTTCCAGTGTTTTAAGAGGGACCCCCATATAAAAAGCATAAAGTGCAAGGGCCAGTACTGGGTGGCAACGTTCTTAGACCCCTAGTACAAACAAAAAATGGCGGAAATGTTACCAGCATCACAGAGAGCTGTCAGAATGCAGCATTTCCAGGCCTTGCTGCGAGAGATGCTGCATTCTGCTGTTGCGGGCACTGGCAGAGGAATTTCCACTCACAGAGAAACAGTTGCGGGTACCAATCCAACAGCAGCTGCAAGAAGAGGGTGGTTTGAAGATGTGTTGGTCACTTCTGATATGAGATCATTCTTTCAGCCGACCCATCGACAGCTGTCCTCCTGGATCTAGCATCAGGGAACGCCTAGACCAACAGGTGTCCGACTACATCGAGTTAACGGCCGATGTGGACGCTCTGAAAAGTGATGAACCCCTGGACTACTGGGTTGGCAGGCTTGACCTCTGGCCAGAGCTTGGCCAATTTGCAATGGATCTGTTGGCTTGCCCCTCGTCAAGTGTTCTGTCCGAAAGGACGTTCAGCCCAGCAGTGAGGATCATGACTGATAAGCGCACTCGCCTAGCTCACGGCAGTGTTGACTACCTCACATTTCTAAAAATGAATGAGGCATGGATCTCGGAGGAATTCAACACATGTGACAAGTAGACCATGTTTGATTCAAATTCCTCATGACAGCCCACAAATATTCGCCACCACCCATAACAATTTATGGTCCCTGTCTTCGGTAAATACAGCGGCATAAAAGGCCTTTTATGTCCGTTGAATGTTTTACTGTCTCCATAGTTTGAGAGCCATATTATTATTTTTATTTGACTATTGTCAAATGTTAGGGTCTCATTTTTGGCAGAACAAAATGACCGATTGTTACTATTTTGGGGGGCATATGCCTTTTTTGATAGCTTGGTGTTGTACTTTTAGTGATGTTAGGTGACTAAATTAGTATTTTTTTTATTGTTTTTTTTTTTTTTACAGTGTTCACCTGAGGAGTTAGATCATAGGATATTTTTATAGAGACGGTCGATATGTATATGGCGGTACAAAATAAGTCTGTTTGTCTATTTTTTTTTACATTTTTTTAATTTAAAGTCTTTATACACATTGACGATTTAAATCTCAATACGTTAGTTAGTGATATTTATGATGATTATATAGTTTATTAGTTAGTGATATTTCAGTAAAGTATAATTTTATTTTGTTTGTTAGTTAGTGATAGTTCTATAGAGTTTAATATTATTTATTTGTTAAGTTAATGGTTTTAATGTAGATTAAAGAGTTATTGTCCATTTTTTATTTTTTTATTTATTACTATAGTGTATGTTGTCGCCTCATTGTTGGCCCTTTTAATCTTTATTTACATGTTATGGATACATTATCATATTGCTATGTGCACATATTTGCCATTCTGGTGGGGGCTGGTGATCGCCTCCTCTTCCTCCGAGTCCTGAGATGGGGCGGTGCTGGAGGGTCCAGCACTTTCCACCTCCACCTCCTTCACTTCTCCTACATCTGGTGGCAATGTCTCAATAGTCTGGGAGGGTCCAGCCTCCTCCTCCTCTTCCTCCTCAACCCCCATCACCTCCAAGGCCTCCGCATATCGCCTTCTCCGAATGGAGGGAATATGAACTTCTGTGATCACAGAATGTTCAGATTTTAGATAAACAACTCCGAAATCTTAACAACATTAGATATAAAGAAATTCAAATATGGAGGGATCTATATATAATTGCAGTGGCTGCCAGCTTTATGACACATAACTCATATAAACAAATCAAAAATGAACAGCATGCAAAAAGACATCCCCTCCACAGTGTCTTGATGAAACAATAGGGCGAGAGGAGACCCATGGGATGGGATTATCTCCTTAATGTATCATAGGATGATCTACTTCTCTACACCAGATTTGGCTACTTCTTAATTCCATCACTAACACAATAGAACAAAGGGACAAATAAACTAACACATTCATTGGGAGTCTCAGTGCACAGTTAACCCTTATTATGTTTATGGGTTCACACCATGCAACTTTAATGGGGAATAAGAAAGATGTGGCCTATAAACTCAACCAAAATATCATGGTTTATAGTTCCCTCTAACACAAATAAGTCAGAGTAGGGGTCTCTATAGTCCTGGGTCAATAGCCCGTAAGAAGGAGGCTAGCCCTCAGGCTTCTACTGCAGACACAGTGATGGTTCAGTCCGTCACTTGTCTGGCACAAAGCCAACACATCACATCACCCAAAGAACACCATCCTCACAATGAAACATGGTGGTGGCAGCATCATGCTGTGGGGATGTTTTTCAGTAGCCAGAACTAGGAAACTGGTCAGAGTTGAGTGAAACATGGACAGGGATATTCTTGAGCAAAACCTGTACCACTCAGTGCGTTATTTGAGACTAAGACAGAGATTCACCTTCCAGCAGGACAATGCCCCCAAACACACTGTAAAGCAACACTTGAGTGGTTTAAGGGAAAACATGTAAATGTGTTTTGGTATGGCCGGGTCACAGCCCAGATCTCAATCCAATAGAAAATCTGTGGTCAGACTTAAAGATTGCTGTTCACAAGCGCAAACCATTCAATTGGAAGGAGCTGAATCAATTTTGCAAGGAGAAATGGGCAAAAATCCCAGTGGTACCATGTGGCAACTGCTTATAGAGACTTATCCAAAGCGACTTGAAGCTGTGATTGACGCAAAAGGTGGCTCTACAAAGTATTGACTTTAGGGGGTGAATAGTTATGCACATTGACCTTTTCTATTATTTTGTCCTACTTTTTGTATGCTTTACAATTAACCAATAAAAAAAAAAGTCTAAGTTGAGGGCATGTTCTACAAATTAAATTATGCAAATCCTCAAACAATCAATGTTAATGGCAGGGGGTGAGACAACGAAAAAAAGTCAAGGGGGCAAATACTTTTGCTTAGTCCTGTATACATTACAGAGTGTTGGCAAAACATAGAAAAGTTATTTACGCATGTACCTGTGCATTTTTCGTCCCGGATTCTTTTTATAAACCGGGCGTGTCTTCGCTTCATGTCTGACCATTTTTTTATGATGGCCAGACAGCTGTGTTTAAGACCCGTTCGGCGCCAAATGTCAAAGGCCAGCTCCTGCACAATTCGCTGCTTTTCGGCGTGGGACCGGGTGCGGTCATATCCCCGCCCAACATCAGCTTGCAAGATAAAAATGCATATAATCCCAATTTTTATCAATAATAGTATTGAAAATAATTTACTCAAGTAAACTGCAAAAACTATTTAATGCTTTGAAGTGGAAATATTAGATTTAGGCAGCCTGCACACGGACGTGTTTTTTCACAACTACGGACCGTACAAACCCGTCCTGCAGAGTGGACAAGCGCACGGCATCATTGGTTTCTATGATGACGTGCGCTTCCGGCCACCACCGCTATACTGTGATACACTTGTATGATTTGTACAAGTGTATTAATGTACAGCGGTGGTGGCAAGAAGCGCACGGCGTCATAGCGAGTTAGCAACCAATGACGCCGTGTGCTCGTCCACTCTGCAGGACAGCAGCCCGGGTTTTTACGGTCCGTAGTTGTGAAAAAACACACTCGTGTGCATGCAGCCTTACTGTTACGGTTAGAAGATGGGATTGCATTACGACTGTACGTGGGTGGGGTCTGAGCTATCAGATATTGTCCAGCTAAGCAGATATGTACCTGTTTAGTGAAGTGACGGTACGGTACGGGGTGTTACAGCTGGTTCGCCTCCCCGGGATGCACCCTGGGTAACTCTAAATGAACCAGCAAATACTGGCGGTCTGACAAAGAAAGCTTCTCCTGAGTCCTGACCAACAGGATACAAACTATAATCTACAGACTCTGTGTGTGCGGTATATAGTGTGTGTTTGTGTGTGTGCGGTATATAGTGTGTGTGTGCAGTATATAGTGTGTGTGTGCAGTATATAGTGTGTGTGTGCCGTATATAGTGTGTGTGTGTGCGGTATATAGTGTGTGTGGTATATAGTGTGTGTGTGTGGCATATAGTGTGTGTGTGTGGTATATAGTCTGTGTGTGTGCATAATATAGTGTGCGGCATGACAATGGATGTGCAATGTGCATATTAAATATATTTCTATGCTTTCCATACAAATATGCTACTAACATAGTGGGTGTGATATCACAGGAATACTTGATGCAGGTGAAATGTAATCAAATACACTACTTTAATGTCATATCACTTACAGTCTCCAGGGGTTCTTCCTCTTCGTCGCTGAACTTCGTTCCAACCATCGCATCCATCTAATTGCTAGTCAGTGCAAACCAGTAGATGTAGGCCACACCTTTCTAGCGCATGTGTTCACAGGTAAAAAAAAGAATGCTTGTTGATCGCAGATTCACGTAATACTTCTGGTATGTCAGTGTCCATGTTGTGGGACTATGTGTGTGCATCTACTAAGTATTTTGTGGCTGCAAATATGACCTGAAGGTTTTCATGTTCGCCTGCCATTATAATGAATGGGACATTTGAGCGAGTTTGAGCGATCGCGTTCGCGAACCGTCCAATCAGATGTTCATCCATCACTACTCACAGGAAGCCGGCACATGGCTCCACAGTGTGGGCTTTTTTAACGTGTCAGCTGCTGATAATAGTGTTGACATCTGCAGCCTGTGCTGTCAAAGCATAAGTCGCAGTAAGCCTAACACTCACCTATGGACAACTGCCTTAAGAAGGCACCTGGCCTCCCATCACCAAGCCCAATGGAAGCAATGCCGTCACAACCCACAAAGCCACTCTCCCGGCGCTCCACGTCCTGCTTCTTCTCCTTCTCCTTCTCCTCTTTCTTCCCATTTGTCTTCCACTCCACCTTCCACCGTGCAGTCATCGCATTCATCTGGAAGAAGGCAGGCTTCTGTGGCCCAAAT
Source organism: Bufo gargarizans (assembly GCF_014858855.1). Classification (NCBI taxonomy): domain Eukaryota; kingdom Metazoa; phylum Chordata; class Amphibia; order Anura; family Bufonidae; genus Bufo; species Bufo gargarizans. The sequence continues at coordinate 88,985,062 of NC_058083.1, forward strand.
GTTCGAGCATAGTGTTAAGCAAAAGTATTTTGCTGTATTTGTGAGAGGAGAGGCTCATTACACGGCTACTTACTTGCACCTGTGAGGCCAGGTTGGTTGGGTACTAGGCTATTTATAGGCTCCTGTAGGCCTAGGCTGATGACGATTCAGCTGATTTCACCCACCCACCCACGCCATCTTACAGTCACTTCATATTAGGATGGCCCCCTTTAGGCTGCCCTACCGCAGCAGTTATGGCACAATTCTACTGCTTGTTGTAAGATAGGGTTAGATAGGTTAGGGACACCTTTCTGATAGCCGATCCGACCACAAATAAAGTTATGACGCTGGATAATCCTCTTGCCCAACAGCTGAACGCTGGCTTGTCGGAACTGCTAGCCCGCCAACTACTGCTATGTAAATTGGTGGACTCGGAGGCCTTTAGAAAATGTGTGGCTATTGGCACACCGCAATGGAAAGTCCCCGGAAGGAAATATTTCTCCCAGAAGGGCATCCATGAACTATATGGCCACGTTCAGCGGTAAGTTGATATATCTCTGGCACACAGTGTCGGTGCCAAGATACATCTTACCACAGACACGTGGTCTAGAAAACACGGGCAGGGAAGGTACATAACTTTTATTGACCACTGGGTGAACCTTCTGATGGCTGTGAAGCATGTAACCCGTGGCACACATGTGGATTTGGTGTTACCGCCATGGATTGTATGCAGGCCTGCCTCTTTTCCTCCTCCTACTCCATCCTCCATCTCCTCTTCAGCTGACTCCTCCTTTCCCACTGCTACCGCCTCTTCCTCTGCATTCCCCAAGCTCCCCACAACCTATTCGACGTTCCAACTGAGACATTGCCATGCTGGGGCAACCTGGGGCTGTTCACATGTCCCTGTTGTGCCTGGAAGCCAAGAGCCACTCCAGTCCTTCACTCCCTTCATCTCTGTGGTCACAGGCCGATCAGTGGCTAACCCTGCTCAATTTGACAGTTGGTACAGTGGTGTGCGAAAACGGTGCCATTGTGCTGAGCGCTGAAACAGGGCAAAATGACACACGTGCCGTGCATGGCACACGTACAGAACTTAGACGTGCAGCGATTCGTTGCCAAACACCCTGGGGTCCAGGACAATTTGCTGCAAGCCAGGAAAATCTCTGCCCATTTTAGAAAAACTTACACAGCCATGGCTCACCTTGCTGACATTCAGTGGTGAAACCACTTGCCGGTCAGGCGTCTGATTTGTGACTGCCCGATGCGCTGGAACTCCAACTTGTACATGCTTAGTAGGCTGCTCCAGCAGCGACGTGCCATTACTGACTATCTGTACGAACTCTGCGTCAGGACAGGTTCTGGGGAGCTTGTTGTTTTTTCACCGAGCCAGTGGCTGCTTATGCGCGACGCTTGCAGACTTCAGCGGCCATTTGATAAGATCACCAAACTAGTCAGTCGCAGCCAGGGGCGCCATCAGTGACATCGTACCTTACGCTGTCAGAATGCAGCATTTCCAGGCCTTGCTGCGAGAGATGCTGCATTCTGCTGTTGCGGGCACTGGCAGAGGAATTTCCACCCACAGCGAAATAGGTGCGGGTACCAATCCTACCGTGCCTGCAAAAAGAGGGCGGTTTGAAGATGTGTTGGTCACTTAAGATATTAGATCATTCTTGCATCCAACCCATCAACAGCCACCCTCCGGATCCAGCCTCAGGGAACACCGAGACCGACAGGTCTCCAACAACATTGGGTTAACGGCCAATGTGGACTCTCTGAGAAGCGAGGAACCCCTTGACTACTGGGTGTGCAGGCTTGACCTGTGGAAAGAGCTGGCACAATTTGCCATGGAACTCTTGGCTTGCCCCTCGTCGAGTGTCCTGTCCAAAAGGACGTTCAGCGTAGTAGAGGGGATCGTGACCGATAAGTGCACTCGCCTAGCTCACGACAGTGTGGACTACCTCACATTTTTTAAAATGAATGAGGCATGGATCTCGGAGGAATTCAACACCTGTGATGACCACGTGTAATTGAATTTCCTCATGCCAACCCACACATATCCGCTACCAGCCAGAAAAAAGAATGGTCCTTGCCTTATGTATATACAGCGGCATAAAAGGTCAGATGAATGTCTAATTTTTGGGGCCTGCACTGGCCGACAGTTACATATTTATCCTGTGACCGCCTAATGCACCTCCAGCCACAGAATCCAAAGTTCTGTGCTGTAAGGTGAATGCCTATTGGCAGATTTTTGGGGCTTGTACTGGCCGACAGTTATAAATTTATCCTGTGACCGCCTAATATACCGCCTAATATACCTCCAGCCACAGAATCCAAAGTTCTTTGCTGTGAGATGAATGCCTAGTGCCTAATTTTTGGGGCCTGTACTGGCTGACAGTTAGATTTTTATCCTGTGACCGCCTAATGTACCCCCAGTCCACATAATCCAAAATTCTTTGCTGTCAGGTGAATGCTAGTGTTTATCGAGTACCGTAGTGCTCGGTTGCTCGGGCCGAACACATCGGGATGTTTGGGTGCTTGACCAAGCACACGAGTATAATGGAAGTCAATGGGAGAACCAGAGCATTAAACCAGGTAACCCCTGCTCTGAAGAAAAAAATGTCAGAAATTGATGGAAACACCACTTAAATGGTTCAGGAGCAGCATGGGGAGGATGTCTGGATGCATCTTGGGCTCGCAGGTCGCTGCTGGGAACGATGTTGTCCGACTAGTAAGCCACTTTTACAGATTGACATTACAGTAATACGCACAAAACCAAATAAAAAAATTGATTTATAGGAAACAATCTTTCCTGTATATTTACTTATATATAAAGTGCAAGTGCTGACAAAAGATTCAAGGAAGAGGCACTCCGATACAACCTGTATATCACATGAAGGAGGGTCTCATTTACATTGTGGTACAATTGTTCATGTTGTAAGACTCCTACACTCATAAAACCTATGCACTAAGTGAAAGAGCTGCCAAAATTACAAGAAACCGGCACTCCAATACACCCTTTTATTATACATAAAGGGGGGCATCATACACACCCCTGAAAAATTATCATCGATGGCCTGCTGGTTACCCTCAAAAACATTTGGATCAAGGGCATGCTGATCTGACCATCTAAAACTTTATAGGTGAGGGCCTGCTGCCGCTTTGGTGACTCTAGTCAACCTGGGGCTGTTCACATGTCCCTGAGACAACAACGATCCATTCGGATGTCTGGCCTATCAACTTTTGATGTTATTGTCAGCACAAACAATTGTAACTACAGGGAATGGGGAATCAGTGTTTGATTCAGGAGAGGGAGCCTGAGAAATGGCTATGGCTATTACATCCTAGCAAGGCAGCATGCGCGCAAATTACCTATTAGGTATAATTAGGTGAGGGCCTGCAGGTGAGCTGACCCAGTAAAAGATTTTAGGTGCGGGCCTGCAGGTGAGCTGACCCTGTAAAAGATTTTAGGTGTGGGCCTGCTGGTGAGCTGACCCTGTAAAACTTTATATGCAAGGGCCTGCAGGTCAGCTGACCCTCCAAAAAATTATATGCGAGGGCCTTCAGGTGAGCTGAACCTGTAACAAAATTAAATGCGCGGGCCTGCTGGTGAGCTGACCCTGTAAAAAAATGTATGTGCGGGACTGCTGGCGAGCTGACCCAGTAAAAGATTGTAGGTGAAGGCCTGCAGCTGAGCTGACCCTCTAAAAAATGTATATGTGAGGGCCTGCAGGTGAGCTGACCCTGTAAAACATTATATTTGAAGGGCATATATGCAAGGGCATTATATGTGACAAATAAACATGTTGATATGATGGAAGAAGAGGAGGATGAGAAAAGGAAGATTCAACCATATACCATTGTTTGTGGTGGAAGGGATGCATGGGAATACAGTGTATTCAGTACAGTATAAACAACACATTTAAAGTGCCTTTATGTTCAGCTGCTTTCCTCTGGTGGAGTCGAGATGTCATGGTCAATCCGGGCCTTGTTCATTTTTCAAGAGTCAACCTGCCAGCATTTTCAGTTGACAGGCGGCTACACTTATCTGTTATAATGCCACCAGAAGCACTAAATACCCGCTCAGACAGAACACTGGCGGCAGGGCAGGCCAGCACCTCCTAGGCGTAGAGCGCCAGTTCGTGCCACGTGTCCAGCTTGGACACCCAGTAGTTGTAAAGCACTGAGGGATCATTGAGGATGCTGACACAGTCTGCTTTATACTCCTTCACCATCTTCCAAAAATTTTCCCTCCTTATGACACTAGGCTGCGCATCAGGGTGAAGGTGCTGGCGGGGTGTCATGAAACTGTCCCAGGCATTGGAGAGTGTTGCCCTGCCTCTGTTGGAACTGCTGTCTTTTCCCTTGTCTCCCCTCCTTGTTGGCCAAGGAACTACAGACTCTGCCGCCAGCATTGTTAGATGGAAATTTTTGGAGCAATTTTTCAACAAGGATCTTCTGGTATTGCACCGTTTTGCTCGTCCTATCCACCAGAGGAATGAGAGATGAGAAGATCTCTTTGTATCGGTGGAAATGAAGGGTGAACAAACCAGTAATCCGTGTTTTCTAAAATGCGTATAATGCGTGGGTCGCGGGGATAGGCAGCCTAACATGAAGTCTGCCAGAGTACCAACAGGCAAGATTTTGCTGTCGTCATCAGGAGGATCACTCTCAATCTCCTCATCCTCTTCCTCCTCTTCTGTCCACCCACGCAGAACAGATGGAATTAAACTTCCATTGGTGCTACCCTCTGTAGCGGAGGGTACAGGTACTACCCTCTGTAGCCCTCTTCATCGTCCAATTTGCGCTGAGAAGACAAACTGAGGGTGATATGGCTATCACCCAGTGTTATGTCTTCCCCCATTTCAACCTCTTCCACATGCAAAGCGTTGTCCTTAATCGTGAGCAGCGAGCGTTTGAGTAGACACAGAAGTGGGATGGTTATGCTGATAATAGAGTTATCGCTGCTTACCATTCCTCAAAGTTTCTTAAAACCTCACAGAGGTCAGACATCCATGCCTGCTTCTCACTTGTGAATAGCAGAAGCTGACTGGAAATGCGTAGTCCATGTTGTACCTGGTATTCCACTACTGCCCTCTGCTGCTCACAAAGCCTGGCCAACATGTGGAATGTGGAGTTCCAGTGCATGCTCACGTCGCACAACAGCCGGTGAGCTGACAATTTAAAGCACTGCTGCAGCATTGACATACCAGCTGAAGCTGTTGGTGACTTACGGAAATGTGCAAACACGCGGCGCACCTTCACCAGTAGCTTAGGGAAATTGGGGTAGGTTTTGAGAAACTGCTGAACCACAAGGTTGAACACGTGGGCTACGTGTGGTATGTGTGTTAAGTTGCCAAGCTCCAAAACCGCTACCAAGTTACGGCCATTATCAGACACAACCATGCCTGCTTCTAGGTTGAGTGGCGAGAGCCACAACTCAGTCTGGTCTCTTATCCCCTGTCACAGCTCTGTCCCCTAAGCATATCAGCTTCAGCACGGAATGCTGCCGCTTCCCCACTGCAGTGCTACACTGCTTCCAGCTACCGACTGATGACTGACTGGTGCTGCATGTGGGTAATTCAGTGGTGGAAGTGGAGGAGGAGGCGGAGGAGGAGAAGTGGGGGTTGGAACCACTAACGTAGGTGGGGGCGGAAACCCTGATGGATCTGGGGCCCGCAATCCTTGGCGTCGGTAGCACCTGTGCCATCCCAGGGTACAACTCGCTCCCAGCCTCCACAACATCCACCCAGTGTGCCCTCAGGGTAATGTTGCATCCCTGGCCGAATGCACTTGTCCATGTGTCTGTGGTTAAGTGGACCTTCCCAGTAACTGCATTGGTCAGGGCACGGGTGATGTTACGGGACACATGTTGGTGTAAGGTGCGCATGGTGCAACTTGAAAAATACTTGCGACTGGGGACTGTGTAACTCGGGACAGCAGCCGACATCAAGCTGCAGAAGGCCTCAGTGTCCACTAGCCTAAATGGCAACATTTCCAGGGCTAGTAATCTGGAAAGCTACACATTTAGTGCTATTGCCTGTGGGTGGGTGGCTGGGTATTTTCTCTTGCGTTTAAAGGCCTGGGGTAAGGACATTTGGACGCTGCACTGGGACATGGAAGTGGATGTCGTCGCTGATGGTGCTAACAAAGGTCCAGGTGCAGGACAGGAGGCATGCACCTTCGACAGGGGAGTGGCAGTGGTGCGACCAGCAGACACAGATTGTGGACCCAGGCATTCGTACCACTTATTTTGGTGCGTGGATGCCAGGTGACGGATGATGCTGGTGGTGGAGAGGTTGCTAATGTTCATGCCCCGGCTGATTTTTGTCTGGCACAGATTGAAAGCTACTATTCTTTTGTTGTAAGCACTTTCTTAAAAAATGCACCAGACTGTGGAACATCTACCTCTTGGCAAGGGAGATTTACGCAAGGGGTGCTCCGTGGAACAGTTGTGGGCCTGTTTGGTGTGGCCTGCTTTCTCCCTTTCACCACCCCACTGCCTCTTCCAGCCTGTTGCGGTGCTGTAGATTTCTCCCCCTCTGTACTGCTGTCCTTGCTCGGCTTTCCACTTCCCATTTGGGTCAGTGACCTCATCGTCCACCACCTCCTCTTCCATTTCCTCACTCTGATCATCCTCCTGATTAGTTGACCTAACCACAACCTCAGTGATTGCCATTTGTGTCTCATCCTCCTAATCAACCTCTTGAGACAACTATGTCTCATCATGATCCACCTCATTAAACTCTAATTGCCGTTCACCACCCTCATGTTCTTTTGACTGTGGATGCTCAAGAGGTTGGGAATCAGGGCACAAGATCTCATGTCCCTCTTCAAGCATTCTTGGTGAGAGGGCCAAATCAAGTAATTTCGCTGAAAAGAGCTCCTCGGAATATTCGAGTGTGGGATCACTTCTTTGGCCAGACTGTAAATGGTGGTAGGAATGAGGATCAGGGTGAGGATTGTGTGGACCAGACTCCTGGCTACTGAGACTGGACTTGGTGGAAGACAGGGTTGTGCTTAACCGTCTGCAAGCATTATCTGCTGCAATCCAACCGACCACCTGCTTGCACTGTACTGACTTCAAGAGTGGTGTCCTGTGCCCCCCTGCAAACTAGGACATGAAGCTAGCTATATTTCTTGGAATATTGTTTTTCTTGTGCTCTGGCAGCAGGCACAGTTTCTCTGCACCCAGGGCCACGGCCTCTGCGTGCACCATCAGAATCATGGCCACTTCTCCACCCCCTACTGCTCGCCTTCTTCATTTTAAATGTGATATATTCTTGAAAGTATGTCACACACAGTAGCGTAGGATTTGGAAGTGTATGTGCAAAAAAATGTACAACAGTATTTGTGATGAGGATACAGTGTCTACAGAAAAACTGCACTGGATGTCACTGATATTTTAGGAATGCGCACACTTTAGACAGGAGATGTGGCGTGGATAATTTAACAGTCCAAAGCAGAAACTGTCTACAGAAAACTGCACTGGATTTCACTGATATTTTAGGAATGCGCACACTTCAAACAGGAGATGTGGCAAGGGGAGGATGGGCTTGCGTGTGGATGCACGTGGGTGACGTGCGCACCTCCCTCTCGGCTGCGAGCTCCCAGCACTGCGCTTCTAGCCTGATGTGACGCCGCTTCAGCTTCTGCCTGGTTGCATTGCTCGCCCTGCTCTCCCGATGCCGTGCCGCCGCTGATACATCAAGTGGCAGCCTGGCTCTTGTGATACTTCCAGATGGCTCCTTGATGCTGGGGGAACTGGGAGCTGATCGGACCCTGAGTGTGGGATGGAAGCCTAGGAGGAAGATTGTTGTGGAGCTGAGTGAGCCCCCCCCCCCTCTCCCCTCCTACCTTCCTCCCCGGCAAGATTCAAAGCGGAAGTGAGATGCATAGTGTTTGTATATCACTCGGGATCCAACTGTGGAATAGGTTGGTGCAGTGTGAAGAAGAAGTAAAGCGGCTACGTTAACTGGTCCTAAAGAATATATATAAGGAAACTAGGTAGCACCTCCCCAGACAAATTACATCTAGAATGGAGGAGTTTGATTATGGTAGTTGGAGAGGGGGGGGGGGGGGTGGCTGGCTGCGGATTAAAAGATACTACTGCGGCATTAATTTTGGACATAGTACTACCCTGGCCCAATATTTCTGGGACGATAGGGAAGCAAAGAAGAACGGCCTCCCTGAGAGGAGAGCTGCAAATTGGGAGGCTGAGGATTGGGGTAAAATTCCCCTTCTCCCTATAACTTTGACCCTGTATATTGGACTTTGCTGTTCCGGAAGATCTTTGGCAGACATATGATTGATAGACTGGTGCCCTTCTATCAATTGTGGACAAAACTGGGATAAACTAAAACAGTACTGACTATGTTAACTGGAATAAGAGCCTGCTATAGTCTGTGAGAACTGTTAATATATGAAGTGACAATGGAGATGGATGCAAGAACTAATAGCTGGAGTTTGAACGACTATGATTAACTGAATAATCCCCATTGACTTTTCGTGTCAGTAACTTTTTTTAGGATTAATACAAAAATTCCTGACTAATATGCGTGGACAGACTAGCCCCCCTAAGAAAAGAAAAGAGGATATACTTCAGGACCAGGAGGGCAAGTCTTTCTGCTCGGCAGAGAATATTGAACTAAAAACAATTAAGGAGGGTGTCCAGTCGGGGGAGAGAGGTAGTAAACAGCTAAAAGATGTGGAAGAAAATATGAGGAGCAGGTGCCCAGCCTGCAGGATATATTCCAAGAAATAAAAAAGTGCAGCTCGGCAATACAAGACCTCTCTCTCTCCAGACTGGAAATATTAGGGAGTCGGTGGGGCTTCTTAGGGTGGATCTACTAAACTATAAAGATAGGCTGACTGAGGTAGAGAAAAGAACATCAGACTCTGAGGATCTCCTACAGACAATAGTCAAAGAAAAAAATAATACTTTAAGGGAAGAAAATAGAGAGCTAAAAAATAAATTGGTAGATTTAGAAAATAGGTCCAGAAGGGCTAATCTGAGATGCTTGGGGATTTCAGAGGAAGCGTAGGGGCGAGACCCTTGTGTGTTTATACAAACTTGGCTGAAGGAGCAACTGGGCCAAGATATCACTGATCATAAAAATTTTGTGGAATGGACCCATAGATTGTCAAAGCTGCCCCCTCCTGGAACGAGACCGAGACCAATAATCCTTAATTTGCTGTCAGCTAGAGACAAGGAGGAGATACTATGCAGGTCAAGGAAGAGAGGGAAGCTAGAGTACTTAGGCACAACAGTGATGCTATTCTCTGACTATGCAAAGGAAACGGCAAAGGAAAGAAACCAATGTAGTGCGGTGAAAAAAAAAAACTGCGTTTAAAGAATGTAAAATACTCAATGGAGGGGTAATGGGGGTTTATTTTGTTGTCATGTTGATCTCTGGTACGAAAAAAATATATATATTTCTTCTCTCCCTTTTTCCTCTCTTGTCCCCTTCTCCCCTTTCCTCCCTGGGCCTTTAGGAACACCTTGAGGGGTTTCTCTGGTCTAAAAGGTCTTTATGAGAATATGAGTAGGGGTCTAAAGAGTCATTGTTTTTGATGCATTACAAAGGTTTCTCCCTTCTATAATTTGTTCACAAGAAACTCACCAGTGAGACGATAGCCGGGGTTATGAGACCATGGTGGCGGCACTCTTTCCACTCAGTCCACTCATCATATGCGCGAGTAGTAAGTATATTAATATATTGCGATATAGACATGAAAGTTGAAAAAATGGTCATGGATAGAGAAGGACGGTATGTCCTGATGGACTGTATATTAGAAAGTAGACCATGGATAATTGCAAATGTCTATATACCGCCACCCTTTAAGACAGAAGCTTTAATAAAAATTCACGAGTTTGTGCTTAATGCGGGGGATAAATCACTTTTAGTTATAGGAGATTTTAATAATTTTATGGATGGTAGATTAGATTGATTTAAATTAGGAAATACCCTGGAATTCTGTGCTGTATCCAAATTAAAGAACATCACAGAAGAACTGGGTTGGATTGATATTTGGAGGGTAATGCACCCAAAGGCTAACAAATACTCATGTTTTTCTAAAATGCACAGGAGTTTATCACAAATTGATATAGTTTTTACAAGTAATACAAGTTCACTTGATATTGAAGGGGCTAGATATGGCCAACGTGGAATCTCGGATAATAACCCAATTATAATAAACACACACAAAAAAAATGTTAGTTTAGGATGGATAAACATGATGGGTATACACAATAAGATAATGAAAGAGATAAGTGAATATTTTGAGATAAATAATGGATCAGCAGAAGTTAAAATGTTATGGGAAGCTGCAAAGGCCGATATTAGAGGGATTCTTACAAAATACACAATAATTCATAAGAGAGGGTTAAGGGAAAAAATCCTGGCGTTAGAACAACAGGTGGAAAAATGTGAAAAAAAATATATATACTAAAAATCCAACAGAGCAAAATTATAATGAGTGGATAGATAGGGTCTCTAAATTGGAAGATGAATTGTATTTATCTGCAGAACAACAAAAAGAGAATTACGTGAGGGATAACTACATTAACGCACATATACCTGGTAAAAAGTTAGCTGCCCTGGTGGCAGTTCAGACAAAAAAAAAACTATATCCACTGTTTAGTGGGCAAACTAGGAAATAAAACGGTTGAACAAGCGGCTAAATTGGATGTGTTTAAGGAACATCTTGAAGATATATATATTAGTAAGATAAAATTTGGTGCAAATACAACAGTTCCTAGACAAAATTAATATTACTAAGTTAACCTCAGACAAAAGGGAAAGTCTGGAAACCCCCTTAAATTCCTTGGAGGTAGAAAATATAATATCAAATGTTGCTAAGAATAAGACTCCAGGATCAGACAGCATCCCGTTTGAAGTATATGCCTAGTATAAGGGAATACTTATTCCCAAATGAATGGCAATGTGGGATGCTTCGGGGGAATCAGGAAAATTGCCAGAAACTTTGCGAGAAGCTTTGATTACACTTATCTTAAAACCCGGGAAAGATCCAATTTTTCCAGAATCATACCGCCCCATTTCATTGATCAATACTTACAATAAAATATTAGTAAAGACATTGGCAGTTAGGCATAGGAGGGTGGTTCCGGTGCTTGTCCATGAGGGGATTTTTGCCGGGTAAAACTAAAACGGATAATATTATGAGATACTTTATGAACACCCAACTTGAACCCACAAACTGTGGCGAACGACCGATTATAACCATAGATGTCTCAAGGGCGTTTGATACTATAGAATGGCCATTTTTAATTACAACAATGAAAAAAATGGGTTTTGGAGACAAATTTGTCTCGTGGATCAAGCTATTATATAATGAAATATCAGCAAGGGTGATAGTGAATGGAGAATATTCCGGGAATATACATATGGGTAGAGGGGTCAGACAGGGGACTAGCGAATATGATTAGGCAAGATGCAGAAATTGTGGGCTTCGGGTTTGGTGACCATGAGGAAAAAATTTCTCTTTATGCAGATGATATTATGTTGTTTGTGGGATCCCATGGATCACTTACTAGGATCTTTCAGATCTTTGATTATTATAGTGAATATGCCGGACTTAATATAAATTCGTCTAAATCGGCCTGCATTCCAATTGATCCTCTGAGGGACTTAATACCGAGGCTACTTGAAATAAAGACGATAAATTAACCTGTTAAGTACTTAGGAGTTCAAATAACCTCAAACCCTAAGGACTATGTCCAGATGAATTTGATTCCTAAAATACAGGAAATTAAGAACAAAAATAGATGTATGGAAAAGATTTTATGTCTCGATGGCAGGTCGTATTTCTTTGGTGAAAATGTGCTTATTGCTTTCTCTGAATTGTATTCCACACCTGTTATAATTCCTAAAAAGTTTTTTAAAACAATAGCCAGTCTCTTATTGGATTTGGCTTTGTGGGCCCTGAGGGAAAACATGCAGTGGGTGGAGGGAGGGAAGGGGAATGCAAATGACATGTATGTAAATCGATTATAATGTAAACTAAGACTAAGGATTGTTCAAGATTTTGTAAGATCTATTTGTAAAAAGAAAGAATAAAAAAATTTCAGTAAAAAAACAAAAAAAAGGAGAGGAGATGTGGCAAGTATAATTTAACTGTCCGCAGCGGCCTATTGCACAGGATGTGCCTTGCAAAAGTATTCACCCCCTTGACTTTTTTTCGTATTCTGTTAAATTACAGCCTTAAGTTCAGTTGGTAAAGTAAAGTTGGTGAATTGAAATGAGAAAAATATATAAATAAAACTATTGTTCAGAAATAGAAAACCAAAAAATGGCATGTGCGTATGTATTCACCCCCTTTGTTAGGAAGCCCATAAAAAGCTCTGCTGCAACCAATTACCTTCAGTAGTCACATCATTAGTGAAATGTTGTCCACCTGTGTGCAGTCTAACTGTCACATGATTTGTTATTACATATACACACCTTTTTTTTAAAGGCTCCAGAGGCTGCAACACCTAAGCAATAGGCATCACTAACCAAACACTGCCATGAAGACCAAGGAACTCTCCAAACAAGTAAGGGACAATGTTGTTGAGAAGTACAAGTCAGGGTTAGGTTATAAATAAAATATCCAAATCTTTGATGATCCCCAGTAGCACCATCAAATATATCATAACCAAATGGAAAGAACATGGCACAACAGCAAACCTGCCAAGAGACTGATGCCCACCAAAACTCATGGACCGAGCAAGGACGGCATTAATCAGAGAGGCAGCACAGAGACCTAAGATAACCCTGGAGGAGCTGCAGAGTTCCACAGCAGAGACTGGAGTATCTGTACATAGGACAACAATAAGCCGTACACTTCATAGAGTTTGGCTTTATGGCAGAGTTACCAGAAGAAAGCCATTACTTTCAGCAAAAAAACAAAAAGGCACATTGTGAGTTTTCAAAAAGGCATGTGGGAGACTCCCAAAATGTATGGAGGAAGGTGCTCTGGTCGGATGAGAATAAAATAATTTTTTCGGCCATCAAAGAAAACGCTATATCTGGAGCAAACCCAACACATTACATCACCCAAAAAACACCATCCTGACAGTGAAACATGGTGGTGGCAGCATCATGATGTGGGGATGTTTTTCAGCAGTCGGGACTGGGAAACTGGTCAGAGTTGGTTGAAAGATGGATGGTGCTAAATACAGAGATATTCTTGAGCAAAACCTGTACCACTCTGTGCGTGAATTGAGGCTAGGACGGAGGTTCACCTTCCAGCAGGACAATGACCCCAAACACACTGCTAAAGCAACACTTGACTGGTTTAAGGTGAAACATATAAATGTGTTGGCATGGCCTAGTCAAAGCCCAGATCTTAATCCAATGGAAAATCTGTGGTCAGACTTAAAGATTGCTGTTTACAAGCGCAAACCATCCAACTTGAATGAGCTAGAGCAGTTTTGCAAGGAGCAATGGGCAAAAATCATTGTGGTGAATACATAAATGTATAAATAAATAAAACAAATGCAGAATAAGTCTCCCTGCAGTCTCCCTACACTCTCCCTACACTCTCCCTGCACTCTCCCTGCACTCTCCCTCTCTCCTATATTCTTACAGAACAATGGGACTTGCCTAGTATAAGGGAATACTTATTCCCAAATGAATGGGACTTGCGCTTGATGAGGGTTTTATAGTGCTGTGACATCACATGGGATGGCTATCTATGGATTGACTGCACAAAATTATGGTTAGAGATGAGCAAATTTTTCAAAAATTCGATTCGCTGATTTGACAATTTTTGGGGGAAAAAGAGCTTTTATAGTGGTGTAGAACACTGTGCCTTGCAGTAACATGCATATGGAGTCTGCTTTGTGAAATTATACTGTGAGTCTGTATGACATGCAGATGACAGGCGTCGCTCTTAGGATCAATGCACACTTCACTTATTTGGGCAGTCACAGGGCCACAACTGACCAAATAACTTAAGTATGAACTCAGCCTTACAGGTTGATGTTAGCACCAAGAAGAAGCTCACTCCTTTTACAACATCATCAGCTGATTCCATATAGATGTCTACAGAACTTGTTCTATTAAACGCTTAAACAAGTAGAGCCCCCACGACAGAGTGGCAAGCATGTCAGCAGTAAGTTTGTGTCAATGTCACTGATTATTTTGCCCTTCCTCTGATCCGTCAGAACAATAACCCACCATAAACGGATCCTGTCTGTGGAGCAACTGCCTTCATTCGGTCAGCATTTGGTCAGTAGAGATGTCGCGGATTTCTGCAAATGTTCGCGAAGGGGCGAACCAGGCGAACCAACATTGACTTCAATAGGCAGGCGAATTTTGAAACCCGCAGGGACTCTTTCTAGCCACAGTAGTGATGGAAAAGTTGTTTCAAGGGGACTAACACCTGGACTGTGGCATGCCAGAGGGAGATCCATGGCAAAACTCCCATGGAAAATTACATAGTTGACACAGAGTTGGAATTTAATCCATAAAGGGTATAAATCACCTAACAATCCTAAATTTTTTTGAACAACATGGTTTAAAACATCCAGTGTGTGTATACGATCAGGTATGATGTTGTATCGATTAGGTAGTGTAAGGGTTACGCCCGCTTCACAGACATTGACAGACCAAACTCCCCTTTTAATGCACCGCAAACAGTCCATTTGCCCAACCGCAAACTTCCCATTTGCACAAGGTTGGATACCAAGCTAGCCATGTCTCGTTGATGTCATTGAAGGTTTCTTCCTCCACCCAGCTACGTACAACACCAAGGGTCCCCGAAAATTGAATTGAATTGATTTTTCAAACGCGGAGATGGTTAAAAAAATGCTTGCTCCCTCCCCTTTGTTTGAATCCATGCCACGGTCACTGCGTCTGCGCCGTGCAATTTACTGTCACACCCGATATGAGTGGTATTTTCTGTAGTACTATTCTCATCAGTTTAATCCCTGCTACGTGACGTCCCCAATCTGGGGTCCATTTATTAAATTGATTTTTTGAACGGGGAGATGGTTAAAAAAACGCTGGCTCCCTCCCCTTTGTTTGAATCCACGCCACGGTCACTGCGTCTGCGCCGTGCAATTTACTGTCACCCCCGAAATGAGTGGTATTTTCTGTAGTACTATTCTCATCAGTTTAATCCCTGTTACGTCCCCTATCCGGGGACGTGTGTCGAATTGATTAATCATTGTCGAATTAACGACATCCTGAAATAATTTTGTTCTGAGCTCTGTACTTGCTTTGTATTTGGATTGATGGGGATTTTTTTAATTGTCTGCATTATTTCTAATAAAAAAATCATAATAAAGTCTCTTAATAGTTTATTTTATGTATTAAAAACCCATACAACTTTAAAAAAATAAAATAAAATAATGTTTTTTCTTAGAAAAATTATCCAGCCGATCGCTTTTAGTCTGATCATAATGAAGCAACGGCCTTATCTGGGGTGTGGCAACATTGCCAACACACTCATAGAGGTGATAATCGCTTCATTGTGATACGCAAGCCCCTTCACCACAACAAGGTACCGATCACAAAGGGGAATTGACACATGTATGTGCCTTTTTTTTGTTTTGTTTTGCAGCCACAGTGCAGTACTAGAGGCCAGAAAAATTAGGCATGTACACATGCCTGAAAAATTAGGAGTTGTTGCAGCCGCTGCTGTAGCAGCGGATGTAAAAATTGATGTTTTCCAGGCAAAAGGGTGACTAAAACATTGCGGCTTGAACCCTAGTTGCTGGCGGAGAATTCACGAAAGTCATCCGGTATGCAGACATTAAATACAGCAGCGTGGGGACCATTTTGAAGCCTGAGGCATGTCATCAGTAGAGATGTCCCGAACTATTCGCCGGCGAATAGTTCCCGGCGAACATAGCTTGTTCGCGTTTGCCACGGTGGGCGAACATATGCGATGTTCGGCCCGCCCCTATACATCATCATTGAGAAAACACCAGCCATAGCAACGCCACTGTAACCATTTGGAACCCAGCTCTAAGTTGAATTCGCAATGCGATTAATATAACCTGTATTAATCGCATTGCAATTACAACTTAGTCAAATTTGTGATACTGCAGCTTCAGAATGAATCTAAGATGGATGCTGTCCCTAAGATGGATGCTGTCCTTGCTGTTTGATAGGAGGTGGGAGGGTCTGGGAGGGAGGGTATGCTGATTGGCTGGAATGTGTCATCCCTCTTATGTGTAAAGCATATTTTTTAGTTTGGTTTTGAACTGCTGCATCCTTTCTGACTTCCGGTAATTTGGTAACATTTCCGCCACTTTCTGCTTATACCGGGGGTCTAGTAGCGTGGCCACCCAGTCCAGGTCGTTCTCGTTCATCCTTTTTATACGAGGATCCCTCAACAGACATGACAGCATGAAAAACTCCATTTGCACAAGGTTGGATGCCGAGCTACTCATTTCCCGTTCCTCATCCTCACTGATGTCATTGACGGTCTGTTCTTCCCCCCAGCCACGTACAAGAACACGGGTCCCATATAGGTGACAACAACGAGCACCCTGGAATGCCTGCTGTGGTTGGTCTTCCTCCTCCTCAAAGCCACATTCCTCCTTTGACTCGTCTTCCTCATACTCCTCTTCCAGTCCAGGTCCGGCAAGCGATGATGACAAGGCTGTTTCTAGTGGTGATGGTGACCACAACTCTTCCTCTTCCTCTTCATGCTCATCTACAGCCTGATCCAGCACTCTTCGCAGGGTACGCTCCAGGAAGAAAAGAAATTGGATGAGGTCGCTGATGGTGCCTTCGGTGCGACTGACTAGGTTTGTCACCTCCTCAAAAGGACGCATGAGCCTACAGGCATTGCGCATGAGCGTCCAGTAACGTGGCAAAAAAATTCCCAGCTCCGCAGAGGCTGTCCTAGCACCCCGGTCATACAAATACTCGTTGACGGCTTTTTCTTGTTGGAGCAGGTGGTCGAACATTAGGAGTGTTGAATTCCAACCTGTCGGGCTGTCGCAAATAAAGCGCCTCACTGGCATGTTGTTTCAGCGCTGAATGTCTGAAAAGTGCGCCATGGCCGTTTAGGAACGCCTGAAATGGCCACACACCTTCCTGGCCTGCTTGAGGACATCCTGTAAGCCTGGGTACTTAGACACAAAGCGTTGTACGATGAGATTCAACACATGTGCCATGCTCGACACATGTTACAACTTGCCCAAATTCAATGCCGCCAACAAATTGCTTCCATTGTCACACACCACTTTGCCAATCTCCAGTTTGTGTGGGGTCAGCCACTGATCCACCTGTGCGTTCAGGGCGGACAGGAGTGCTGGTTCGGTGTGGCTCTCTGCTTTCAGGCAAGTCAACCGCAAGACAGCGTGACACTGTCGTATCCGGGATGTGGAATAGCTCCTGGGGAGCTGGGGGAATTCAGTTGATGTGCAGCCAGACGCCACAGCAGAAGAGGACTCAGTCGAGGAGGTTATGGAAGAGGATGGAGTAGGAGGAGTAGAGGAGGTGGCAGTAGGCCTGCCTGCAAGTCGCGGCGGTGTCACCAACTCCGCTGCAGAGCCACACATTCCATGCTTGGCAGACGTCAGCAGGTTGTCCCAATGCGCAGTGTAGAGATATACCTGCCCTGACCGTGCTTTGCAGACCAGGTATCAGTGGTCAGATGGACCCTTGCCCCAACACTGTATGCCAGAGATGCCATGACTTCCTTTTCAATTACTGAGTAGAGGTTTGGGATTGCCTTATTTGAAAAAAACATTTTGTCCGGGTACTTTCCACTGTGGTGTCCCAATAGCGACAAATTTTTTGAAGGCCTCAGACTCCATCAGCTGGTATGGAAAAAGCTGGTGGGCTAAGAGTTCTGTCAAGCCAGCTGTCAGACGCCGGGCAAGGGGGTGACTCTGTGACATTGGCTTCTTACGCTCAAACATTTCCTTTACAGACACCTGACTGTGGGCAGATGAGATGGAACAGCTGAAGGTGAGAGGCGGAGTGGCGGGTGGTTGAGAGGAGGCAAGAAGGACAGCAGTGGTTGACGTGGCTGAAGATGCTGGACCAGGAGGAGGATGGTGGCTTTGAGCTTGTGTGCTGCTTCTACTCGTCATCATGTGTTGATCCCATAGGCGTTTGTGATGTGCAATCATGTGCCTTCGCAAAGCAGTTGTACCTAGGTGGGTGTTGGATTTCCCACGACTCAGTTTCTTTTGGCACAGGTTGCAAATGGCATCGCTGTTGTCAGAGGCAGACACACAAAAAAAATGCCACACTGCTGAGCATTTCAATGACGGCATTCTGGTGGTGGCAACAACATGCGTTGTTTGGCGTGCTGTTTGGCTGACCCCGGGTGCCGATACATGCTGTCTGACTGTGCCACTAGCTCCTTGCGACGACCTCCCCCAGCTTCCAACTCGTCTCCTCCTTCTCTCTGTCTCCCCTTCTGAACTATTCCCCTGTTCTTCTTCTCTTCGAGCAGGCACCCACGTGGTATCCACGGACACATCGTCATCATCAACCACTTCACTTGTATCTGACACCTCAGCAAAGGAAGCAGCAGCGGGTACAATATCATCATCATCACACTGTACGTCCATGTGTGTAATGCTGCCTGACTGAGACATATCCCTGTTATCTACATCCCCTGGCAATAATGGTTGTGCATCACTAATTTCATCCAACAAATGTGTAAATAACTCCTCTGAGGGATCAAGTGAAGCAGCTGTGTTGGCTGTGGTGGTTGTGGTGGTGGTTGCGGGCGGGATTGTGGTAACTTGAGAGCAGTCTGATACTCCTTGCTCCCACCATGGAGAATCTTGGCAAGCAAGTGATACCACACTCAGATATTCCGAGGAGCTCTTTTCAGCGCCTTTCCTTGATTTGGGCCTCTCGCCAAGCCCGCTTGAGGAGGGACATGAGAATTTGTGCGCTGATTCCCAAACTCTTGAGCATCCACAGTCAGAAAAAGAGGACGGTGGGGAACGGCAATTAGTGTTTCACAAGGTGGATGATGATGATGAGACACAGTTGCCAATAAGTCAACGGCAATCAGTGTCTCAAAAGGTTAATGATGAGGATGAGACGCAGATGTCAAAAAGTGAGGTTCTTGTTAGGTCAACAGGCCAGTAGGATGACCAGGGTGAGGAAGTGGAATAGGAGGTGGTGGATGCTAAAATCACTGACCTGGGAAGGTGGCAAGCCGAGCAATACAGAGGGGGAAGGATCCGCAGCACCGCAACAGGCTGGAAGAGGCAGTGGGGTGGAAAAAGGGAAAAGGTGGGCCACACCAAACAGGCCCGCAACTGTTCCCCAAAAGCGCAAATACCTAGCCACCTACCCACAGGTTATAGCACTAAATGCGCACTTTCCATATTGCTGGCCCTGGAAATGTTGCCATTTAGGCTTGTGGAAACTGAGGCCTTCCGCAGCCAGATGGCTTCGGTCGTCCCTCGTTACTCAGTCCCCAGCCGCTACTTTTTTTTCTCGATGTGCCATCCCCGCCTTATACCAGCATGTGTCCCGTAACATTACCCGTGCCCTGACCAAAGCAGTTATTGGGAAGGTCCACATAACGACTGACACATGGACAAGTGCTTTTGGCCAAGAACGCTACATTTCCCTGAAGGAGGCTGGGAGCGAGTCGTACCCTGGGATGGCACAGGTGCTACTGCCGTCAAGGATTGCGGACCCTATTTCTAGCAGGATTTCTGCAGCCACCTACATTAGTGGCTGCAACCCCCTCTTCTCCTCCTCCAACTCCTCCTCCACTTCCATCTCCGAATTCTCATCTTGCAGCACCAGTAAGCTATCAGTCAGTAGCTGGAAGCAGTGTAGCACTGCAGTGGTGAAGCGGCAACAGGCCGTGCTGAAACTAATTTTCAACGTATGCAAATGAGCTGAAGGTGCCCAGGGGCGGCGTTACTGGGCGATGTGCCCAGAAAAACATACCTCTTTCAGCCCTCTAGCCCGCCCTTCTGTCCTATTATTACCTCCTCCTCTGCCTCCAGCCGGCGGACGTCACGAGCGGCAAGAGAAGAAGTCAGGCTGGGAACTGGCCCGCTGGCCTCTGGTGCCGCTCGTGACTTTCACCGTCTGGAAGCGGAGGAGGTAATAGGACAGAAGGGCGGGCCAGAGGGCTGAAAGAGGTATGTTTTTCTGGACAAATCGCCTAGTAACGCTGCCCCTGGGCACCTTCAGAAGCTAATTTGCATACATTTAAAAAGTGCTTTCTTTTCATGATCTGGACGAGGGACACAGAAAACAAAGGTACCATTGTAATGAGGGTCAAAGAGTCTATAACCTGATCTGAGTGGTCTAAAACGCTCTGATTAGGTGAAAGATTCCCTTTAAATATACTATGTTGGAATAACCTAGGCATCATTATAAATGTACAGCTGACAGCTGGTATATATTATAAATCTTTAATGGACCATGCTGGTATAACCTGGGTACCTCATGTATATAATAATATACAGTTGCAAGAAAAAGTATGTGAACCCTTTGGAATTATATGGATTTCTGCACAAATTGGTCATAAAATGTGATCTGATCTTGAATCTAAATCACAACAATAGACAATCACAGTCTGCTTAAACTAATAACACACAAAGAATTAAATGTTACTATGTTTTTATTGAACACACCATGTAAACATGCACAGTACAGGCGGGAAAAGTATGTGAACCCTTGGATTTAATAACTGGTTGAACCTCCTTTGGCAGCAATAACTTCAACCAAACGTTTCCTGTAGTTGAAGATCAGACGTGCACAACGGTCAGGGGTAATTCTTGACCATTCCTCTTTACAGAACTGTTTCAGTTCAGCAATATTCTTCGGATGTCTGGTGTGAATCGCTTTCTTGAGGTCATGCTCAAGAAATCGCTTTCTCAATTGGGTTGAGGTCAGGACTCTGACTGGGCCACTCCAGAAGGCGTATTTTCTTCTGTTTAAGCCATTCTGTTGTTGATTTACTTCTATGCTTTGGGTCGTTGTCATG
Organism: Bufo gargarizans; assembly: GCF_014858855.1. Classification (NCBI taxonomy): domain Eukaryota; kingdom Metazoa; phylum Chordata; class Amphibia; order Anura; family Bufonidae; genus Bufo; species Bufo gargarizans. The sequence continues at coordinate 89,005,984 of NC_058083.1, forward strand.
TTGCAACACCCATCTTCTATTGAGCCTCAGCTGGTGGACAGATGGCCTTAAGTTCTCCTGCAAAATGTCTTGATAAACTTTGGAATTCATTTTCCCTTTGATAATAGCAATCCGTCCAGGCCCTGATGCAGCAAAGCAGCCCCAAACCATGATGCCCTCATCACCATACTTCACAGTTGGGAGGAGGTTTTGATGTTGGTGTGCTGTGCCTCTTTTTCTCCACACATAGTGTTGTGTGTTTCTTCCAAACAACTCACAATTGGTTTCATCTGTCCACAAAATATTTTGCCAGTACTGCTGTGGAACATCCAGGTGCTCTTGTGCAAACTGTAAACGTGCAGCAATGTTTTTTTAGGACAGCAGTGGCTTTCTCTGTGGTATCCTCCCATGTAATCAATTCTTGTTTAGTGTTTTACGTATCGTAGATTCGCTAACAGGGATGTTAGCATATGCCAGAGACTTTTGTAAGTCTTTAGCTGACACTCTAGAATTCTTCTTCACCTCATTGAGCAGTCTGCGCTGTGCTCTTGCAGTCATCTTTACAGGACAGACACTCCTAGGGAGAGTAGCAGCAGTGCTGAACTTTCTCCATTTATAGACAATTTGTCTTACTGTGGACTGATGAACAGCAAGGCTTGTGGATATACTTTTATAACCCTTTCCAGCTTTATGCAAGTCAACAATTCCTAATTGTAGGTCTTCTGAGAGCTCTTTTGTGCGAGGCATCATTCACATCAGGCAATGCTTCTTGTGAAAAGCAAACCCAGAACTGGTGTGTTTTTTATAGGGCAGGGCAGCTGTAACCAACACCTCCAATCTCATCTCATTGATTGGACCCCAGTTGGCTGACACCTCACTCCAATTAACTCTTGGAGATGTCATTAGTCTAGGGGTTTACATACTTTTTCCACCTGCACTGAGAATATTTACATGGTGCGTTCAATAAAAACATGGTAACATTTACTTCTTTGTGTGTTATTAGTTTAATACATGCAATATTCTCAACTGGCGCTTCACCACATGAAAATCGCAGCAGTGTTCTAGCAGTCCCGTATCCTGCTATACTGGATTATGTACAGACCAGCTGTACAAGACACAAATATATAACAAAATGCAACACTGCGTGCTAAAAATGTGAATAAATAGACCACCAAACTAAACAAACACCTCCTCCTTATCACGCAAGTACATAAGATCGCTTCCACATATATATCTGTGTCATGCGGCGATCCTCGTATCTCTTCTGTGTGTGATGCAGAAAGCAGGGAGAGCGGATCCAAGGGAGGATGGCTGTAGCATAGGCTGTCTAATGTTATTGAAGTAGTGCGAGTTCGCTCCGGCCGGTGGCGGTTTGCTCCCGTTACCTGTTTAACTGACGCTCACGTCTGAGCGGGTGACGAGCTAACGAATAGCAGTGAGGGACAAACTTCCTACGCGTTTCGAGTATAAACGGTACTCTTCGTCAGGGAATGTCACACTCACTGCGTGTATTCTCACCATTTATAGTCTATGTTATCCATCTCTCCCTCCCCCTGTCTTTATTGTTACTATTCAAAGCCAAATAGTTCTATTTCCGAGTTCAAGCCTCTTGGCAACAATGTGTCTAAATTAAATATCCACTCTGTCTCTTTTTTAGATTGTTTCTTTATATAATCTCCACCCCGGGCATCCATTTCTACCTTTTCAATACCCATAAATGCCATTTCTTCTAGTTGTCCTTTCTGTACCTCAGTAAAATGTCTAGATAAGGGGTGTCCTATTGATTTTTTCTTTTATATTGCTCATATGTTCACTCATGCGTTTTTTTTTTTTTGTTTTCTCTTTGTACGCCCAATATAAAGTTTATTACAGGGGCATTTAATCGCATAGATTACCCCTTCTGTATTACAAGAAATATGTCCCCTAATCTTTTGTTCAAAGCTGCCTTCATGATTTTTTATATGCTGCATTTTTACTGTATTTTTTGCTGTATTTCTACATGGGGCACATCTTTTACATGGGAAAAAACCTTGTGGGAGGTTTCCTTTAGTATTGTTCTTCTTTTTTACTATTAATCTTGCTCCTTTACTGGTTGAAGCGATCTTATTACCTATATTAGGTGCCTTCTTATATATAAAAACTGATGCTGCTGGTATGAGGTTACCTACAATCCTATCTTCCTTCAGTATATCCCAATATTTCCTTACAATTTTTCTAAGGATATAGGTTTGTGTATTATACGGGACTATAATGGGTGGTATTTTATCTTTCATTTCTACTTCTTTTTGTTTTTTGTTCTCTTTTTTTCTGTGTTATTAATTTTTCTCTTTCTATCATTTTTACTTCTTTTTTCTGAGCTTCTACTGTATCCTCATTATATCCCTTTGCTGTAAACTTTTTTCCTAATGTTTCTGCCTCTTTCTCATATTCATTGCTTTCAGTACAGTTTCTTCTTAGGCGGAGGAATTGGCTTCTAGGTATGTTGTCTAACCATCTGGGCAAATGGCAGCTTTCTCTATTAATGTAACTATTTGAATCTGTGGGTTTAGAATAGGTTTTAGTACTGATGCGGTCCCCTGTAGCATAAATATTGAGGTCTAAAAAGTTTATTTAATTTTCACTGTGAACCAAAGTAAAATCCAGATAAAATTCATTTTTATTAATATCCTCTAAAAATAATTTTAGCGCATGTTCCCCTTTATCCCAAATAAAAATAACATCATCAATGAAACACCGCCAGAGGACGAGGCCCGCCCGGAGCTCGCCGTTGGGGTGTATGTGATCTGCCTCCCATGACCAACGTATAGATTAGCAAACCCCGGTGCGAACCTCTTCCTCATCACTGCCCCCCATGTCTGTAAATAAAACTCATCCTTATATTTAAAATAGTTATTTTCTAATATAAATAAAATACATTCCCCTATATACTCAATCTAAAAGCTATTTAGTTCCCCTTTTTGGTATAAAAAAATTTTTGCTACATTTTTAAAGAAGGACCCCACAGAAGAATACAAAAAAGACCTAAAACAATTGATACAAAAAGGAAAAATGGAAGGTATTCTAAATAAAAACGAAAGTACATATATAGACATAAAAAATCCCCAAATAGCGTTTTTTTTTAAATCAAAACCAAAAAATTCATTAAGATATGCAGAGACCTCCAGGTAGACCAATACTGTCTGGGATCGAGTGCCTGACCAGCACACTATCAAAATATATTGATCAGTTTCTACAACCATGCTCTCAGACGTTAACATCATTCATAAAAGACACTAACCATGTACTGCAGATTTGAAAGAATATAGAGTGGAAAGATGGATATATAATGGGAACACTAGATGTGAAATCTTTATATTCTATTATTGAAAACCAAAAAGGATGCGCAGCAGCGAAATATTTTTTATACCAAAAAGGGGAACTAAATAGCGTTCAGATTGAGTATATAGGGGAATGTATTTTATTTATATTAGAAAATAACTATATTAAATATAAGGATGAGTTTTATTTACAGACATAGGGGCCGTGATGGGGACGAGGTTCGCAACGGGGTTCGCTAATCTATACGTTGGTCGGTGGGAGGCGGATCACATACACCCCAACGGCGAGCTCCGGGCAGGCCTCGTCCTCTGGCGGCGTTTCATTGTTGATGTTATTTTTATTTGGGATAAAGGGAACATGCACTAAAATTATTTTTAGAGGATACTAATAAAAATTTTATCTGGATTTTACTTTGGTTCACAGTAAAAATGAAATAAACTTTTTAGACCTCAATATTTATGCTACAGGGGACCGCATCAGTACTAAAACCTATTCTAAACCCACAGATTCAAATAGTTACATTAATAGAGAAAGCTGCCATTTGCCCAGATGGTTAGACAACATACCTAGAAGCCAATTCCTCCGCCTAAGGGCTCTTTCACATCTGCGTTCTTTTCTTCCGGCATAGAGTTCCGTCGTCGGGGCTCTATGCCGGAAGAATACTGATCAGGATTATCCTAATGCATTCTGAATGGACAGTCCGTCCTTCAGGATGCATTAGGATGTCTTCAGTTCCGGAACGGAATGTTTTTTGGCTGCAGCAAATAGCGCAGCATGCTGCGCTTTTTGCTCCGGCCAAAAATCCGGAACACTTGCCGCAAGGCCGGATCCGGAATGAATGCCCATTGAAAGGCATTGATCCGGAGCCGGCCTTAAGCTAAACGTCGTTTCGGCGCATTGCCGGATGCGACGGTTAGCTTTTTCTCAATGGTTACCATGGCTGCCGGGACGCTAAAGTCCTGGCAGCCATGGTAAAGTGTAGCGGGGAGCGGGGGAGCAGTATACTTACCGTCCGTGCGGCTCCCGGGGCGCTCCAGAGTGACGTCAGGGCGCCCCAAGCGCATGGATCACGTGATCGCATGGATCACATGATCCATGCGCATGGGGAGCTCTGACGTCACTCTGGAGCGCCCCGGGAGCCGCACGGACTGTAAGTATACCGCTCCCCCGCTCCCCGCTCCTACTATGGCAACCAGGACTTTAATAGCATCCTGGCTGCCATAGTAACACTGAAAGCATTTTGAAGACGGATCCGTCTTCAAATGCTTTCAGTACACTTGCGTTTTTCCAGATCCGGCGTGTAATTCCGGCAAGTGGAGTACACGCCGGATCCGGACAATGCAAGTGTGAAAGAGGCCTATGAAGAAACTGTACTGAAACCAATGAATATGAGAAAGAGGCAGAAACATTAGGAAAAAAGTTTACAGCAAAGGGATATAATGAGGATACAGTAGAAGCTCAGCATAAAGAAGTAAAAATGATAGAAAGAGAAAAATTAAAAACACAGAAAAAAGAAAACAAAAATTTAAAAGATGTAGAAATGAAAGATAAAATGCCACCCATTATAGTCCCGTATAATACACAAACCTATATCCTTTGAAAAATTGTAAGGAAATATTGGGATATACTGAAGGAAGATAGGATTGTAGGTAACCTCATACCAGCAGCACCAGTTTTTATACAGGTCCTTCTCAAATAATTGAGATAAAGTTCATTATTTTCTGTAATGTACTGATAAACATTAGACTTTCATATATTTTAGATTCATTACACACCAACTGAAGTAGTTCAAGCCTTTTATTGTTTTAATATTGATGATTTTGGCATACAGCTCATGAAAACCCAAATTTCCTATCTCAAAAAATTTGCATATTTCATCCGACCAATAAAAGAAAAGTGTTTTTAATACAAAAAAAGTCAACCTTCAAATAATTATGTTCAGTTATGCACTCAATACTTGGTCGGGAATCCTTTTGCAGAAATGACTGCTTCAATGCGGCGTGGCATGGAGGCAATCAGCCTGTGCACTGCTGAGGTGTTATGGAGGCCCAGGATGCTTCAATAGCGGCCTTAAGCTCATCCAGAGTGTTGGGTCTTGCGTCTCTCAACTTTCTCTTCCCAATATCCCACAGATTCTCTATGGGGTTCAGGTCAGGAGAGTTGGCAGGCCAATTGAGCACAGTAATACCATGGTCAGTAAACCATTTACCAGTGGTTTTGGCACTGTGAGCAGGTGCCAGGTCATGCTGAAAAATGAAAACTTCATCTCCATAAAGCTTTTCAGCAGATGGAAGCATGAAGTGCTCCAAAATCTCCTGATAGCTAGCTGCATTGACCCTGCCCTTGATAAAACACATTGGACCAACACCAGCAGCTGACATGGCACCCCAGACCATCACTGACTGTGGGTACTTGACACTGGACTTCAGGCATTTTGGCATTTCCCTCTCCCCAGTTTTCCTCCAGACTCTGGCACCTTGATTTCCGAATGACATGCAAAATTTGCTTGTACGATGGACCACTGAGCAACAGTCCAGTGCTGCTTCTCTGTAGCCCAGGTCAGGCGCTTCTGCCGCTGTTTCTGGTTCAAAAGTGGCTTGACCTGGGGAATGCGGCACCTGTAGCCCATTTCCTGCACACTCCTGTACACGGTGGCTCTGGATGTTTCTACTCCAGACTCAGTCCACTGCTTCCGCAGGTCCCCCAAGGTCTGGAATCGGTCCTTCTCCACAATCTTCCTCAGGGTCCGGTCACCTCTTCTCGTTGTGCAGCGTTTTCTGCCACACTTTTTCCTTCCCACAGACTTCCCACTGAGGTGCCTTGATACAACACTCTGGGAACAGCCTATTCGTTCAGAAATTTCTTTCTGTGTCTTAGCCTCTTGCTTGAGGGTGTCAATGATGGCCTTCTGGACAGCAGTCAGGTCGGCAGTCTTACCCATGATTGCGGTTTTGAGTAATGAACCAGGCTGGGAGTTTTTAAAAGCCTCAGGAATCTTTTGCAGGTGTTTAGAGTTAATTAGTTGATTCAAATGATTAGGTTAATAGCTCGTTTAGAGAACCTTTTCATAATATGCTAATTTTTTTAGATAGGAATTTGGGGTTTTCATGAGCTGTATGCCAAAATCATCAATATTAAAACATTAGAAGGCTTGAACTACTTCAGTTGGTGTGTAATGAATCTAGAATATATGAAAGTCTAATGTTTATCAGTACATTACAGAAAATAATGAACTTTATCACAATATGCTAATTTTTTTAGAAGGACCTGTATATAAGAAGGCACCTAATATAGGTAATAAGATCACTTCAACCAGTAAAAAAGCAGGATTAATAGTAAAAAAGAAGAACAATACTAAAGGAAACCTCCCACAAGGTTTTTCCCCATGTAAAAGTTGTGCCCCATTTAGAAGTACAGCAAAAAATACTGTAAAAATACAGCATATAAAAAATCATGAAGGCAGCTTTGAACAAAAGATAAGGGGACATATTTCTTGTAATACAGAAGGGGTAATCTATACGATTAAATGCCCCTGTAATAAACTTTATATTGGGCGTACAAAGAAAAAACAAAAAAAAAAAACGCATGAGTGAACATATGAGCAATCTAAAGAAAAAATCAATAGGAAACCCTTTATCTAGACATTTTACTGAGGTACATAAAGAGATGGACAACATAGACTATAAATGGTGAGAATAAACGCAGTGAGTGTAACATTCCCTGAAGAAGAGTACCGTTTGTACTCGCAATGCGTAGGAAGTTTGTCCTTCACTGCTATCTGTTAGCTCACCTGCGGTGACGTCACCCGCTCAGACTTGAGCGCCAGTTAAACAGGTAACGGGAGCAAACCGCCACCGGCCGGGGCGAACTCCCAATACTTCAATAACATTAGACAGCCTATGCTACAGCCATCCTCCCTTGGATCCGCTCTCCCTGCTTTCTGCATCACACACAGAAGAGATATGAGGATCGCCGCATGACACATTATCGCAACGCGCATACTTGGGTTAAGGTAGGACGGAGACACAGATATATATGTGGAAGCGATCTTATGTACTTGCGTGATAAGGAGGAAGGTGTTTGTTTCGTTTGGTGGTCTATTTATTCGCATTTTTTGCGCGCAGTGTTGCATTTTGTTATTAGTTTAAGCAGACTGTGATTGTCTATTGTTGTGACTTAGATGAAGATCAGATCACATTTTATGACCAATTTGTGCAGAAATCCATATCATTCCAAAGGGTTCACATACTTTTTCTTGCAACTGTATGTTCAGCTTACCATGATACCTTCAGCTGTTGCAAAACTACACCTGTCTGGGTATGCTGAGAGTTGTAGTTTTGCAACTGCTGGAGGCATCCTGATTGGGAAAAGCTGGTCTACTGTGATAATATGAACAATGGGAGTTCTACAAAAGAGCTATCCTGGGGCAAAGTTCATATTCCTGTTTACACATGTGTTTTAAAATAAATGCTTTCCCCTTTTATAAACATTTAAATAATGATGCAATGCTGTGGGGCTGGCATGCAAATTTTTCAGGGCTGTTTTTTATCCCCAGTCCGGCCCTGATCACTTCACCGCTAGAGATGGCCTTGCGGTTCTCCCGGCGGTCATTTCGCGGCGAACTTTGCGTGTTCGCGATTCGCTGAACATGCGAACATATCTAGAAATTTGTGTCCGCCATATTCTTTTACATTGTGAAGAACTTTGACCCATAACACATCCAATTGAGACATTTCAGCACATGGACATACCCCCTACCTTATAAATAAACCTAATCTGGCCGCCATTTTACATTCAGTGTTTTGCCAGTGTAGAGAGAGGTTGCTGTGTGGAGCAGGGACAGGCTGTTAGGGACACCAAACGCTAGCTAATAGGGCCACAAAAGTCCTTTTAAGCACTAGTATAGGTGTGCTATTGATAGGTGTGATACACAGAGGGGTGCAATATACTTATAATATACTTTTATAATGAGTCAAAAACAATTAGATCTATATAGTGATCACCTGGAAGTCAGGGGCCTAGGGGCTAGGGGCTTACTAGGGCCATTTTTATATAGGGTAAGTTTCCGGACGGGGTCACTCTTATCAGGGCATGTGGGACTGTGGTTAGGCTATCAGGGCCAGAATAGCACCCCCCTGTAGGGCAATACCAGGGACAGTTCTTTGCCCACCCTGTCCTCCAATACCACATCATCATCTAGCCCAGGGATGGATGTTTTTTTGCTTTCCCTCCTGCATTCATCGATGTGCACTGGAACCCCCCGGATTGTGGTAGGACATATGGTTTCTGTTTTGGTGCAGCCGAGCACCTGATTTAGTGCCGCCGAGCACTTGTTATTGCCTACCAAATCTATGCCTTTTGCTTAACTTTAATAATTTAATTTATTTTCATTTTGAGGGATATCTTTTCCATTCACACATCCACAAAATGGGTCCGCATGCATTCTGCAATTTTGCGGAACGGGTGCAGACCCATTCATTTTCAATGGGGCCGGAATGTGCTGGAGGTGTGTTTGGGGTCATTGTCCTGTTGAAAAATTAATGATGGTCCAACTAAACGCAAACCGGATGGAATAGCATGCCACTGTAAGATGCTGTGGTAGCCAGGCTGGTTCAGTATGCTTTCAATTTTGAATAAATCCCCAACAGTGTCACCAGCAAAGCACCCCCACACCATCACACCTCCTCCTCCATGCTTCCCGGTGGGAACCAGGCATGTAGAGTCTATAAGTTCACCTTTTCTGCGTCGCACAAAGACACGGTGGTTGGAACCAAAGATCTCAAATTTGGACTCATCAGACCAAAGCACAGATTTCCACTTGTCTAATGTCCATTCCTTGTGTTCTTTAGCCCAAACAAGTCTCTTCTGCTTGTTGCCTGTCCTTAGCAGTGGTTTCCTAGCAGATATTCTACCATGAAGGCTTGATTCACACAGTCTCCTCTTAACAGTTGTTCTAGAGATGTGTCTGCTGCTAGAACTCTGTGTGGCATTGACCTGGTCTATAATCTGAGCTGCTGTTAACCTGCAAATTCTGAGGCTGGTGACTCGGATGAACTTATCCTCCGCAGCAGAGGTGACTCTTGGTCTTCCTTTCCTGGGGCGGTCCGCATGTGAGCCAGTTTCTTTGTAGTGCTTGATGGTTTTTGTGACTGCACTTGGGGACACTTTCAAAGTTTTCCCAATTTTTCAGACTGAAATTTTTTTCTTAAGGTAATGATGGCCACTTGTTTTTCTTTACTTAGTTGCTTTTTTCTTGCCATAATACAAATTCTAACAGTCTATTCAGTAGGACTATCAGCTGTGTATTAGTAGGACTATCAGTAGGACTATCAGCTGTGTATTAGTGTGCCACCAAATGCTTAAAGGAGTGCAAGGGGTGGTAAAACTACATATGACAAATAGTCTAACCCAAGAGAGAGTCAAAAGAGCCACCCCATGAATGCACATCCAACTATTGAAGGATAAAAAATATTTTTTTTAAGTTTATTGGACACAACAACACACACGCATTAAAACATTGTATACAATGTAGAACAAAGTGCGGTATGCAATAAATATATGTAACCGACACACACAGGTCCACTGAATTATCACATGAAAATGTATGCGTTATCAACCAGCATATAAAGCAATACAATAAATCACATATAGCAAATGTAAGGTAAGGTAAGACCACTAGAATTAAAGGTGCAATAAGACAGACATAGGGTCAAATATCAAGAGCCGAACCTACATAGCCAGCTGGTACAGTGGACCTGGAAACATAGCAAGCGTCCAACGCGTGTCGCCGGAGCAATCCGGCTTCCTCAGGGGTAAAGGACTGTGTGTTGGAGCGTCAGTTAATATAGGGTATTGAATAAACTATAATTGCGTTCACCTGTGCAGCAGGAGCTGTGGTCAGTGCGTGAGCATATCAGATTCCAGTCAAAACAAGGAACCGGAAGTGTTTGCGCTCCACCAGCCAAAAAACAGCCACATAACACAAGAGACATTGAAGACAAACATATTTGTACTCAACATTAGAAGATAATGGGGCAAATGAACAAATGTAGCTATTTAGAGCAACATAGGCAGTGCCAGGTAAGGCTGCTTTCACACTAGCGTTCGGGTTTCCGTTCGTGAGCTCCGTTTGAAGGAGCTCACGAGCGGACCCGAACGCAGCCGTCCAGCCCTGATGCAGTCTGAATGGAGGCGGATCCGCTCAGACTGCATCAGTCTGGCGGCGTTCAGCCTCTGCTCCGCTCGCCTCCGCACGGACAGGCGGACAGCTGAACGCTGCTTGCAGCGTTCGGGTGTCCGCCTGGCCGTGCGGAGGCGTGCGGATCCGTCCAGACTTACAATGTAAGTCAATGGGGACGGATCCGTTTGAAGATGCCACAATGTGGCTCAATCTTCAAGCGGATCCGTCCCCCATTGACTTTACATTGAAAGTCTGGACGGATCCGTCCCAGGCTATTTTCACACTTAGCTTTTTTTAGCTAATATAATGCAGACGGATCCGTTCTGAACGGAGCCTCCGTCTGCATTATTATGGGCGGATCCGTTCAGAACGGATCCGCCCGAACGCTAGTGTGAAAGTAGCCTAAGCTGGTGAATGATCCGGACGATATTTACAAACCGGAAGTAGATCGCAAAACCGGAAGTGACGTGCCGCTGTGGAACGCATGGTGGAACGCATAGTGCGCTCCACTATGAATGGTGGAGCGCACGATGCGTCCAGCACATGCCCAGAGGCACGGCAGCATACTGAAAGGCACAGGGGAGGCACACACAAGGAGGATGGGGGTGGAGTGATGAAAATATACAGAACAGCAATCGATAGCTGCAGTAGTAGATGTGTAGCCACTAATATATGCATACATACTGGTCATGTTCAACAACAATAATAATAATATAATATGACAGATGCATAACAGAGGATTGGACATATACCTGCATAATATGCAAAATTCAAATGTGCAATATATGAAGAGGACATAAATACAGGTAATATATAAAATATACAATTGACTCATATAAAAATACATATACAGATATATTAAGCATATCTGAGACACACACCTATATACGTGGTGCTGTCAGCAATCCCAATACATATCCCCACAGAGGCATAGACATTCAAATAATGTGAACAATAACATACACGTATGTTGAGAAACATACGTGCATGATAATAAATGAACCTGATATGTGATCAACGATCTAATGAGGACCTAAAAAATAATAAAAGGGAGCAAATAAAATTTGTGATAAGATGAGACCAACGTGATAAGACCACTGATGTGGAAGTGAGAGGATAGTAGAAACAGAAATACCCAAACCGTGTCTGTGAAAGCGTGAATACAGGTGAAAACGTGATAAGAGCCTGTGGAGATTAAAGGGGTTAGCGCAAATAAACGGTTATTCGATACGGGACCAATTATAGTAACAAACACAAGCCTTCTATGTTCTATGTCCTACCTACAGCCCCCTGAATTGAGACCCTATAAAAGCAATGATGTTTCATCTATGCCATAGTATATGGCCATTATATGCAACAATGCAGTGGTTAAATACCACCTGAATACACTGTCAAGAGAAATGAAATAAAATAATATAAATACCTCCACCTAAAACCGGAACCCCCTGATGTACCCCCACTGTCGGTGCTCTGATGACATCAGCTGTGTATCCACCTGACTTCTCCACAACGCAACTGATGGTCCCAACCCCATTTATAAGGCAAGAAATCCCACTTATTAAACCTGACAGGGCACACCTGTGAAGTGAAAACCATTTCAGGTGACTACCTCTTGAAGCTCATCAAGAGAATGCCAAGAGTGTGCAAAGCAGTAATCAAAGCAAAAGGTGGCTACTTTGAAGAACCTTGAATATGACATATTTTCAGTTGTTTCCCACTTTTTTGTTATGTATATAATTCCACATGTGTTAATTCATAGTTTTGATGCCTTCAGTGTGAATCTACAATTTTCATAGTCATGAAAATAAAGAAAACTCTTTGAATGAGAAGGTGTGTCCACACTTTTGGTCTGTACTGTATAGTCTAATGGATTGCCTTATTTGTACAATGTTGTAATATACTTTCTATGTTAGAAAGTATATTATAGTCCATTTGTATTGTGCGGCAGTTGTGTGCGGTTCTGCTGCGATACTGCAGGTATATAGAGGGACAAGCGTTATTGGAACAATTAATTTCTACTGGTGTAATATTTCAGTGGTCCCCCCAAAAGACTGATTGAAGCGGGGTGTTATATACCAATATGCACTATCTTTATAGTGCATTTGGGTACTGTATAGTGCATTTGCGCATGCGCGTACGCAAAAATTATATTGCCGATATTTTGCATTGAATTTTTTTTTTATGGAGATCACTAATTCTAATAATACATCTGGAATGTCAGTGTCCATGTTGTGGGAGTATTTGTGCACTTCTAGTAGTTATTTATTGGCTGCAAATATGAGCTGAAGGTTTTTCAGGTTCTTCTGCCATTAAAATTAATGGGACCCGCCGTGAACTTGCGGTTCGTGAACATTTGATCACATTCGCACGATCGCGTTCGCGAACCATCCCAGCAGATGTTCGTCCATGACTATGCACCGCTGACTGGCAATTAGGCCCTAATTTTTATATACTTTTACAGAACACAAAAGGTTATTTAACAGATAAGTGCAACGATGACCGTCAAATATATTTTTATTTCACCACTAATACACGGCAAACAGGGCTTCAGAATATATCACTGCACCACAGAACGGCAATCAAGCCCTTATTTTTTTTCTGCTTTTACACAACACAGAAGGCTTTTCAACAGATGAGTGCAACGATGTATGGCAAATATATTTTTATTTCGCAACTAATACACGGCAAACAGAGCTTTAGAATATATCACCGCACCGCAGAACTGCAATTAGGCCCTAATTTTTTTCTAATTTTACACAAAAAGCTTTTCAACAGATAAGTGCAACGCTGATAATATATTTGTCTTTTGCTACTAATAAATGGCAAAAAGGGCTTTACAACATATAACTTCACAGCACAAAGGCAAATAAGACATACTGTCAAAAAATGTCCTTGTAATAAACCCTATAAAATGGCTGTATCAAACAGCACTGGCACCCCAATTACAAAAACGGTTTGCTGTGATGACAGAGCTGTATAATGGCAATCTGGATCCCCAGTCAGTGCAGCAAGGTGTAATATGATTGTTCCTATTACCCAGTCAGTAACCTCCCCTACTGAACCCTGTTCTACACAAATGCTGAGGAACGATTCCTCCCTATTCTTTCCCTGCACTTATAAATAATTTATTTTCCACAATCAAGTCTTTCCTATCACTTCCCCTAGCGCCTGCAGGCACATACTGCACTAAGTACACTGGTAAATGGCAGAATCTAAGATGGCTGCCGCTATTTATAGGACTGTGACATCACAGGGCTGGCTGGCTGCTGATTGACTGCATGCATGGCATTATGGGTGATCCCACCTTCCCAGATGGACCACTGCCATCTTGCTTCAAGATCTCAGATGAAATGACGTACGCAGTGATGTAGTTCATCACAAAACAAATATTTTTGTAAAATTCGGGAAAGCAGCCACCTCTACAAATTCCATGTTTCATGCTGAATTTACCATGGATTTGTTGAGGATTTGTGGCAAATTCACAGTCTGTGGTGAAAAATATCTGCGATGTCTGTGATGTAAGCTCCAGTTTTAAAATCTATCACCACGTCTTCACAGAGACTGATTCTACATTTCATTAGTGCAGGATGCCCAGACTAAAAGACAAAAAGGACAAATGATCATAAGTTATTTAGAAATTAAAGTTGAAAATTGTGCAAATTAGAAAAACAGTTATATTGACTTCTGTTATTTTATGAATAAACATCATTTTTTTGTATGAATTAAGACTTTGGGGTTTTTCTGCCAAAATAGGCAAATTCATGAAAATTGTTTGATAAACACCATTGTTATTCACAGTATATATAGTATTTAGAATAAATGGTCATCAGGGAAAGGGGGCAGGTGTAGATAGAGTAGGTGGTTGGGAGAATTGGCACAATTTATGCACAATTAGGGATGAACGAACCCGAATTTTGAGGTGTCCGTGACACGGACCCGAACCCGAACATTTTCGTAAAAGTCCGGGTTCGGATTCGGTGTTCGGCGCTTTCTTGGTGCTTTTTGAAAGGCTGAAAAGCAGCCAATCAACAAGTGTCATACTACTTGCCCCAAGAGGCCATCACAGCCATGCCTACTATTGGCATGGCTGTAATTGGCCAGTGCAGCATGTGACCCAGCCTCTTTTTAAGCTGGAGTCACGTAGCGCCGTACGTCACTCTGCTCTGATCAGTGTAGGGAGCGGATGCAGCTGCTGCTGTTTGGGCGAGATTAGGCAGGGATTTACTCAGCAAAAACACTTGAATGAAGTGATCGATCTACAGCTGTGAATCATTCAACTTCTGCTATTTAATTGCTCACTGTTTTTAGGCTGCCCAGAGTGTTTTTCAGTCACTTTTTTCTGGGGTGATCGGCGGCCATTTTGTGTCTTGTGGTGCACCAGCACAAGCTGCCAACAAATACATTTAACCATCAATAGTGTGTTTTTTTTATATCCTACGTCAGGTGCTTGGCTGTGCTTGCTATTTTATTGAGGGGTGAAATACAATTGCCAAAATAGCAGTACCCTAAATCTGGTGTTTCAGCTGTGGCCAGCCAATTGTAATACTGTCTGCTGTCTGGCAAAGGATATATTTTTGTTCTGGGTTGAAATACAATTCCCAACTTAGCAATTCCCTAAATCAGTGGTTTCTGCTGTATCAGGCTAAGTTTAAATCTATCCATAAAAGGGTATATTACATTGAAGGTGCTGATAGGGCCATCCTCAATAACTTCACACGCTACCGTACATTTCCAAGTTTAATTCTGTCCGCAAAGGTATACCTGTCATCCAGGGCCTAAATAATAGGCCTAAAATTTATATTCAGCTAAATCTGTTGTTACTGCTGTGGCTGGTCAATTTATTTAGTGTCCGCCAAAGCACAGTTTTTGTTCTGGGTTGAAATACAATTCCCAACTTAGCAATTCCCTAAATCAGTGGTTTCTGCTGTATCAGGCCAAGTTTAAATCTATCCATAATAAGGTATATTACATTGAAGGTGCTGATAGGGTCATCTTCAATAACTTCACACGCTACTGTGCATTTCCAAGTCAAATTCTGTCCCTAAAAGGGATACCTGTCATCCAGGGCCTAAATACTAGGCCTACAATTTATATTCAGCTAAATCTGTGGTTATTGCTGTGGCTGGTCAAGTTATTTAGTGTCCGTCAAAGCACAGTTTTTGTTCTGGGTTGAAATAAAATTCCCAACTTAGCAATTCCCTAAATCAGTGGTTTCTGCTGTATCAGGCTAAGTTTAAATCTATCCATAAAAGGGTATATTACATTGAAGGTGCTGATAGGGTCATCCTCAATAACTTTACACGCTACCACGCATTTCGAAGTCTAATTCTGTCCGTAAACGTATACCTGTCAACCAGCTCCTAAATAATAGGCCTACAATTTATATTCAGCTAAATCTGTGGTTATTGCTGTGGTTGGTCAATTTATTTAGTGTCCGCCAAAGCACAGTTTTTGTTCTGGGTTGAAATAAAATTCCCAACTTAGCAATTCCCTAAATCAGTGGTTTCTGCTGTATCAGGCCAAGTTTAAATCTATCCATAAAAGGGTATATTAGATTGAAGGTGCGGATAGGGTCATCCTCAATAACTTTACACGCTACCGTGCATTTCCAAGTCAAATTCTGTCCGTAAAAGGGATACCTGTCATCCAGGGCCTAAATACTAGTCCTGCAATTTATAGTCAGCTAAATCTGTTGTTGCTGCTGTGCCTGTATTAGTGTAATTAGGTACCTAAACAGATAGCCAGATAGTCTTAGGTGCCTGTATAAAAAGGCCTGAATTTGAATTCAATACATTGAGCCAAATAATTTTTTTCTTATTGTGGTGAATTGTAACAATGAGGAAAACATCTAGTAAGGGACGCGGTCATGGTCGTGGTGGTGATAGTGGACCCTCTGGTGCTGGGGGAGGACGTGGCCGTTCTGCCACAGCCACACGTCCTAGTGAACCAACTACCTCAGGTCTCAGTAGCCGGCAGAATTTACAGCAATATTTGGTGGAGCCCAATGCCGTTCTAAGGGTGGTAAGGCCTGAGCAGGTACAGGCATTAGTCAATTGGGTGGCCGACAGTGGATCCAGCACGTTCACATTTTCTCCCACCCAGTCTTCTGCAGAAAGCGCACAGATGGCGCCTGAAAACCAAGCTCATCAGTCTGTCACATTACCCCCATGCATATCAGGGAAACTGTCTGAGCCTCAAATTATGCAGCAGTCTCTTATGCTGTTTGAAGACTCTGCTGGCAGGGTTTTCCACCTAGCCCTTCCCCAGCTGTGGAAGACACTGAATGCACTGACGCACAACCACTTATGTTTCCTGATGATGAGGACATGGGAATACCACCTCAGCACGTCTCTGATGATGACGAAACACAGGTGCCAACTGCTGTGTCTTTCTGCAGTGTGCAGACTGAACAGGAGGTCAGGGAGGAAGACTGGGTGGAAGACGATGCCGGGGACGATGAGGTCCTAGACCCCACAAGGAATGAAGGTCGTGCCACTGACTTTCACAGTTCGGAGGAAGAGGCAGTGGTGAGACCGAGCCAACAGCGTAGCAAAAGAGGGAGCAGTAGGCAAAAGCAGCACACCCACCGCCAAGAGAGTCCGTCTGCTACTGGCCACCGCCATCTGGGACCGAGCACCCCAAAGGCAGCTTCAAGGAGTTCCCTGGCGTGTCAGTTCTTCAAACAATGTGCTGACGACAAGACCTGAGTGGTTTGCACTCTGTGCCATCAGCGTCTGAAGCGAGGCATTAACGTTCTGAACCTTAGCACAACCTGCATGACCAGGCACCTGCATGCAAAGCATGAACTGCAGTTGAGTAAACACCTTAAAAACAAGGAACTCACTCAGGCTCCCCCTGCTACCTCTTCGGCTACTGCCGCCTCGGCCTCTTCCTCCGCCTCTGGAGGAACGTTGGCACCTGCCGCCCAGCAAACAGAGGATGTAACACCAACACCCCCACCTCCGTCACCAAGCATCTCAACGATGTCACGCGGCAGCGTTCAGCTCTCCATCTCACAAACATTTGAGAGAAAGCGTAAATTCCCACCTAGCCACCCTCGATCCCTGGCCCGGAATGCCAGCATTTCTATACTACTGGCCTATGAAATGCTGTCATTCAGGCTGGTGGACACAGAAGGCTTGAATCAGCTCATGTCGCTTGCTGTCCCACAGTATGTTGCTCCCAGCCGCCACTACTTCTCCAAGAGAGCCGTGCCTTCCCTGCACAACCAAGTATCCGATAAAATCAAGTGTGCACTGCGCAACGCCATCTGTGGCAAGGTCCACCTAACCACAGATACGAGGACCAGTAAGCACGGCCAGGGACGCTATATCTCCCTAACTGCACACTGGGTAAATGTAGTGGCGGCTGGGCCCCAGGCGGAGAGCTGTTTGGTGCACATCCTTCGCCGCCAAGGATCACAGGGCAACATTCTTTGCCTCCTATTGCCTTCTCCTCCTACTCGGCTTCCTCCTCCTCTTCTTCTACCTCCTCATCCAGTCAGCCACACACCTTCACCACCAACTTCAGCACAGCCCGGGGTAAACGTCAGCAGGCCATTCTGACACTCATATGTTTGGGGGACAGGCCCCACACCACACAGGAGTTATGGCGGGGCATAGAACAACAGACGGACGAGTGGTTGCTGCCGGTGAGCCTCAAGCCCGACCTGGTGGTGTGCGATAATGTGCGAAATCTTGTTGCAGCTCTGGGACTAGCCGGTTTGACGCACATCCCTTGCCTGGCGCATGTGCTGAATTTGGTGGTGCAGAAGTTAATTCACAACTACCCCAACATGTCAGAGCTGCTGCAAAAAGTGCGGGCCATCTGTGTGTGCTTCCGGCGTTCACATCCTGCTGCTGCTCGCCTGTCTGCGCTACAGCGTAACTTCGGCCTTCCCGCTCACCGCCTCATATGCGACGTGCCCACCAGGTGGAACTCCATCTTGCACATGCTGGACAGACTGTGCAAGCAGCAGGCCATAGTGGAGTTTCAGCCGCAGCACGCACAGGTCAGTCGCACTGCGGAAAAGCACCACTTCACCACCAATGACTGGGCCTCCATGCGAGACCTGTGTCCTCTGTTGCGCTGTTTCGAGTACTCCACCAACATGGCCAGTGGCGATGACGCTGTTATCAGCTTAACAATACCACTTCTATGTCTCCTTGAGAAAACACTTAGGGCGATGATGGAAGAGGAGGTGGCCCAGGAGGAGGAGGAGGAGGTGGAAGAGGGGTCATTTTCAGCACTTTCAGGCCAGTCTCTTCGAAGTGACTCAGAGGGAGGTTTTTTGCAACAGCAGAGGCCAGGTACAAATGAGGCCAGCCAGGGCCCACTAATGGAGGACAAGGAGGATGAGGATGAGGAGGAGGTGGAGGAGGATGAGGCTGAGGATGAAGCATGTTCACAGTGGGGTGGCACCCAATGCTGCTTGGGCCCATCACTGGTGCATGGCTGGGGGGAAACGGAGGACGATGACGATACGCCTCCCACAGCTTGTCCTTACCTCTGGGCAGCCTGGCACACATGAGCGACTACATGCTGCAGTGCCTGCGCAACGACAGCAGAGTTGCCCACATTTTAACGTGTGCGGACTACTGGGTTGCCACCCTGCTGGATCCCCGGTGCAAAGACAAAACTTACTTCCTGCACTGGAGCGTGTTAGGAAGATGCGCGAGTACAAGCGCACATTGGTAGACGCGCTACTGAGAGCATTCCCAAATGTCACAGGGGAACAAGTGGAAGCCCAAGGCCAAGGCAGAGGAGGAGCAAGAGGTCGCCAACGCAGCTGTGTCACGGCCAGCTCCTCTGAGGGCAGGGTTAGCATGGCAGAGATGTTGAAACGTTTTGTCAACACACCACAGCTAACTGCACCACCACCTCATACGGAACGTGTTAGCAGGAGGCAAGATTTCACTAACATGGTGGAACAGTACATGTGCACCCCCCTAAACGTACTGACTGATGGTTCGGCACCATTCAAATTCTGGGTCTCCAAATTGTCAACGTGGCCAGAGCTAGCCTTTTATGCCTTGGAGGTGCTGGCCTGCCCGGCGGCCAGCGTTTTGTCTGAACGTGTATTCAGCACGGCAGGGGGCGTCATTACAGACAAACGCAGCCGCCTGTCTACAGCCAATGTGGACAAGCTGACGTTCAGAAAAAAAGAACCAGGCATGGATCCCACAGGACCTGTCCAATCCCTGCAGATTAGACATTTATAACAACCTCCCCTTAACCATATATTATTGAACTCCAGGGCACCTCATTCAATCCTTTTTTTATTTTCATTTTACCATTATATTGCAGGGCAACCCAAAGTTGAATGAACCTCTCCACTGTCTGGGTGCCGGGGCCTAAAAATATCTGACAGTGGCCTGTTCCAGTGGTGGGTGACATGAGGCCTGATTCACTGCTATGACATGAAGCCTGATTCTCTGCTATGGGACCTCTCTCCTCTATCTGGGTGCCGGGGCCTAAATATCTGACAATGGCCTGTTCCAGTATTGGGTGATGTGAAGCCTGATTCTCTGCTATGACATGAAGCCTGATTCTCTGCTATGACATGAAGCCTGATTCTCTGCTATGGGACCTCTCTCCTCTGTTTGGGTGCTGGGGCCTAAATATCTGACAATGGCCTGTTCCAGTGGTGGGTGACGTGATGCCTGATTCTCTGCTATGACTTGAAGCCAGATTCTCTGCTATGACTTGAAGCCTGATTCTCTGCTATGGTAACCTCTCTCCTCTGTCTGGGTGCTGGGGCCTAAATATCGGACAATGGCCTGTTCCAGTGGTGGGTGACGTGAAACCTAATTCTCTGCTATGACGTGAAACCTGATTCTCTGCAATGGGACCTCTCTCTCCTCTGTCTGGGTGCCGGGGCCTAAATATCTGACAATGGCCTGTTCCTGTGGTGGGTGACGTAAAGCCTGATTCTCTGCTATGACATGAAGCCTGATTCTCTACTATGACATGAAACCTGACTCTCTGCTAAGGGACCTCTGTCCTCTTTCTGGGTGCCGGGGCTTAAATATCTGACAATGGCCTGTTCCAGTGGTGGGTGACGTGAAGCCTGATTCTCTGCTATGACATGAAGCCTGATTCTCTGTTATGACTTGAAGCCTGATTCTCTGCTATGATATGAAGCCTGAATCTCTGCTATGGGACCTTACTCCTCTGTCTGTGTGCCGGGGCCTAAAAATATCTGACAATGGCCTGTTCCAGTGGTGGGCAACTTGAAGCCTGATTCTCTGCTATGACATGAAGCCTGATTCTCTGCTATGGCTTGAAGCCTGATTCTCTGCTATGACATGAAGCCTGATTCTCTGCTAAGGGACCTCTGTCCTCTGTCTGGGTGCCGGGGCTTAAATATCAGACAATGGCCTGTTCCAGTGGTGGGTGACGTGAAGCCTGATTCTCTGCTATGACATGAAGCCTGATTCTCTGCTATGGGACCTCTCTCCTCTGTCTGGGTGGTGGGGCCTAAATATCTGACAATGGCCTGTTCCAGTGGTGGGTGACGTAAAGCCTGATTCTCTGCTATGACATGAAGCCTGATTCTCTGCTATGACATGAAGCCTGAATCTCTACTATGGGACCTTTCTCCTCTGTCTGTATGCCGGGGCCTAAAAATATCTGACAGTGGCCTGTTCCAGTGGTGGGTGACGTGAAGCCTGATTCTCTGCTTTGACATGAAGCCTGATTCTCTGCAATGGGACCCCTCTCCTTTGTCTGGTTGCCGGGGCCTAAATATCTGGCAATGGCCTGTTCTAGTGGTGGGTGACGTGAAGCCTGATTCTCTGCTATGACATGAAGCCTGATTCTCTGCAATGGGACCTCTCTCCTCTGTCTGGGTGCCGGGGTCTAAATATCTGACAATGGCCTGTTCCAGCGATGGGTGACGTGAAGCCTGATTCTCTGCTTTGACATGAAGCCTGATTTTCTGCTATGACATGAAGCCTGATTCTCTGCTAAGTGACCTCTATCCTCTGTCTGGGTGCCGGGGCTTAAATATCTGACAATGGCCTATTCCAGTGGTGGGTGACGTGAGGTCTGATTCTCTGCTATGACATGAAACCTGATTCTCTGCTATGGGACCTCTCTCCTCTGTCTGGTTGCCGGGGCCTAAATATCTGACAATGGCCTGTTCTAGTGGTGGGTGACATGAAGCCTGATTCTCTGCTATGACATGAAGCCTGATTCTCTGCTAAGACATGAAGCCTGATTCTCTGCAATGGGACCTCTCTCCTCTGTCTGGGTGCCGAGGCCTAAATATCTGACAATGGCCTGTTCCAGTGGTGGGTGACGTGAAGCCTGATTCTCTGCTATGACATGAAGCCTGATTCTCTGCTATGACATGAAGCCTGATTCTCTGCAATGGGACCTCTCTCCTCTGTATGGGTGCTGGGGCCTAAATATTTGACAATGGCCTGTTCCAGTGGTGGGTGACATGAAGCCTGATTCTCTGCTATGACTTGAAGCCTGATTCTCTGCTATGACATAAAGCCTGATTCTCTGCTATGGGACCTCTCTCCTCTGTCTGGGTGCCGAGGCCGAAATATCTGACAATGGCCTGTTCCAGTGGTGGGTGACATGAAGCCTGATTCTCTGCTATGACTTGAAGCCTGATTCTCTGCTATGACTTGAAGCCTGATTCTCTGCTATGACATGAAGCCTGATTCTCTGCTATGACGTGAAGCCTGATTCTCTGCTATGACGTGAAGCCTGATTCTCTGCTATGATATGAAGCCTGATTCTCTGCTATGACATGAAGCCTGATTCTCTGCAATGGGACCTCTCTCCTTTGTCTGAGTGCCGGGGCCTAAATATCTGACAATGGCCTGTTCTAGTGGTGGGTGACTTGAAGCCTGATTCTCTGCTATGACGTGAAGCCTGATTCTCTGCTATGACATGAAGCCTGATTCTCTGCTATGACATGAAGCCTGATTCTCTGCTATGACATGAAGCCTGATTCTCTGCTATGGGACCTCTCTCCTCTGTCTGGGTGCCGGGGCCTAAATATCTGACAATGGCCTGTTCCAGTGGTGGGTGACATGAATCCTGATTCTCTGCTATGATATGAAGCCTGATTCTCTGCTATGACTTCAAGCCTGATTCTCTGCTATGACATGAAGCCTGATTCTCTGCTATGACATGAAGCCTGATTCTCTTCTATGGGACCTCTCTCCTCTGTCTGGGTGCCGGGGCCTAAATATCTGACAATGGCCTGTTCCAGTGGTGGGTGACATGAATCCTGATTCTCTGCTATGATATGAAGCCTGATTCTCTGCTATGACTTCAAGCCTGATTCTCTGCTATGACATGAAGCCTGATTCTCTGCTATGACATGAAGCCTGATTCTCTGCAATGAGACCTCTCTCCTCTGTCTGGGTGCCAGGGCCTAAATATCTGACAATGGCCTGTTCATGTGGTGGATGATGTGAAGCCTGATTCTCTGCTATGACTTGAAGCCTGATTCTCTGCTATGACTTCAAGCCTGAGTCTCTGCTATGACATGAAGCCTGATTCTCTGCTATGACATGAAGCCTGATTCTCTGCTATGGCATGAAGCCTGAGTCTCTGCTATGACATGAAGCCTGATTCTCTGCTATGACATGAAGCCTGATTCTCTGCTATGACATGAAGCCTGATTCTCTGCTATGACATGAAGCCTGATTCTCTGCTATGGGACCTCTCTCCTCTGTCTGGGTGCCGGGGCCAAAATATCTGAAAATGGCCTGTTCCAGTTGTGGGTGAGGTGAAGCCTGATTCTCTGCTATGACATGAAGCCTGATTCTCTGCTATGACATGAAGCCTGATTCTCTGCTATGTCATGAAGCCTGAATCTCTGCTATGGGACCTCACTCCTCTGTCTGTGTGCCGGGGCCTAAAAATATCTGACAATGGCCTGTTCCAGTGGTGGGTAACTTGAAGCCTGATTCTCTGCTATGACATGAAGCCTGATTCTCTGCAATGGGACCTCTCTCCTCTGTCTGGTTGCCGGGGCCTAAATATCTGACAATGGCCTGTTCTAGTGGTGGGTGACATGAAGTCTGATTCTCTTCTATGACATGAAGTCTTATTCTCTGCTATGGGACCTCTCTCCTCTGTCTGGGTGCCGGGGCCTAAATATCGGACAATATCCTGTTCCAGTGGTGTTTGAATTGAAACCTGATTCTCTGCTATGACATGAAGCCTTAATCTCTGCAATAAGACCTCTCTCCTTTGTCTGGGTGCCTCCTCTGTCTGGGTGCCGGGGCCTAAATATCTGACAATGGCCTGTTCCTGTGGTGGGTGACGTGAAGCCTGATTCTCTGCTATGACATGAAGCCTGATTCTCTGCTATGGCTTGAAGCCTGATTCTCTGCTATGACATGAAACCTGATTCTCTGCTAAGGGACCCCTGTCCTCTGTCTAAGTGCCGGGGCTTAAATATCTGACAATGGCCTGTTCCAGTGGTGGGTGACGTGAAGCCTGATTCTCTGCTATGACATAAAGCCTGATTCTCTGTTATGACATGAAGCCTGATTCTCTGCTATGACATGAAGCCTGAATCTCTGCTATGGGACCTTACTCCTCTGTCTGTGTGCCGGGGCCTAAAAATATCTGACAATGGCCTGTTCCAGTGGTGGGTAACTTGAAGCCTGATTCTCTGCTATGACATGAAGCCTGATTCTCTGCTATGGCTTGAAGCCTGATTCTCTGCTATGACATGAAGCCTGATTCTCTGCTAAGGGACCTCTGTCCTCTGTCTGGGTGCCGGGGCTTAAATATCTGACAATGGCCTGTTCCAGTGGTGGGTGACGTGAAGCCTGATTCTCTGCTATGACATGAAGCCTGATTCTCTGCTATGACATGAAGCCTGAATCTCTGCTATAGGACCTCACTCCTCTGTCTGTGTGTCAGGGCCTAAAAATATCTGACAATGGCCTGTTCCAGTGGTGGGTAACTTGAAGCCTGATTCTCTGCTATGACATGAAGCCTGATTCTCTGCTATGGGACCTCTCTCCTCTGTCTGGTTGCCGGGGCCTAAATATCTGACAATGGACTGTTCTAGTGGTGGGTGACGTGAAGCCTGATTCTCTGCTATGACATGAAGCCTGATTCTCTGCAATGGGACCTCTCTCCTCTGTCTGGGTGCCGGGGCCTAAATATCTGACAATGGCCTGTTGCAGTGGTGGGTGAACTGAAGCCTGATTCTCTGCTATGACATGAAACCTGATTCTCTGCTTTGGGACCTCTCTCCTCTGTCTTGGTGCTGGGGCCTAAATATCTGACAATGGCCTGTTCCAGTGGTGGGTGACGTGAAGCCTTATTCTCTGCTATGACATGAAGCCTGATTCTCTGCTATGACATGAAGCCTAAATCTCTACTATGGGACCTCTCTCCTCTGTCTGGTTGCCGGGGCCTAAATATCTGGCAATGGCCTGTTCTAGTGGTGGGTGACGTGAAGCCTGATTCTCTACTATGACATGAAGCCTGAATCTCTGCTATGGAACCTCTCTCCTCTGTCTGGATGCCGGGGCCTAAAAATATCTGACAATGGCCTGTTCCAGTGGTGGGTGACATGAAGCCTGATTCACTGCTATGACATAAAGCCTGATTCTCTGCTATGGGACCTCTCTCCTCTGTCTGGGTGCCAGGGCCTAAATATCTGACAATGGCCTGTTCCAGTATTGGGTGACGTGAAGCCTGATTCTCTGCTATGATATGAAGCCTGATTCTCTGCTATGGGACCTCTCTCCTCTGTCTGGGTGCCGGGGCCTAAATATCTGACAATGGCCTGTTCCAGTGTTGAGTGACGTGAAGCCTAATTCTCTGCTATGACATGAAGCCTGATTCTCTGCTATGACATGAAGCCTGATTCTCTGCTATGACATGAAGCCTGATTCTCTGCTATGGAACCATTCTCCTCTGCCTGGGTGCTGGGGCCTAAATATCTGAAAATGGCCTGTTCCTGTAGTGGGTGACGTGAAGCCTGATTCTCTGCTATGCCATGAAGCCTGATTCTCTGCAATGGGACCTCTCTCCTCTATTTGAGTGCTGGGGCCTAAATATCTAATAATTGGCCTGTTCCAGTGGTGGGTGACGTGAAGCCTGATTCTCTGCTATGAGTTGAAGCCTGATTCTCTGCTATGACTTGAAGCCTGATTCTCTGCTATGACATAAAGCCTGATTCTCTGCTATAGGACCTCTCTCCTCTGTCTGGGTGCCGAGGCCGAAATACCTGACAATAGCCTGTTCCAGTGGTGGGTGACGTGAAACCTGATTCTCTGCTATGACATGAAGCCTGATTCTCTGCAATGGGACCTCTCTCCTCTGTCTGGGTCCCGGGGCCTAAAAATCTGACAATGGCCTGTTCTAGTGGTGGGTGACGTGAAGCCTGATTGTCTGCTATGACGTGAAGCCTGATTGTCTGCTATGAAGTGAAGCCTGATTCTCTGCTATGACATGAAGCCTGATTCTCTGCTATGACATGAAGCCTGATTCTCTGCTATGGGACCTCTCTCCTCTGTCTGGGTGCCGGGGCCTCAATATCTGACAATGGCCTGTTCCAGTGGTGGGTGACTTGAAGCCTGATTCTCTGCTATAACTTGAAGCCTGATTCTCTGCTATGACATGAAGTCTGATTCTCTGCTATGGGACCTCTCTCCTCTGTCTGGGTGTCGGGGCCTAAATATCTGACAATGGCCTGTTCCAGTGGTGGGTGACTTGAAGCCTGATTCTCTGCTATGACTTGAATCCTGATTCTCTGCTATGACTTGAAGCCTGATTCTCTGCTATGACTTGAAGCCTGATTCTCTGCTATGACATGAAGCCTGATTCTCTGCAATGAGACCTCTCTCCTTTGTCTGGGTGCCTCCTCTGTCTGGGGGCCGGGGCCTAAATATCGGACAATGGCCTGTTCCAGTGGTGGGTGACGTGAAGCCTGATTCTCTGCTATGACATGAAGCCTGATTCTCTGTTATGGGACCTCTCTCCTCTGTCTGGGTGCTGGGGCCTAAATATCTGACAATGGCCTGTTCCAGTGGTGGGTGATGAGAAGCCTGATTCTCTGCTATGACATGAAGCCTGATTCTCTGCTATGACATGAAGCCTGAATCTCTACTATGGGACCTTTCTCCTCTGTCTGTATGCCGGGGCCTAAAAATATCTGACAGTGGCCTGTTCCAGTGGTGGGTGACGTGAAGCCTGATTCTCTTCTATGACATGAAGCCTGATTCTCTGCAATGGGACCTCTCTCCTCTGTCTGGTTGCCGGGGCCTAAATATCTGGCAATGGCCTGTTCTAGTGGTGGGTGACGTAAAGCCTGATTCTCTGCTATGACATGAAGCCTGATTCTCTGCAATGGGACCTCTCTCCTCTGTCTGGGTGCCGGGGTCTAAATATCTGACAATGGCCTGTTCCAGCGGTGGGTGATGTGAAGCCTGATTCTCTGCTTTGACATGAAGCCTGATTTTCTGCTATGACATGAAGCCTGATTTTCTGCTAAGGGACCTTTGTCCTCTGTCTGGGTGCTGGGGCTTAAATATCTGACAATGGCCTGTTCCAGTGGTGGGTGACGTGAAGCCTGATTCTCTGCTATGACATGAAGCCTGATTCTCTGCTATGACATGAAGCCTGAATCTCTACTATGGGACATCACTCCTCTGTCTGTTTGCCGTGGCCGAACAATATCTGACAATGGCCTGTTCCAGTGGTGGGTAACTTGAAGCCTGATTCTCTGCTATGACATGAAGCCTGATTCTCTGCAATAGGAGCTCTCTCCTCTGTCTGGTTGCCGGGGCCTAAATATCTGACAATGGCCTGTTCTAGTGGTGGGTGACATGAAGCCTGATTCTCTGCTATGACATGAAGCCTGATTCTCTGCTAAGACATGAAGCCTGATTCTCTGCAATGGGACCTCTCTCATCTCTCTGGGTGTCGGGGCCTAAATATCTGACAATGGCCTGTTCCAGTGGTGGGTGACGTGAAGCCTGATTCTCTGCTATGACTTGAAGCCTGATTCTCTGCTATGACTTGAAGCCTGATTCTCTGCTATGACATAAAGCCTGATTCTCTGCTATGGGACCTCTCTCCTCTGTCTGGGTGTCGGGGCCGAAATATCTGACAATAGCCTGTTCCATTGGTGTGTGACGTGAAACCTGATTCTCTGCTATGACATGAAGCCTGATACTCTGCTATGACGTGAAGCCTGATTCTCTGCTATGATATGAAGCCTGATTCTCTGCTATGACATGAAGCCTAATTCTCTGCAATGGGACCTCTCTCCTTTGTCTGGGTGCCGGGGCCTAAATATCTGACAATGGCCTGTACTAGTGGTGGGTGACGTGAAGCCTGATTCTCTGCTATGACTCGAAGCCTGATTCTCTGCTATGACATGAAGCCTGATTCTCTGCTATGACATGAAGCCTCATTCTCTGCTATGACATGAAGCCTCATTCTCTGCTATGGGACCTCTCTCCTCTGTCTGGGTGCCGGGGCCTAAATATCTGACAATGGCCTGTTCCAGTGGTGGGTGACATGAAGCCTGATTCTCTGCTATGACATGAAGCCTGATTCTCTGCTATGACTTCAAGCCTGATTCTCTGCTATGACATGAAGCCTGATTCTCTGCTATGACATGAAGCCTGTTTCTCTGCTATGGGACCTCTCTCCTCTGTCTGGGTGCCGGTGCCTAAATATCTGACAATGGCCTGTTCCAGTGGTGGGTGCCGTGAAGCCTGATTCTCTGCTATGACATGAAGCCTGATTCTCTGCTATGACATGAAGCCTGATTCTCTGCTATGGGACCTCTCTCCTCTGTCTGGGTGCTGGGGCCTAAATATCTGACAATGGCCTGTTCAAGTGGTGGGTGACGTGAAGCCTGATTCTCTGCTATGATATGAAGCCTGATTCTCTGCTATGACATGAAGCCTGAATCTCTGCTATGGGACCTCTCTCCTCTGTCTGTATGCCAGGGCCTAAAAATATCTGACAGTGGCCTGTTCCAGTGGTGGGTGATGTGAAGCCTGATTCTCTGCTATGACATGAAGCCTGATTCTCTGCAATGGGACCTCTCTCCTCTGTCTGGTTGTCGGGGCCTAAATATCTGACAATGGCCTGTTCTAGTGGTGGGTGACGTGAAACCTGATTCTCTGCTATGACATGAAGCCTGATTCTCTGCAATGGGACCTCTCTCCTCTGTCTGGGTGTCGGGGCCTAAATATCTGACAATGGCCTGTTCCAGTGGTGGGTGACGTGAAGCCTGATTCTCTTCTTTGACATGAAGCCTGATTCTCTGCTGTGACATGAAGCCTGATTCTCTGCTATGACATGAAGCCTGATTCTCTGCTATGACATGAAGCCTGATTCTCTGCTATGGGACCTCTCTCCTCTGTCTGGGTGCTGGGGCCTAAATATCTGACAATGGCCTGTTCCAGTGGTGGGTGACGTGAAGCCTGATTCTCTGCTATGATATGAAGCCTGATTCTCTGCTATGACATGAAGCCTGAATCTCTGCTATGGGACCTCTCTCCTCTGTCTGTATGCCAGGGCCTAAAAATATCTGACAGTGGCCTGTTCCAGTGGTGGGTGATGTGAAGCCTGATTCTCTGCTATGACATGAAGCCTGATTCTCTGCAATGGGACCTCTCTCCTCTGTCTGGTTGTCGGGGCCTAAATATCTGACAATGGCCTGTTCTAGTGGTGGGTGACGTGAAACCTGATTCTCTGCTATGACATGAAGCCTGATTCTCTGCAATGGGACCTCTCTCCTCTGTCTGGGTGCCGGGGCCTAAATATCTGACAATGGCCTGTTCCAGTGGTGGGTGACGTGAAGCCTGATTCTCTTCTTTGACATGAAGCCTGATTCTCTGCTGTGACATGAAGCCTGATTCTCTGCTATGGGCCCTCTCTCCTCTGTCTGGGTGACGGGGCCTAAATATCTGACAATGGCCTCTTCCAGTGGTGGGTGACGTGAAGCCTGATTTTCTGCTATGACATGAAGCCTGATTCTCTGCTATGATATGAAGCCTGATTCTCTGCTATGACATGAAGCCTGAATCTCTGCTATGGGTCCTCTCTCCTCTGTCTGGGTGCCGGGTCCTAAATATCTGACAGTGGCCTGTTCCAGTGTTGTGTGACATGAAGCCTGATTCTCTGCCATGAGACCTCTCTCCAATTGATATTGGTTAATTTGAATTCATTTTATATTTATTTTTCAATTCATTTCCCTATCCACATTTGTTTGCAGGGGATTTACCTCTATTTTGCTGCCTTTTGCAGCCCTCTAGCCCTTTCCTGGGCTATTTTACAGCCTTTTTACTGCTGAAAAGTTTGGGTCCTCATTGACTTCAATGGGGTTCGGGTTCGGGGCGAAGTTCGGGTCGAGTTCGGATCCCGAACCCGAACATTTCCGGGAAGTTCGGCAGAACTTCTTGAACCCGAACATCCAGGTGTTCGCTCAACTCTAAGCACAATTTATGAATTTATGGGCTTACAATTATGGCAAAGCATACACTGTTGATATTTTTCAATTATGTATTTTTTCTTAACCTTTAGGTAAACCCCGCAAAAGAAATGTACTGGACTCATGTTAAATCGGACGCATGCAGATTTGCAATGATGTGGAAGTATGGAGGCATTTACATGGATACTGACGTCATTTCAATCAAACCCATTCCTGAAGACCATTTTCTATCAGCACAATCCTTTACATCTACCAGCGGTGGTGTATTTGGTTTATCTCCACATCATAAATTATCATGGGAGTTTATGGAAAACTTTGTCCAAAATTATAGAGGAGAAATATGGGGACACCAAGGACCAGGAGTTTTCTCACGTGTAGTGGCCAAATATTGTGGAGTTCCTCAGTTCAAATCTGTGGATCATGTTGATTGTGCGAATGTTTCCTACTTTCACCCTGAACGCTTCTACCCCATTCCATACCAATCTTGGAGAGACTACTTTAAAGTTTGGAAAGATTTGCCAACTTTCAATAATTCTTATGCTCTTCACCTATGGAACTTCATGAATAAAGAGGGAAAGTTCATGATGGTTGGAAGTAACACACTAGTAGAACATCTTTATCAACAATACTGCCCTTCGTCTTATGGAGCAGTCTAAGGCAGTGGCATAACTAGAACTGACTCGGCCCCACAGCAAATTTTTGAACATGTCATTGTATATAATGCCATTGTTTAATAATGTTGAGGAGGTCCTGACAATAAAATCTTTCATTCTTCCTCTTTCCTCCTAGCCCCAAAACAGCCGCTTCCCCTGCTTCCCCTATAGCAACGCCCCTGGTCTGAGGAATAAAACCCTTCTAGGAAAGGCTATCACAAAGATGTTAGGCTAGATTTACATATGAACTCAAATGCTAAAATGCTTCCAGATCAGGCATGTGCAGGATGCTACCTGAACCTGACCAATCCATTTTGCTATAAAGGGGTCTGTCTCATTTCCAGAAGGAAAACTGGCATTCTATTAGACAGCCTTTCAGCCTTTTTTTTTACCAGAATTAGTGATGGAGGCTTTTTCTGCAGATATGAAACTAGCCGAAGGACAACAAAAAGCAAAAACACTTTAAAAAAAGTTGATCTAAAATGAAACAATTTACCTTTGCTCTTTGATAGCAAGTCTATTCCAGATACTCTTACTAGATTACAGATGATAATTCATTGGATACAGATGATTACAACATTTGTTTCAATGAATATTTGTCTCTTCTAAATTTACTTTTTTTAAAATTCTTAGCACAATTCTACACCGTATCAGACTAGGCTTCTTTCATTTTTTTTTTCTTCCTGATGCTTCTAAAAAAAAGTGGTTGCAAGATGGTGACTTTTTTTATGGCTTTTATTGTGTTAATTGTCATTATAAGTTTACTGCAACTATGTATTTTATGTTTTAAGTGTCAAGTAAACATTTGCTACATCTGTAACACTTATGTGTATCTTGCATGTCCACCTTTATCTATTACTAGAGATTAGCAAATCTATTCTAAACAAATCAGATTAGTTATTAATTTGATAAATCCAAAGATTTAGTGATTTGATTGGACAAATTACTCAAAACAGTGCCGGCAACATTTTACTATGAAAATTAGCATAAACGAAGCAGGGAGAATGAAGATGGAGAATCACATGAATTTTTAGCTTAATTGGCTCAGGGGGTAACAGACAGCATGTAAACCAATCACATGGCAGAATTTTTGAAGGTTCTTGTGTCTCTGGGTTTACTCAAAAGTAGTGCTGGGCGCGATATTCGAATCGCGAATATTAATCGTGAATATCAGCACTTCGAGAATTTGCTAATATTTAGAATATATATATTCATAATTTAGAATATTCTAGATTTTTTTTTTTTCTTGTGGGCCAATGAGATGGCTGCAATGTCTTGGTCTGAACTTAGCAACATACATAGAAACCAATAGGAAAGTTGCCTACCCCTTACTATATAAGAACCTCCCCAGCAGCCATTTTCTACCATTTTTTTAAAGTTCTGAGCGAAACAGCAGTTTCATTGCTGTGCTTTGTGCTTTCCACACTACATTAGATAGATAGTTAGATAGCTTATATATAGAGTTTAGCGGACACCTGGATGTTCGGGTTCGACGGGTTCGGATGAACTTCACAAAAATGTTCGAGTTCAGGACCCGTACTTGACCCCGAACCCAAACCTCATTGAAGTCAATGGGGAACAGAACTTTTGAGCACTAAAATGGCTCTAAAAATGTAATGGAAAGGGCAAGATGGCTGCAAATGCCAGCAAAATGTGGTTAAGAGCATGGCAAGTGCCCTTGCAAACAAATGTGGATAGGGAAATGACTTTAAATAACATAAAATATGTAATACAAAATAATAATCTTGATCTAAGAGGACAAGGTCCATATGGAGTAGGAGGTTGAGGAGGCAGTGGATGTGGCGGTGTAGGTGGAAATCTGAATTGTCTGAATGTGTGTTTAGCACGACTGGAGGGGGTTATCACAGGTTATATTTCCAAATGTTTTGGGGTGTACCCTAATTAAAAAAAAAAAATAATAACTTTAAAACCAAAAAGCAGTGTAGACTACCTCCTCCTTCTCCACCACCTCGATGTCGTTCTTTTCTGAGCCTACCATGTTGATCATGGTTATCGGCGAATCAGGGTTCCACGCCAGAGAGGGAGCGTGAGAAAGAGATACCACATCCAAGGGAGGTTATTTTTTTTAAATTAAATATGATCGAGCGGAAAAGTGGGACAAATTATTGAAGCACAAATGTGGGACAAGTTGTTAAAGTTTAAGCATTAAATGAAAGGAGGGGGTGCACTTCAACTAAAGAAGAATTTTTGAAATTTATGTCACTATCACCTATGCAGAGCAGGGGTTTAATAACAGCAAAAATGGTCAAATGTCACCCAAGAATGTAACAGACAAGTTAGTGAAATGTCTACTAGGTATAGCTGTGGTATATCACACCCAAAAATTGGTGAATTTCACCCGAAAATGTAACATACAAATTAGTGAAATGTTTTTACCTGTGTATTAGGTACAGCTGGGGTATATCACACCCAAAAATTGGTGAATTTTACCTGAAAATGCTACAGACAAATTAGTGAAATGTTACCTGTCTATTAGGTAGAACAGGTGTATATCACACCCAAAAATTGGTTAATTTCACCCGAATATGTAACAGACAAATTAGTGAAATGACATTAAAAAAAAATACGTACAAAAAACAAACAAACAAAAAAATGGATTTATGAGGTGGAGGTCCATATGGAGTAGGAGTTTGAGGACGTGGTGGACGCAGTGGTGTAGGTGGAAGCAAAGGTGGAGGAGGATGAAGTAGCCAACACTGTTTTTTTGTTTTAATTTAAATTATAATTTTTATTAGGGTACACCCCAAAAGAGTGTGAAATATCCAAAATACAACAATGAGCAATGGCGCTGTAGTATACCAATGGCTGGGTAAGGCCAGTATACATGTCTATTCTGAACATGGTACTGACAAGTCCTGTGGGATCCATGCCTGGTCCATTTTAATGAATTGGCTGTGGACAGGCGGCTGTGCTTATCTGTGATGACGCCCACTGCCGTGCTAAACACACGTTCAGACAATACACTGGCTGCAGGGCAGGCCAGCACCTCCAAGGCGTAAAGGGCAAGCTCAGGCCATGTGCCCAATTTGGAGACCCAGAAGTTGAAGGGGGCCGACCTTTCATTCAGTACGTGTAGGCCTGTGCACACATACTGCTCCACCATGTTGCTGAAATGCTGCCTCCTGCTAAAATGTTCCATATCAGCTGGGGGTGCTGGTTGTTGAGGTGTGGTGACAAAGCTTTTCCACATTTCGGCCATGCTAATTCTGCCTTCTGAAGTGGTGGCGGTGCCCCAGTGCGTTGGCAACCTCTTCCTCCTCCTCTACCTCCGCCTTGTGCTTCCACTGTCACCACGCTGTCAGGTGGGAATGCCACAAACAGCACGTCTACCAGCATGCACCTGTACTTGCGCAACTTACGATCACGCTCCAGTGATGGAATTAAGTGCGGTACGTTGTCCTTGTAACTGGGATCCAGCAGCATGACCACCCAGTAATCAGCACAAGTTAGAATGTGGGCAACTCAGCGGTCATTGCGGAGACACTGCAGCATGTTATCGCTCATGTGTGCCAGGCTGCCCAGAGGCAACGAAAATCTGTCCTCTGTGGGAGGTGTATCATCTGTGTACTCTGTATCCCCCCAGTGATGGCGATAAGCTGGTTTGGGTGCCACCCTGCTGTGAACACGGTTCCTCCGCCTCCATCTCCTCATCCTCCAGAACTGTGCCTTGGCTGGACAATTGGGTACCTGGCATTTGTGGGTGCAGGAATCCATCCTCTGAGCCACTTGCGATTGACTGGCCGGAAACCCTATGAAATTATCCCTCTTCCTCCTCCTCCTTCTGTGCCACATCCTCTTCCAACATTGCCTGAAGTGTTTTTTTTAAGGAGGCATAGAAATGGGATAGTAACGCTGAGAGCGGCGTTATCAGCACTGCAATATTAAGTACTTTGCTCAAAATAGGTGTTTTTTTTATAACAGAATAACAGAATTGAACAGCAGTATCTAACGTGTGTATCTCACACTGACAGATGCAGCAAAGGCTGCAAATTAAGTCTTTTGCCCAAAATACAGTAGGTGTTTTTTAATAGCAGAATAGAACAGCAGTATCTAACGCGTGTATCTCACAATGACAGATGCTGCAAAGGCTGCAATCAGGGCTGGCCTTAGGTGTTTAGGCGCCCTGTGCGAGCTAATCTTGTGCCCCCCCCCCCCCCCCCGGTTCACCTAAACATACGCAAAGAGAAAAACAATCTTTGTAACAGTTTTTTTTAATTACAGATAATTTAAGTGCAAACAAGTACAATCATACCCAGTGTCACCCATAGCCAGTCTCCTGCCCTCCTTAATCATAACCTGTCACCTTCACCCAGTCCCCTGCCCTTCTTAATCATACCCAGTGTCACCTTTACCCAGTCCCCTGTCCCCTCAATTAGACCCTGCCCCCTTAAATGAAGGGTGACAGACACTGGGTATGATTAAGGGGGCAGTGGACTGGATAAGGGTGTCACTGGGTATGATTAAGGGGCATTGGACTGGCTTTGGTTGACACTGGGTATGATAAAGGGGGCAGGGGACTGGGTAAAGGTGACAGGGTATGATTAAGGGGGACACGGGACCGGCTATGGGTGACACTGGGTATGATTAAGGGGGGCAGGGTATAATTGAGGGGGCAAGGGACTGGGTAAGGGTGACACTGGGTATGATTAAAAAGGGCAGGGCACTAGGTAAAGGTGACAGGGTATGATTAAGGGGGCAGGGGACTGGCTCTGGGTGACACTGGGTAGGATTAAGGGGGGCAGGGGACTGGGCAAAGGTGACAAAGTATGATTAAGGGGGGCAGGAGACTGGCTATGGGTGACACTGGGTATGATTAAGGGCCTTAATATATAATACAGATAGTTAGTGGGAGATAGTCAGTGTAGCTTATCTCCTGATATAGTGTAGCTGTTGCAGTGCAGTGTGTTAGGCAGTGTGATAGGTTCTGCTGTCCATACATACATGCAGACCTGCTGAAATGTAAAGTTTCACGTATTGCGCCAAAATATTTGCTTCATTAGTGCCAAATAGCGCAATCGTGAATATATTGGAGCATTCTAACTGCATATAAAGCCATTTTTAATGTTCTGCCATGCCAACCATTTTCTCTAGTCTCAGGAAACTTCTAGTAGCTTGGAAAATGTAGCAAAAGTGACACACACATGTATTTTGCGCGCATTAAGCAAATATTACAGTAACTATTTTTCGCAATCAAGAAAATAATCTTGAATTTTCGAATATATGATGAATATTCGCCCAAATATTCATGAAATATCGCAAATTCGAATTACGCCCCTGCAGCTAATCACTACTCAGAAGCCACAGACACCATTATAAGCTTAGCTTGTGATGTGAGAGGAGGTGTGTGGGGTGTCTCAGGCAGAAAGAAATTACAGACAAAAGCCAGCAAATAGAGATGAGAGAAGTTTTCAAAAATCTATTTGGTCACTTTGCCAAAATTTGCCAAGAAATTCACTTCATTATGAATCAATTCATCATGACACTGATTAAATCAGGCCTATCCTGGCCTACAGGTAAAATATAGGGATAATGTATCTTGGTGTACATCACTGCACCGTGCAGCAAGACCAGCTCTTAACTCAAATTTCTTAACTCTTTGCGTTATCTTGAGACAAAAGCCATTGAAAAGCAATTGAAGGTGTTGGCTTAGATTATATAACACAGCTCAGAAATCTCAGAAAACATGAGTGTTTGCTCCATCCGTAGTCCATTCTGGAGGCTATGTGCGTCAGAATTACAGGCAGGTCCCATAAATTACATAGTTAATATGGTTGAAAAAAAACATAAGTCCATCAAGTTCAACCAAGGACATGTGCATCATCGTGCTGGCCAACAACAGTCCTAGCTAAACCAAATGAAAAGCATACAGCAGCCTAAAGTAAAGCAAATAAAATACTGTTCACCCCTGCAGGAGCTGTCTCCCAATGACTACTTAGTGGAGAAAAATAAGGAACCAGCTCCAATAAAGTAGTGAAGATAAAAAAGGTTCTTTTAATTCATGTTGTAATCTTCCAAACACATGCTTTTGAATCTCTTCTGTCAGCTGTGGAATGACTGTGCATTACTATTGTTGTGGATATGAGACTGAAAGATCTGAAGCCATTACAAGATGGCACTGGCATGCAGGACTACTCCCCACTTATCTATAGTTTACATTCCTTAGCTATACTAATTGCTCAAAAGTGAAAATGTATTTTTGTATAATGACCAATGGAACAATGCCACGAGCCTCAGGGAGGCTCTGATGTACATATATACTGCTTAACTTCCTCTAATAAAGGAGAGAATTTTGCTTTGATCCTTGAAGAGGTGTCAGTGTGATGTTGTCCGTTGTGAACGACTAAATAACAGCTTGTAATTTGGAGCAGACAGTTGATAAGATAGCACAGCCCAAAGTGGGACAAGGGTGAAATCATTCAGACTGAGCAGCATCATGAATCATCCACTGGTGGGTTGGACGTATCCGAGGGAGGAGACTGCTCAGCTCCGAGAAAGGTAAGAAAACTAGTTATCTTACCTAATAACCCTTCTGTTCCTCCGCTCTGTGCAGTGGGTGGAACGGCTGTCCATCTGGACACAAGACCATATAAGCCCTTGTCCCGAGAAGCTGGTCAAGTTGTATTATCAACTGTCTGTGGTTCGACAGGGACTTCAGAGGAAATAGTATATGTTTACACGTGTTGCCGCTTTAGACAGTTGATGACTTAAAATTATACTCGTCCTTTCAGCAATAGACTATTGTGATGTTGGTAGGTGTGTTCCTATTGGTGTTATGTATCTATCACACCAATATACTGTACAGTTGCAAGAAAAAGTATGTGAACCCTTTGGGATGATATGGATTTCTGCACAAATTGGTCATAAAATGTGATCTGATCTTCATCTAAGTCACAACAATAGACAATCACAATCTGCTTAAACTAGTAACACACAAATAATTAAATGTTACCTGAAAGGGATTTTTCATAATCTTACTTTTGATATATCACAGATTAGACATAGATTATACAAGCCTCATCTCTTGTGGAATACAGTACCCCGAATTAGCACATCTCACATCCTTCGCCAGTTGCTGGACACAATAGCAGCCTCCCTTAACAAAAGGCTATTTAACATCTCACCGCACATACAATGACAGCAACCTATGATAAGTCATTCAACTTATTAGCATGTAGAGTAAACCTGTTCAATTTAAAATAACCATTTTAATGTATTGTATATAGCAGATACCAGTATTGTTTAACAAAGTTTCAACTGTATCTTGACAAACATGTTTCCCAAGGCCTCCTAAGAACTACCAGGATTGTTCCAATTGGATCTTGAGAGACAATATGCGCCACATATGGGATATTCATTGAACAGGGAAATATTCACGGGTTGGAGGTCTGATGCCTCATCATATAACCATCATAAACCTGCCAGAGAAAAACCGCTAACAGTTTGGTGTCAGAAGGTGGGATCCACCCAAAAAACTGTATCGGGTAAGTGATTCTATATTTTTTTATATATATTATTACTGCCCTATACTGTAATAGTGGATTATTTGAATCCTGTAAGCGCTTCTGATAAGCGTCTCCCCGAGGAATCTGATATTCCTAAAGAAATAGAGGGATCTGAAGTCCCGCAGGAATCTGATATTACTGAAGAAAAAAAATGGGGTCTGCAGTCCCCTAATCTGAAAAACAGTATTGTGTGCAACGAATATCCTTTGCTAAACCTGTATATGTCTGTATAGTTGCTTAAGCATTTTTAGTCATTATAAATATATATGGTTAAATTTGACTGTATAGACTGTGTATAGATTATGTATAGATTGTATGCAAGTTCATGCTGAAAGTGAAGGTATAAAATTGGCCATCAATAGTTTAAAATCTGCCATAAATTCAGGAGTAATTTGAGCCTGTATTAGAAGTAATGCCATCCAGAATAGTTTAAAGTCTGCCATAAATTCAGGAGTAGTTATGAACCTGAATTAGGAGAAATAGGATAAAAAAACACATAAACTGATAAGCATAAGGTTTGCCAGTAAGTATTTTTGCACTAAACACAAAGATAATCATCCTTTGATAAACCTATAAATTCAGCTAATTTCTCTGTATATTTGAGCAAATTAAGATGGGCAATTCTTATGGTAAGAAGAATTCCAAAAAGAAACTGAATTTTAAATTTAGACCTGAAAATCATGTACCCTAAATCTGCTGCAAATCACTGCATGGTAAAACTGTCTCCTAACAAAAAAAAATTGGGATAAAGTCCAAAAATGTTTGTCCAGAGGTGTTTAGGTTCATTTTAGACTGATCCTTGGGTTGATAACATGTGTAAATGGACAGAAGGAATTAAATGTACTGACCCGTTCCCAAAAGAAGGGTCTTTTTCAGACTTTCATATGGCCATGATCAAGGACCTATGTCTGAATGACATAGACACTTTTCCATGGTACAAAGAGACCCTCACTGGAATAAAATGTATGTGAAAACTTGTGGACTCCAACTCCTGTCCCACCCCCATATGTGCCATTTTACCTTGTAGTAACTAAATTAACAACAGAATCAGATGATGAGATATGCACACACTTGACTCTACCACAGGTTCCTGGCTTCACAGAACCTAAGGAACAGGTTTTGTCTGAGCATGCTAATCAGCCTATTGTACAGTCTGCACAGCCCAGTAGAACAATATATGCAAGGGCACCAAATATTCAAGGGTTGACCAAAGACGCTAAAGGTCTACGGTCAAAAGGAGGAGGAGTATTTGGATGAGGAGACCCTTCCCAACCCCATGGACAATGAGGCCATTAATTCTGATGCCTAGAGACTTGCAGCAGATACAAGAGGAATATCTGGCAAAACTGATTGAGAAATTAAACATTGATGATATTTCTCTCTTGTTTCCTTTGCCAACAGGTGCATCAACCCAACCCTCATCTTAGAGGAAAAGATGGCGCTGGATTATCTTTTAGCTTCTGGGGGGGGGGTTCTGTGAGTTTATAGGAGAGGACTGCTGTGCTTGGATACCAGTGATAAAGTCCAGGCCATATGGATAAGATCACTGTACTTAAGTGCAGAGCTAGGGCAATTACTAATGAGTGATAGAATCCTTTCGCAGCTTTGGGTGTTTTTTTTTAGATTCCCTGTTTTCCATAGGTAACTGGTTTTAAGGAAATAGGAGTATATATCCTCATGTTGTTGTTTTTCTCTTTATCCCATATATCCTGATGAGATGCTCCTGCTGTTTGATCGATCGGATCGCCCAGTCACGTGCAGATAATCACATCCTCATGGCAGTTCCCAGATACACCACGGATCAACCTATGTCTTTGATGGAAAGGATGTCCAACTAAACGTTCATCGCCACACCACACCTTACCACATCAGGACCTCGCTCAGAGTCAACTCCCCAAAGAATCAAACCAAAGAATGGAGCATCATCATGGAGGCAATGATACCCAAGGAGTATCACAATCGACAAGGGCAAGCTGAGGAAACCGAAGATTCAGCAAGAGACTCAAAGAACATAGAGGACATATTACAAAAGAAGGAACTGTCGTGTAAAGTTTTATTAAGCATAGGATGACTATAGTAGACTTTTTTTTTTAGCATAGGAATGGTATGTAGGTTTATTTTGTATATGCCTCCCTGTGTAAGGTCTGACCTGATTACGGTTATGAGAGCGTGATCGGGTCAGGTCGTTGCAAGGGAAATTCAATAAATCGGCACTTTGGTCCCTACTTCCCATGTGAAAGCCGCCACCGTTGATTTGAGAGGGATCCAATGGCTGCTTTCTCTGAGAGCAATGTTTTTAGTGAAGGCTACCAGCGGGTCCTCATCAGCAACGGTGGGGTATAGCACGCTGATGCCATCTCACTGAACCATGGGTGCCCCAACATAAAACATTGGTTGGTGGGACTGGTGTCCATGTGAATGCTATATCACCTTTCTTGGTCGACCCTGTTTTAAAAGACCTTCCTCAGGGACTGATCCCTCCTTTCCGAACCATGTCTAACAGAGGTTCACTGTGGGTCAGTAGCATATTTGTACCAGATTAAATAGATGTTGTCTGATTAGGGCCACATTTGTTTAAAAAAAAGCTTATTCATTTGCGAGAATTTGTGCATGTTCTGGGTGTGGTAGTAGATGGTGATTGTTTGAGCGCCACCCACCGGCACTCTCAGGAAATGTGTGAATGTGTACCTCCCAGTTCTAAAAAAGTATTTCTATTGGTCAAGGCATGAGGTGGAATGTACCTGACTATCTGTAATATTACTGGGCAGTCATGTTCCATGGAGGGCGGGGTTAGCCCAGTAAAAGGTCTAACCCGAATATCCTATCTATGTGTAGAGTTTGCATGCCTTATGTTTTGTGTTTTTTTTCTTACTTTTCTTTCTTCTCTCTCTTTTCACTATGCAGGAGATTTTTTCCCTACTGTGCACCAAATTACACAGAAGTTTTTTTTTTAATCTTGTTCATAGTCTTTAGTGTCTTCATGTGTCACACACACACACACACACACACACATATATATATATATATATATATATATATACATATACACTCACCTAAAGAATTATTAGGAACACCACACTAATACGGCGTTGGACCCCCTTTTGCCTTCAGAACTGCCTTAATTCTATGTGGCATTGATTCAACAAGGTGCTGATAGCATTCTTTAGAAATGTTGGCCCATGTTGATAGGATAGCATCTTACAGTTGAAGGAGATTTGAGGAATGCACATCCAGGGCATGAAGCTCCCGTTCCACCACATCCCAAAGATTCTCTATTGGGTTAAGATCTGGAGACTGTGGGGGCCATTTTAGTACAGTGAACTCATTGTCATGTTCAAGAAACCATTTTTCCAGTCTTCAACAGTCCAATTTTGGTGAGCTCGTGCAAATTGTAGCCTCTTTTTCCTATTTGTAGTGTAACGAGTGGTTATTTCAGTCAACTCTCTTCTATCAGCTTGAATCAGTCGGCCCATTCTCCTCTGACCTCTAGCATCAACAAGGCATTTTCGCCCACAAGACTGCCGCATACTGGATGTTTTTCCCTTTTCACACCATTCTTTGTAAACCCTAGAAATGGTTGTGCGTGAAAATCCAAGTAACTGAGCAGATTGTGAACTACTCAGACCGGCCCGTCTGGCACCAACAACCATGCCACGCTTAAAATTGCACAAATCACCTTTCTTTTCCATTCTGACATTCAGTTTGGAGTTCAGGAGATTGTCTTGACCAGGACCACAACCCTACATGGATTGAAGCAACTGCCATGTGATTGGTTGACTAGATAATCGCATTAATGAGAAATAGAACAGGTGTTCCTAATAATTCTTTAGGTGAGTGTATATACAGTACAGACCAAAAGTTTGGACACACCTTCTCATTCAAAGAGTTTTCTTTATTTTCATGACTATGAAAATTGTAGATTCACACTGAAGGCATCAAAACTATGAATTAACACATGTGGGATTATATACATAACAAAAAAGTGTGAAACAACTGAAAATATGTCATATTCTAGGTTCTTCAAAGTAGCCACCTTTTGCTTTGATTACTGCTTTGCACACTCTTTGCATTCTCTTGTTGAGCTTCAAGAGGTAGTCACCTGAAAGGGTTTTCACTTCACAGGTGTGCCCTGTCAGGTTTAATAAGTGGGATTTCTTGCCTTAAAAATGGGTTTGGGACCATCAGTTGCCTTGTGGAGAAGTCAGGTGGATACACAGCTGATAGTCCTACTGAATAGACTTAGAATTTGTATTATGGCAAGAAAAAAGCAGCTAAGTAAAGAAAAACGAGTGGCCATCATTACGTTAAGAAATGAAGGTCAGTCAGTCCGAAAAATTGGGAAAACTTTGAAAGTGTCCCCAGGAAAGTGTCCCCAGGAAAGGAAGACCAAGAGTCACCTCTGCTGCGGAGGATAAGTTCATCCGAGTCACCAGACTCAGAAATCGCAGGTTAGCAGCAGCTCAGATTAGAGACCAGGTCAATGCCACACAGAGTTCTAGCAGCAGACACAACTGTTAAGAGGAGACTGTGTGAATCAGGCCTTCATGGTAGAATATCTGCTAGGAAACCACTGCTAAGGACAGGCAACAAGCAGAAGAGACTTGTTTGGGCTAAAGAACACAAGGAATGGACATTAGACCAGTGGAAATCTGTGCTTTGGTCTGATGAGTTCAAATTTGAGATCTTTGGTTCCAACAACCGTGTCTTTGTGCAATGCAGAAAAGGTGAACGGATGGACTCTACATGCCTGGTTCCCACCGTGAAGCATGGAGGAGGAGGTGTGATGGTGTGGGGGTGCTTTGCTGGTGACACTGTTGGGGATTTATTCAAAATTGAAGGCATACTGAACCAGTATGGCTACGACAGCATCTTGCAGCGGCATGCTATTCCATCCGGTTTGCGTTTAGTTGGACCATCATTTATTTTTCAACAGGACAATGACCACAAACACACCTCCAGGCTGTGTAAGGGCTATTTGACCATGAAGAAGAGTGATGGGGTGCTGCGCCAGATGACCTGGCCTCCACAGTCACCGGACCTGAACCCAAGGGAGATGGTTTGGGGTGAGCTGGATCACAGAGTGAAGGCAAAAGGGCCAAGAAGTGCTAAGCATCTCTGGGAACTCCTTCAAGACTGTTGGAAGACCATTTCAGGTGACTACCTCTTGAAGCTCATCAAGAGAATGCCAAGAGTGTGCAAAGCAGTAATCAAAGCAAATGGTGGCTACTTTGAAGAACCTAGAATATGACATATTTTCAGTTGTTTCACACTATTTTGTTATGTATATAATTCCACATGCGTTAATTCATAGTTTTGATGCCTTCAGTATGAATCTACAATTTTCATAGTCATGAAAATAAAGAAAACTCTTTGAATGAGAAGGTGTGTCCAAACTTTTGATCTGTATTGTAGTTCCATCTTTGGTTTAGTTAAAACCACTATGTGAGCTTCTAAGGATTGCTTAGGGAAGGGACATGAAGGGGATATACTGTTATATGTCGTAGTAAGAAAGGGAAGCAGAGATTCCTGGTATCTTTTAAAGAAAATGGCTGTAAAACCTTTTGGGACAGGACTTTTCTTCCCTTTAAGAGATGAGATTGCTGTTTTAACTTCTGATTCTGTGAAAGGCTGGTCCAAATCTGTACTCTGCCCAGCCGAAATCTCTGGTAGAGCTGTTTCTGACATGTAAGTAGATATACTGTACGGCTGTCAAGATCTTGTTGGGATATACAAACCGGATTCCCAAAAAGTTGGGACACTATACAAATCGTGAATAAAAACTGAATGCAATGATGTGAAGGTGCCAACTTCTAATATTTTATTCAGAATAGAACATAAATCACGGAACAAAAGTTTAAACTGAGAAAATCTACCATTTTAAGGGAAAAATATGTTGAATCAGAATTTCATGGTGTCAACAAATCCTAAAAAAGTTGGGACAAGTCAATTTTAACCACTGTGTGGCATCTTCCCTTCTTCTTACAACACTCAATAGACGTCTGGGGACCGAGGAGACCAGTTTCTCAAGTTTAGAAATAGGAATGCTCTCCCATTCTTGTCTTATACAGGCCTCTAACTGTTCAATCGTCTTGGGCCTTCTTTGTTGCACCTTCCTCTTTATGATGCGCCAAATGTTCTCTATAGGTGAAAGATCTGGACTGCAGACTGGCCATTTCAGTACCCGGATCCTTCTCCTACGCAGCCATGATGTTGTGATTGATGCACAATGTGGTCTGGCATTATCTTGTTGAAAAATGAAGGGTCTTCCCTGAAAGAGATGACGTCTGGATGGGAGCATATGTTGTTCTAGAACCTGAATATATTTTTCTGCATTGATGGTGCCTTTCTAGACATGCAAGCTGCTCATGCCACACACACTCATGCAACCCCATACCATCAGAGATGCAGGCTTCTGAACTGAGCGTTGATAACAACTTGGATTGTCCTT
The DNA here is from genome assembly GCF_014858855.1 of Bufo gargarizans. Classification (NCBI taxonomy): domain Eukaryota; kingdom Metazoa; phylum Chordata; class Amphibia; order Anura; family Bufonidae; genus Bufo; species Bufo gargarizans. Next base: position 89,050,532 of record NC_058083.1, read on the forward strand.
GGCCTCTTTGGTCCGGATGACATGGCGTCCCAGATTTCCAAAAATAACTTTGAATCGTGACTAGTCTGACCACAGAACAGTCTTCCATTTTGCCACACTCCATTTAAATGATCCCTGGCCCAGTGAAAACGCCTGAGCTTGTGGATCTTGCTTAGAAATGGCTTCTTCTTTGCACTGTAGAGTTTCAGCTGGCAACGGCGGATGGCATGGTGGATTGTGTTCACTGACAATGGTTTCTGGAAGTATTCCTGAGCCCATTCTGTGATTTCCTTTACAGTAGCATTCCTGTTTGTGGTGCAGTGTCGTTTAAGGGCCCGGAGATCACGGGCATCCAGTATGGTTTTACGGCCTTGACCCTTACGCAAAGAGATTGTTCCAGATTCTCTGAATCTTCGGATGATGTTATGCACAGTTGATGATGATAGATGCAAAGTCTTTGCAATTTTTCGCTGGGTAACACCTTTCTGATATTGCTCCACTATCTTTCTGCGCAACATTGTGGGAATTGGTGATCCTCTACCCATCTTGGCTTCTGAGAGACACTGCCACTCTGAGAAGCTCTTTTTATACCCAATCATGTTGCCAATTGACCTAATTAGTGTTAATTGGTCTTCCAGCTCTTCGTTATGCTCAAATTTACTTTTTCCAGCCTCTTATTGCTACTTGTCCCAACTTTTTGGGGATTTGTTGACACCGTGAAAATTTGAATCAACGTATTTTTCCTTTAAAATGATACATTTACTCGGATTAAACGTTTGATCTGTCATCTACGTTCTATTACAAATAAAATATTGACATTTGCCATTTCCACATCATTGCATTCAGTTTTTATTCACAATTTGTTTAGTGTCCCAACTTTTTGGGAATCCGGTTTGTATCTGCAAACTGGTTCTAATATTATACAAGGATTCATAGTATGTCCAAAAGGTATTGGCAATGTGAGAGGGGTGATGTACTGATTGACCCCTAAGGTCCTTAATCATAGGGATATATGTTTGCGACGGTATAGGGTGTAACAGCTTGGCAAACGCGCTACAACATTTGTTGGCCTTGCCATATAGGAAACTCTGAAACCTTTCCCTATAGAAGGTGGTGCGTTTATCTATAGCTATTTTAAGATTATCTCTTATTGTTGTTAGTTCCACTAGGAGAGCAGGGGTAAGGAGTCGCTTGTGTAGTGATTCTAAATCCTGTAAGTTTTCTGTTAACCTCTTAATATGAGATTCACCTTCCTTTTTCAGTCTAGATCTGTGTTGTATGATTGTGCCTCGTATTACACATTTAAGTGCTTCCTACTGCAAAGGGAGAGCTGTGGTGTCGGAAGCATGGTTCACCAAAAAATCTTGAATCGTATCCTCAATCGCCTTATTGTACACCGTATCTCTCAACAGGGTTTCATTAAGTCGCCATGTCCACTCCCTGGCTGGCTACCAAATCAGGCAGCTCCAGAGTAAGGAAAATTGGTGCATGATCTGACCACAAAGCTGTGCCAATGTTAGCTTTAGGTTGGAACATTAAGGCATGGTGAGAGGTGGCGAATAAATCAATCCTGCTGTAAGTGCGGTAGGCTAGAGAAAAGTATGTGTAGTCTCTATCATTTGGGTGTAGCGTTCTCCATACATCTACCAGTCTTCTATTGTGTAGAATAGTGCGTATCCTGGTTATTGCCGAGTATGGCACCAAGGACCTGCCCAGGGATGTGTCCATCTTAGGGTTTAGCGTCAGATTGAAGTCGCCCCTAAGGAGGAGAACCCCCTCAACGAAGGAGTCCAATCCAGACATTATCGAGGCAAAGGCCTTACCCTGTCCCGAGTTTGGCAGATAAATGTTACCAATTGTGTACGTTCTCCCATGGATTGCTAGCTTGACGAATACAAATCTTCCTTTGTCACAAGATCTGAAATCCAAAACAGAGCAAGAAAAGGATTTATGCAAAGCAGTGGAGACACCTCTAGCTTTAGTCTCAGGATTAGTGCTGTAATACCAAATATTATAGGACCTCGAACGTAAACGTGGGATATGATTTGTTTTGAAATGGGTTTCCTGCAACAGAACAATATGTACAGCGATAGCTTAGAGTCAGCGATGGCTTAGATACATCTATAGCTTAGATACAGCTATATGTCCATCTTATAGATAGAGCTGTAGCTGTATCTGAGCCGTAGCTGTATCTGAGTCGTATCTGTATCTGCAATGTGACAGGAAGATCTTCTGCCTATGTTAGCTAGGAGATGATCATGTGACAGTTTTTTTATGCAAACTTAGGTTGTGCAGAGCAGGGTGAGGGGAAGGTCAGATTGTTCACGCCCACAAATATTTATGAGGCAGAGCTCAGGCATTGTTTTTATACGCCCCCTCAGCATGTAAACACAGCAATAACAGAACCATGAAAAGGTGTAAGTATGGTTTTCTCTCTTAAGAAATTGAGCTTAACCAATGAATATATATGTCCTGACGAATTTTATGAGGTTTTAAGTTTTTTTTCTCATAACTCGGACAACCCCTTTAAGCCAGTACTCTCTGCACTGATGAGGGGCAATCACCCCGAAACAGCTCTCTGGAGATGAGGTGCTGATTCCCAAAAAGTTGGGACACTATACAAATCGTGAATAAATACTGAATGCAATGATGTGGAGGTGCCAACTTCTAATATTTTATTCAGAATAGAACATAAATCACGGAACAAAAGTTTAAACTGAGAAAATGTACCATTTTAAGTAAAAAATATGTTGAATCAGAATTTCATGGTGTCAACAAATCCCCAAAAAGTTGGGACAAGGCAATTTTCACCACTGTGTGGCATCTCCCCTTCTTCTTACAACACTCAACAGATGTCTGGGGACCGAGGAGACCAGTTTCTCAGGTTTAGAAATAGGAATGCTCTCGCATTCTTGTCTAATACAGGCCTCTAACTGTTCAATCGTCTTGGGCCTTCTTTGTTGCACCTTCCTCTTTATGATGCGCCAAATGTTCTCTATAGGTGAAAGATCTGGACTGCAGACTGACCATTTCAGTACCCGGATCCTTCTCCTACGCAGCCATGATGTTGTGATTGATGCACAATGTGGTCTGGCATTATCTTGTTGAAAAATGCAGGGTTTTCCCTGAAAGAGATGACGTCTGGATGGGAGCATATGTTGTTCTAGAACCTGAAAATATTTTTCTGCATGGATGGTGCCTTTCCAGACATGCAAGCTGCCACACGCACTCATGCAACCCCATACCATCAGAGATGTAGGCTTCTGAACTGAGCGTTGATAACAACTTGGGTTGTCCTTGTCCTCTTTAGTGCGGATGACATGGCGTCCCAGATTTCCAAAAAGAACTTTGAATCGTGACTCGTCTGACCACAGAACAGTCTTCCATTTTGCCACACTCCATTTTAAATAATCCCTGGCCCAGTGAAAATGCCTGAGCTTGTGGATCTTGCTTAGAAATGGCTTCTTCTTTGCACTGTAGAGTTTCAGCTGGCAACGGCGGATGGCACGGTGGATTGTGTTCACTGACAATGGTTTCTGGAAGTATTCCTGAGCCCATTCTGTGATTTCCTTTAGGCCTCATGCACACGGACGTTTTTTTTCACGGTCCGCAAAACGGGGTTCCGTTGGTCCGTGATCCGTGACCGTTTTTCCGTCCGTGGGTCTTCCTTGATTTTTGGAGGATCCACGGACATGAAAAAAAAGTCATTTTGGTGTCCGCCTGGCCGTGCGGAGCCAAACGGATCCGTCCTGAATTACAATGCAAGTCAATGGGGACGGATCCGTTTGATGTTGACACAATATGGTGCCATTTCAAACGGATCTGTCCCCATTGACTTTCAATGTAAAGTCTGGAGTTCTGTTATACCATCGGATTGGATTTTTCTCCAATCCGATGGTATATTTTAACTTGTAGCGTCCCCATCACCATGGGAATGCCTCTATGTTAGAATATACTGTCGGACATGAGCTACATCGTGAAACTCATTTCCGACAGTATATTCTAACACAGAGGCGTTCCCATGGTGATGGAGACGCTTCAGGTTAGAATATACAAAAAAACTGTGTACATGACTGTCCCCTGCTGCCTGGCAGGTGCTGCCAGGCAGCAGGGGGCAGACCCCCCCCCCCCCCTGTTTTTAACTCATTGGTGGCCAGTGGGCCCCCCCTCCCCTGTTGTTAACTCGTTGGTGGCCAGTGTGCGCACCCCCCTCCCTCCCTCTATTGTAATAATAGCATTGGGGCCAGTGTGCGCGCCCCCCCAACCCCCCCCCCCCTCCCTCCCTCTATTGTAATAATAGCATTGGGGCCAGTGTGCCCCCCCCCCCCCCCGATCATCGGTGGCAGCGGAGTAGAAGATTCATACTTACCTGGCTGCTGGCTGCTGCGATCTCTGTGTCCGGCCGGGAGCTCCTCCTACTGGTAAGTGACAGGTCTGTGCGGCGCATTGCTGTCACTTACCAGTAGGAGGAGCTCCCGGCCGGACGCAGACATCGCAGCAGCCAGCAGCCAGGTAAGTATGAAAATCTTCTACTCCGCTGCCACCGATGATCGGGGGGGGGGGGGGGGGTTGTGCGCACACTGGCCCCAATGCTATTATTACAATAGAGGGAGGGAGGGGGGGGGGGTTGGGGGGGTGCGCACACTGGCCCCAATGTATTAAAACAATAGAGGGAGGGAGGGGGGGGTTGGGGGGGCGCGCGCACACTGGCCCCAATGTATTAAAACAATAGAGGGAGGGAGGGAGGGGGGTGCGCACACTGGCCACCAACGAGTTAACAACAGGGGAGGGGGGGGGGCCGCACAATGATATTCAAACTGGGGAGGGGGGGGTCTGCCCCCTGCTGCCTGGCAGCCCTGATCTCTTACAGGGGGATATGATAGTACAATTAACCCCTTCAGGTGCCGCACTATCATATCCCCCTGTAAGAGATCGGGTGCTGCCAGGCAGCAGGGGGCAGTCTTGTACACAGTTTGTAGTGTATTCTAACTAGAAGCGTCCCATCACCATGGGAACGCTTCTGTGTTAGAATATACTGTCGGATCTGAGTTTTCACGAAGTGAAAACTCAGCTCTGAAAAAGCTTTTATGCAGACGGATCTTCGGATCCGTCTGTATGAAACTAAAACCTACGGCCACGGATCACGGACACGGATGCCAATCTTGTGTGCATCCGTGTTCTTTCACGGACCCATTGACTTGAATGGGCCCGTGAACCGTTGGCCGTGAAAAAAATAGGACAGGTCATATTTTTTTCACGGCCAGGAAACACGGCTCACGGATGCGGCTGCCAAACGGTGCATTTTCCGATTTTTCCACGGACCCATTGAAAGTCAATGGGTCCGTGAAAAAAAACGGAAAACGGCACAACGGCCACGGATGCACACAACGGTCGTGTGCATGAGGCTTTACAGTAACATTCCTGTTTGTGGTACAGTGTCGTTTAAGGGCCTGGAGATCACGGGCATCCAGTATGGTTTTACGGCCTTGACCCTTACTTGTTCCAAATTTTTGGGGATTTGTTGACACCGTGAAATTTTGAATAAACATATTTTTCCTTTAAAATGATACATTTGCTCGGGTTAAACGTTTGATCTGTCATCTACGTTCTATTGCAAATAAAATATTGACATTTGCCATCTCCACATCATTGCATTCAGTTTTTATTAATGATTTGTATAGTGTCCCAACTTTTTGGGAATTTGGTTTGCATTTAATATCTGAGTCAACTCTCAAGGCCTGTTTCAAGGGTCGAACATTGACTTATAAGAAAGCTGTCTTACATCTGGTGGCATTAGAGGCAGAGCTCATTTGCAGTCCTTTTTTCCCAGAATTCAAGAGGAGAATGTATGGCCTGTATGTCTCCTCACGCCTATTAGGTCACTCTCTCCGCAAGGAGAAATAGTATCCCCCAAATCCTGACTTAGGCCTTTCAGCAGTGAAGATAGTATTCTCTGTACTGATGAGGGGCAATTACCCGATATAGCTGTCTACAGATGAGGCACTGGCTTATTTATTGTCCAAGTCGTGTCTCAAGGCCTATTTAAAAGGATTAACATTGAATTATAGGCTAGCTGTCTTACATCTGGTGGCATCAGAGACAAAGCTTGTTAAAAGCTCAATTGCATCCCGTAAAAAAAAAAAAAAATCTGAATAAATGGTGCTATTAAAAATACAACTCATCCCACAACAAACATGCCATCACAAGGCTACATTAAGGGAAAATTGGGGGGAAAAAAATTATGATTTTTCACTGGTAATTTGTATTACTTTTTTCATGACTATTTAATATCTATATTAGAAACAGCTCTTAGTGAACAAATGTGAATAAATGCACACTACTGCAATTGAAGTGTACAGATTTATTGGGCTTGATGAAAGCGTTTGTAGAGCTGCAAAGATTTTACATGTGAGATTGTTAGAAGACCTGTTCTGCAGATAAGGGTCTATTCACACGAGCATTGTAAAACGGGTCTTTGTTCTGTCCTCTAAAAACAAGACAATTTTTCATCCATGTGTAATCAGCATTGCATCCGACTGCATCCCACGTGTCCATTTTTCTGTCTATACGGCATCAGTATGTCATCTGTTTTCTACGTTGGTGATCTGGTAACCATTGGCAATTTTTTTTTTTTTTTTTTAATGGACCCATGGAGTTCATTGGTTGAGTCTACTGTGAGAATTAAACCAAAGTAGAGCATGATGCAAGTTTCTCTGCACTAGCCCCATGACTATAATGTTTTCATTTTTATTCCATATGCTGTTCGTTAAACACTCTGGCAACACACGGACGCGAACATTGGTTGTCTGAATAACAGAAATTGATAAATTGAAAAAATAAATAAAAAAACTTGCTGATCCAGAAACCACAAAATAAAATCTTTACCAAATCATCTTAGAAACCAAAGTTTAAATATGTTTTAATATGTGATAATGCACCCATTTAAATCCTCTACAACACAGGTGTCCCCTGCTTCACCTTGGGGGAAACAGGTGCTGGCTGGTTCAACACCTGTCACCACTGTACGACTCCTTGTGCCCATAGGAAAGATGGCTGCCTGCCTGCCGTGCAGAGCAGCCATCGTACCCCGGTCACCAACCGATTTCGCTAAGGGACCGGGTGTACACAGCGCCATAGCTGTATGGCGTTGGGATTTCTGACCCACTTTCCAGCACCGTACATGTATGGCGCTGGTATCCTACGGGTTAATATATATAATAGTATTGACACAGAGGATAAAGTTACCTCTCAGTGTTATGTGTCCTGCATATTCCCGAAAGTTAATGTAAAACTAAAATTTCACTGGTATAACTGATGTATGGTATACGTTCCACCTATCAAAATTAAATCACTGTCGTTTGGAACGCTATATTTCTGTTAAAACTGTTACTTTATTAATCAGAAAAACAAAGGGAAAGGGGACTAACCTATATTAAAATTCTAGGACGCCATCCACTCAGTATAGGGTCGATAATGAGGACCTATAAACCGCATAAACGGTAAATACAACCGCGGATGGGGTCACCAGAAGTGCCGCAGGCTAGTGCTGTACTGCAGGTTAAAGCAGAGGGCCATGGGGCTGTGCTAATTAGATCCACAGAAGTAAGCACTATGGCGCGGTCAGAGTGCTCTGAATCACTACCAGCTGATGTATCCCTCGACTAAAGTTACGGATAGACTAATCCAGTGATAAACATCTGCCTGCAGAAGCCGATCTCAATTGAATCCATCCGTTCATGTAAAACGGATGTCTGAGAGACGGCCCTGCAAACACGAATCACTGGATCTAAGCTAAGCTGGGTGAAACAGACAGAACTGGATTGCCATTGCTCATTAACTTGCAGAGGGCTGAGAACCGCAGACCTCAACTGCAGTATGAGCGCAATGCAGATGCATATGAACATTAATTCATCCCCACACCACACTCGACGCGTTTCGCCATAAGGCTCGTCAGGAGCGTGTATCTGTGGTAAGCAGGATAAATATTCAAAGCTGCTGAGCCTCCGTTACAGAGACTGCAGCTGTAAGTACGAGGTGGCCGAACGCGGCCGCTCAGGTGCACAGAATATGAGGAGAGTCCTCCTCCCCTCTACTGGGCCCCGCCTACAGAACGGCCAATGAGGATGCAGGAGGCGCGACTTCGCCGCATCATCCATCCCGCCCCCATTGTGCCGCCCCCTCCATGAGACCGGCCCAGATGAATGTAATAACATTCTGCATTAAAGTTAGAGTAAATATACGCGGCGACTTACTATCCTGGCGATATTTCTATAGCACCGATCGGGACGGGGATCATACAGTGGTATGAACTGTTTTATTTTATTTGTTTTATTTAATTGATTGAGGACATCAATCGGTAGTGGTAGAGACGACACAGAGGGATCAAAAAAGACCCAGCAGCATTTTGTTACTGGATGGCGATACTGTGATCAGGTTGATGTGCATGACGATCACTTCATAAATTAAAGGGGCAGTGCGTGATATAATGTGGTATAAATATTCACAACCAATAAATGCACTATCATGCCCCCTGGTATCTCCTGGCCCCATCACTGGCCTAGGTGATCTGATAACATGAGATCATTACTGGTCAATCCCGCTGGGACACATGGATCGTGGGCTGTATGTCATCACCCCTAATGTTCCCCTGTTGCACCTCAGCTCCAGGGATCTAGAGGAAACACACAAAGGAATTATACTCATTCAGTCCCTGGGGCTGGAGCGCACATAGGCGGTAAATCCATTGTGTCTCCTTTTGTAATAAACGCCTATCAAAGTCGCCTCCTCTAGGTGATCTTCTGACCACCTCCACAGCCTGAAATTTAATGACATCCACATCACCATTGTGCATGGTCGATATGTGTCTGGCAATAGGAGTATCCGCCCCTTTGCGGATGTCATTTAGATGTTCTGCTACTCTTCTACGGAATTCTCTTGTGGTTTTACCCACATATTGCTTTCCGCAAACACATGTGGCCAAATATACCAGGCCTCTTGTTTTGCAATTAACAAATGATCTGATCGTAAATCTCTGTTCAGTGACGCTACAAGTAAATGTGGCGCCAGTCTGGATTGCAGGGCAAGCCACGCAGCTGCCACAGCGGAAGGTCCCTTTAAGGCTGGTACTCAGCCATGTAGATGTAGTCGGGCCCTGAAAGAAGCTGTGGACCAGGCGATCTCTCAAACTACGTCCACGTCTGTATGTAATTAGAGGTACATCGCCTATCATATCCCCAATATCTGGGTCTGATTTAAGAATACCCCAGTAGGTCTTAAGCAGGTCACGCACTGTGTTGTGTGCTTCATCATATGTGGCTATGATGCGCAACTGGTCCATTCCAGCCGATCCCGACCTAGGGGTAAGGAGGGCATCCCGGTTTTGTGCCAGCGAGTGCTGGTACGCCTTAGTTAGTACGTGTTGTGGGTACCCCCTACTCCTAAATCTGGTTCGTAGATCACTGGATGCCGTTCTGAAATCCGACATACTGGAGCAGTTACGCCTTACCCGAAGGTATTGCCCTTTTGGAATTCCCCTCTTCAGGGGCAGGGGGTGGCAGCTGTCCCAACTAAGGAGGCTGTTTGTCGCAGTCTCCTTGCGGAACAGTCGTGTGCCAATATTGCCCATCCTGTCCCTGAAGATGGTCAAATCCAGAAAGTTGATTTGAGATTCCTGGATCTCTGATGTAAAGAATAATCCCATAGTGTTTATGTTCAGGTCTGCAACAAACCGATTAAAGTCCTCTACACTCCCAGACCATAAAATCAATACATCATCGATGAAGCGTAACCACAAATTAATGTGGTCAGCCCATCTTTGATTATCCGCGAACACAACTTCACGTTCCCACCAGCCCAGGTAGAGATTGGCGAAGGTCGGGGCACAAGGGCTCCCCATCGCCACTCCCCTGAGCTGGTGGTACATGCGGTGGTCAAAGGTAAAGCAGTTGTGCTCAAGGATAAATTTCATTAGTTCAAGGATAAACTCGTTATGCTGCCAGCAGTGGGTGCCACGTTGACTGAGAAATGAGGCCACAACTCCACACCCCCTATCGTGGGGTATCGAGCTGTACAGGGCCTCAACGTCCAGGCTGGCCAGCATAACGTTCTCACCAAGATGTATACCTTCCAATTTTTTGATAACATCCATAGAATCACGTACATACGAGGATAGGGACACCGCAAATGGTCGTAAAATCCTATCCACGTATGTACTGATTGGATGTGTCAAACTCCCAGTCCCTGACACAATGGGACGTCCCTTAAGAGGGGTAAGTCCCTTGTGCACCTTGGGTAGCCCATAGAAACAAGGGGTCTGGGGATATTTGGGAAACAAAAACTCAAATTCAGACCTACTGATAAGGGCATGGTCGTGTGCTGTGTCCAAGAGGTCCTTCAATTGCCTCCTGAACATCTCAGTGGGATTTGATTCCAGCACACGATAACATGATTTATCACTGAGAATGTTCAAACACATGGTCTTATATTGGTCACAATTCATTACGACAATATTCCCTCCCTTGTCCGATGGTTTAATGACAAGGGAGTTGTCGCGTTCCAATGAGATTAGGGCCTCAATCTCCCTTTTCCGGAGATTGGACTCAGTCCCCTTCAATGTGTCGAGCTTTCTCAGTTGGTCTGTGACGACCTTAAGAAAGATGTCAGGTGGTGTACCATCACTAAGGGGCGGGTTTTTAGTAGAGGACAATTTGAGGTCCGTAAATGGACCCTCACCAATCTCCCTACTCCCTTCTTCCATGAGGGATACCAGTAGTTGGATATCCAGAGGATCATTCATGTGGTATGAAATAAAACAGTTCATACCACTGTATGATCCCCGTCCCGATCGGTGCTATAGAAATATCGCCAGGATAGTAAGTCGCCGCGTATATTTACTCTAACTTTAATGCAGAATGTTATTACATTCATCTGGGCCGGTCTCATGGAGGGGGCGGCACAATGGGGGCGGGATGGATGATGCGGCGAAGTCGCGCCTCCTGCATCCTCATTGGCCGTTCTGTAGGCGGGGCCCAGTAGAGGGGAGGAGGACTCTCCTCATATTCTGTGCACCTGAGCGGCCGCGTTCGGCCACCTCGTACTTACAGCTGCAGTCTCTGTAACGGAGGCTCAGCAGCTTTGAATATTTATCCTGCTTACCACAGATACACGCTCCTGACGAGCCTTATGGCGAAACGCGTCGAGTGTGGTGTGGGGATGAATTAATGTTCATATGCATCTGCATTGCGCTCATACTGCAGTTGAGGTCTGCGGTTCTCAGCCCTCTGCAAGTTAATGAGCAATGGCAATCCAGTTCTGTCTGTTTCACCCAGCTTAGCTTAGATCCAGTGATTCGTGTTTGCAGGGCCGTCTCTCAGACATCCGTTTTACATGAACGGATGGATTCAATTGAGATCGGCTTCTGCAGGCAGATGTTTATCACTGGATTAGTCTATCCGTAACTTTAGTCGAGGGATACATCAGCTGGTAGTGATTCAGAGCACTCTGACCGCGCCATAGTGCTTACTTCTGTGGATCTAATTAGCACGGCCCCATGGCCCTCTGCTTTAACCTGCAGTACAGCACTAGCCTGCGGCACTTCTGGTGACCCCATCCGCGGTTGTATTTACCGTTTATGCGGTTTATAGGTCCTCATTATCGACCCTATACTGAGTGGATGGCGTCCTAGAATTTTAATATAGGTTAGTCCCCTTTCCCTTTGTTTTTCTGATTAATAAAGTAACAGTTTTAACAGAAATATAGCGTTCCAAACGACAGTGATTTAATGTTAATGTAAAACTACCCTAATGAGTTATGTTTATGCCAAAATGATACCCCAACTTGGTACGGCAAGCACTTATATGGCTACATCCACGAAAAAAATAAAAATGAAAAGTTATAGCTTTTGGAAAGTGACAATGAAAAAAAAAAAGCTTGGTCACGAATGTGCAAAACAGGCTGGTGACTAAATGTTTAAAAGAGGGTTGCTATAGTAAGAATGGGATGAACCATAATAGACGTCAGACCAGATCAGTGGACAATGAAGAAAATTAAGTAGGACAACCAAAGTTTTGGCATGTTTGTCAAACACAACCCCAGAGAATGTCCAGCTAATCGACAGTATAGCTGAGTTTCAGTTATATTCTTCAGTTACATAGGAAGAAGCAAAGACAATTGTTGAAGCTTTCTATAGAGGGGTAACATTTGTTGGAAGGTGAAAAAGACACCGAGTGGATTTATTGCTGTAGGCCGTTCACCTTGAACTTTGACCAGAGGAGCAAACAAATTCGGTAAATCTGTGCTTAAATATTGTCTTCTATAAAGCTAGTTGTAGATAAGTGCAACTTATGTTCTATGTGCAGTGCCTGATAAGTAGTGCTGGTGTAATTGTTAGAACACATGTATCTAGTATATTAATAAATACTATTTAAATGTGTAACTGTTCTTCTGTAATTGTGTAAGTGGATCATATTATAAACAAGTAATGTAAGTACATTTTCTATGACTAGAAATAAATTATTACAAGGTTGGGTTCACAATTTGCAATTACACTGCGCAACCAATTACCGTGCAACCAAACCAGATACGTTTTACCATGTATTGTCATAGTTTTGAAGTTTGGTTATTGGCTATATATTTTTTTACAGGTATTATAAATGTTTTAACCACTTTTTCACGTACATGTACGTGAGGGAATGCGGCTTCATGCCGCATCCTCACGTGCATGTACGTAATGTAATCAGGCGAGTGAAGGAGCTGCACACGCCTGATCCACAGCACCGGCCCGGCTGTTACTGATAGCCGGGCCACTGCTGCACCCACAGGCTTTGCTGTATGCGGTGATGCCGGCGGGTTAACCCTTTCACATGCCACCGTCAGCGCTGACCGTGGCACGTGCAGGGTTTACAGAGAGAGGGGACTCCCTCTGATTCCCTCGACCCCCGCACTGCGCTGACAGGGGACTGATGGTTGCCAAGGCATTCCTGATGCCTTCTACAGGCATCATAGCCTGCCAGCAACAGAAGCCTAGGAGATCCAGCCTGAGGGTTGACAGTTCATTTCAGTACAATACATAATCAATTGTACTGAATTGAAAAAAATATTAAAGTTTCAAATAATAAAAAGCCCCCTCACCATAAAATAGTGTTTAAAAAATAAAAATAAAATAAAAAACAGACATATTATGTATCACCACGTCCGTAACGCTGTGCTCTATAAAAATGTCATATAACCTACCACCTCAGGTGAACGCCGTAAAAAAAAAAAAATTTTTGGGTCACCTTACATCACAAAAAGTGTAATTCCAAGCAATCAAAAAGACAAACTGTATGTACCACAAAATAGTGCCAATGAAAACATCATCTCTTCCCGCAACAAATGAGAACCTACCTAAGATAAATGCCCAAAAGATAAAAAAAAAAATATGGCTTTCAGAATATGACAGACACTAAAACATTATTTTTATTTTTTTCAAAAATGCTTTTAGGCCGAATGCACACGGCCGTGTTTCGCGGCCGAGAGCGGTCCATGGTATCCTGGGCTGGATTACTGTCAGCATTGGCGTCATTGGTTGCTATGACACCGTGCGCTTCATGCCGCCGCTGCACTACAGTAATACACTACACAAGTGTATTACTGTAGTGCAGCGGCGGCATGAAGCACATGGCGTCATAGCAATCAATGACGCAGTGCACTCCTGCTCTGAACAGGAATCCAGCCGGCATACCACAGACCGCTCTCGGCCGCGGAACACATAGACATATTAGGTATCACCACGTCTGTAATCATCTAGCTTTATGAAGCTATAACATGATCTAACCCCTCAGGTGAACGCCATAAAAAATAACAACTATGCCAAAAAGATTTTTTTTTTTTTGTCACCTTCATCCCAAAAAGTGTAATTCCAAGCAAAAAGTCATACACACCCCAAGATGGTACAAATAAAACTGTAATTTATTTCCTCAAAAAATTAGATTCTATCTAAGACAATTGCTCAAAAGATAAAAATAAAATATGGCTTTATTTTTTATTTTTCCTTTAAAAATGCTTTTGTAGTGTAAAACTGAAATACATAAAAAAAAAAAGTATAATATTAGGTATCGCCACATCCATAACAACCATCTCTATAAAAATATCACATGGCCTAACTCCTCAGGTGAACACCATAAAAAAATAAAAACTGAACCAAAAATTAAATTTTTTTGTCACCATACGTGATGTAATTCCAAGTGATCAAAAAGACATACATACCCCAATATAGTACCAATCAAACCATTATCTCTGCTCACAAAAAATTTGCCCCTATATAGGACAATCGCCCAAACGATTTAAAAAAATGGCTTTCAGAAGATGGAGAACACTAAAACATATTTTTTTTCTTAAAAAATGCTTTTATTGTGTAAAACTGAAATAAATGTAAAAAAGTAGACATAATAGGTATCGCTGCATCCATAAAAATGTGCTCTTTAAAAATATCACATGATCTACCCCCTCAGTTGAATGCTGTTAAAAAAAAAAAGCCAAAATAGCAATTATTTGGTCACCTTGCCCCAAAAAAGTGTCATATTGAATGGTCAAAAATTCATATGTACCCAACGATGGTGCCAATATAGATAAAGAGGCCCTGCACAAGACGATCAGCAGAAAAATAAAAGAAATGTAGCTTTCAGAAAATGAAGACACAAAAACATTTTTAATTTTTTTTTCAAAAATGCTTTATTATGTGGCACGTGCAGGGTTTACAGAGAGAGGGGGCTCTCTCTGATTCCATCGACCCCCGGGCTGCACTGACAAGGGACTGATAGCCAAAAACACAAGCCTAGGAGATCCAGCCTGAGGGTTGACAGTTCAATTCAATCCAATACATCTGATGTACTGAATTGAAACAGGAAAACAACATAAAATACACATATTTGGTATTGTTATGTATATGTCAACCTGCACTATAAAAGCAACTCAGTAAAAAAAAAAAAAAAAAAAAAAAAAAAAGGGCCACAACATCCATTTTTTGGTTACCTTGCCTCACAAAAAGGTTAATATCGAGCAATCAAAAATCATATGTACTCTAAAATAGTACCAATGAAAATGTCACCTAATCACGTAGTTTACAAAAGAGTCACTTTTTGGGAGTTTCTACTCTAGGGGTGATTGAGGGGGTCTTCAAATGTGACATGGCAACCTAAAATTATCCCAGTTAAATCTGCCCTCCAAAATCTGCTCCCTGCCATGTACCCATAAAGCAGTTTACGATCACAAATGGGGTGTTTCAGTAAACTGCAGATTCAGGGTAAGGGTTCATTCACACGTCCGTAATTTGGGTCCGCATTCGTTCTGCAATTTGCGGACCCATTCACTTTCAATGGGGCTGGAACGGAAAATAGAACATGTCCTATTCTTGTCCGCAATTGCGGACCAGAAAAGGCATTTTCTATTATAGTGTCTGTGTTGTGCTGTCCGCAAATTGTGGATAGCACATTGCAGATGTCCGTGTTTTGCGGATCCGCAATTTGCGTATCTGCAAAACACTTACGGACGTGTGAATGGACCCTAACAAATATTGAGTTTTCTTTGGCTGCTAAAATTTGCTGTGTTACAGGGAAAAATAGATTAAAATGGAACATCTGCACAAAAAGTGAAATTTAGAAATGTCACCTCCATTTTCCTTTCATTCTTGTGGACCACCTAAAGGGTTAACAAAGTTTGCAAAATCAGTATTGCATAACTTGAAGGGTGTAGTTTCTAAAATGGGGTAATTTATGGGTTTATTCTACTATGTAAGCCCCAGAAAGTGACTTCATAACTGAACTGGTCCTTAAAAAGTGGATTTTCTTCTAAAATTCTAAGCCTTCTAACGTCCTGAAAAAAATTAAATGACGTTTACAAAATGATGCCAACATGAAGTAGACATCTCGGAAATGTACAGTAACAATTTGTTTATGAGGTATCACAATCTAATTTAAAATATGAGTTATTCAAATTTCAAAAATTGTGAATTTTTCCCATTTTCTGTAAATATGAGATTTTTTTTATAAAAAAATGTGAAGCATATTGACTCAAATATACCACTAACATGAAGTACAATCTGTCACAAGAAAACAATCTCAGAATCACTTATATAAGTCAAAGCGTTCCAGAGTTATTACTACATAAAGTTAAACATATCAGATTTAGAAAATGTGGCTTGGTCCTTATGGTGAAAACTGGCTTGGTCTTGAAGGGGTTAAAACATATGTAATCTGTTTAAAAATATGCAGCAAATCATTGGATCAGAAAACTTGAATATTCAAGATTTAGTAACAGTTTTACGGAACACTGTACTATCACAACATGTGAGCTCAGTCTTAGTAAGTAGGCAAGTCATAATCAGTATTTACTAGTAATTTTAGAATATTATTATTTTACCATTAGAAGTAATGACATACCTCCAGAATCTGATTGATGTGGTAACTTCTGACTGCCAGGACCCCAAGAAATCTTCCAAATATTGGGGCAGGTATTAGACCCCTCTCACAGAATTTACAGTTTTCCTTGGACATTGATATTCACAGTCACCCACTGTGCAAGTAACGGCAGCACATTACCCTGCTCCAGAGGTGTAGCTAGGCTTTCCTGCACCCTTGCAGGTAACGATTCAGGATCACGCTACCCCCCCCCCCCCCCCGTCTATTAATCATTGTGGACACACCACAAACAGTAGAATGAGACAGATGTATCACCCCAATTTGTGAATCAGGGCCTAATAGAATTGCTTATCTATTATTCAATATGGACATGCCACAAACAGACGCCATTTAGGAAAAAAACAATTTGTTCCGAATCAAATTTTTCCTAAACTTTGGATCGAATCCCACTTCAGATGCTTCAATTCACTCATATACAATAGTATCCATAGATATCCAAACTGTACATTATTATGCTATTAACTTTTTTTTTTAACTATTGTGAAAAAAGCTTCAAAATGTATTTTCATCCCGCTTCCCGAAAAACAAGGTAAAAAAATAAAATGGCACTGAAAAGTTCAAATTGTCCCTCAAAAAATAGGCCCACCTACAAACCCATCAACTCAAAGGCATGAATGGAATGGGTCTTGTAAGGCTACGTTCACATAGACAGCCGGTATTCCAGTATTCTGCTCTGGCAGAAGGAAAGGGCACTGTCATTTTTCATACAGCATTGCTGAACATTGCCAGATCCCATTCACAATAACATGGTGCGTTGGGTTTCTAGCATTAAACACTACATTCTGCTGGTACAAAATATGCTGCATGCGGACTTCCAAAATGCCTACCGCATATGTGGACATTGTCTAATGCAGCAACAGAGCAACATTAGTATTGTTTTTATTGTGTAAATGTGGTAAAACTAAAAAATAATATACGGTACATTTCTATTACTCTAATTGTATTAATCCATAGAATAAAACTATAAGTTTTCACTGTAATTATGTCAGCCCAGAGAATGGATTTGTGGGGTACTATGTCTTCTTGGGTGCTTCTTATTAATAATCTTTCTCCCTAAGGAGAAATAGTACCCCCCCCCACCCCCCCAAATCCTGACTTAGGCCTCTAACCCAGTTAAAGGGGTTATCCGAGATAAATCAATGTATGCTAATTAGTCTTATAGTGTTATAGTAAACTATTTTGTAAATCACTTACATTAGCTATTTTGCCATTTCACATTTGGGTCATGGCCTGGGGGAAAAAAAGGAAATAATTGTCCATCATATAGATATAGCTATAGCTATAGCTATATCTAAGCTATATCTGCATCCAAGATATATCTTTATCTAATCTATAGCTTAGATACAGAGATAGCTTAGGTACAGAGATAGCTTAGATACAGATATAGCTTAGATACAGAGATAGCTTAGATACAGATATAGCTTGGATACAGTGATAGCTTAGATACAGCTATATGTCCATCTTATAGAAAGAGCCGTTGCTGTATCTGAGCTGTAGCTGCATCTGCAATGTGACAGGAAGATCTTCTGCCTGTGTCAGCTAGGAGATGATCATGTTTTTTTAATGCAAACTTAGGTTGTACAGAGCAGGGTGGGGGGAAGGTCAGATTGTTCACGCCCACAAATATTCATGAGGCAGAGCTCAGGCATTGTTGTTACACGCCCCCTCAGCATGTACTTAAGCATGTAAACTCAGCAATGACAGAACCATGAAAAGGTGTAAGTATGGGTTTCGCTCTTAAGAAATTACGTTTAACCAATGTTTATGTATGACAAATTTTATGAGGTTTTAATTCCCCCCCCATAACTCGGATAACCCCTTTAAGATAGTACTCTCTGCACTGATGAGGGGCAATCACCCCGAAACAGCTCTCTTGAGATGAGGTGCTGACTTACTTAATATCCAAGTCATGACTCAAGGCCTGTTTCAAGGGTCGAACATTGACTTATAGGAAAGCTGCTTTACATTTGGTGGCATTAGAGGCAGAGTTTGTTGAGAGCTCATTTGCATCCAATTTTTCCCAGAATTCCAGAGGAGAATGTATGGCCTGTATGTCTCCTCATGCAGATTAGGGCACTCTCTCCGCAAGGAGAAATAGTATCCCCCAAATCCTGACTTAGGCCTCTCAGCAGTGAAGCTAGTACTCTCTGTAATGATGAGGGGGCAATCACCCCGATATAACTGTCTGCAGATGAGGTATTGGCTTCTCTATTATCCAAGTCGTGTCTCAAGGCCTAGTTAAAAGGTTTAACATTGAATTATAGGATATCTATATTAGGCCTTATGCACACAGACGTTTTTTTTTTTCGGTCCGCAAAACCGGTTTCCATTGTCCCGTGATCCGTGTACGTTTTTTCTTCCGTGGGTCTTCCTTGATTTTTGGAGTATTTACGGACATGAAAAAAATGAAAATAAAACCTAAGTCAAGTTTGCCTTTGAAATGATAGGAAAAAACGGACATGGATCACGGACGCGGATGACAATCTTGTGTGCAGCCGTGATTTTTTACGGACCCATTGACTTGAATGGGTCCGTGAACCATTGTCCGTGAAAAAAATAGGACAGGTCCTATTTTTTTCACGGACTGGAAACAGGGATCACGGACGCGGATGCCAAACGGAGCATTTTCTGATTTTTCCGCGGACCCATTGAAAGTAAATGGGTCCACGGAAAAAAACGGAAAACGGAACAACGGCCACCGATGCACACAACGGTCGTGTGCATGAGGCCTTAGGAACAGCTCTTAGTGAACAAATGTGAATAAATGCACACTACTGCAATTGAAGTGTACAGATTTATGGGGCTTGATGAAAGCATTTGTAGAGCTGTAAAGATTTTACATGTGAGATTGTTAGAAGACCTGTTCTGCAGACAAGGGCCTATTCACACGAGCATTGTAAAACGGGTCTTTGTTCTGTCCTCTAAAAACAAGACAATTTTTCATCCATGTGTAATCAGCATTGCCTCCGACTGCATCCCACGTGTCCATTTTTTCTGTCCATATGGCATCAGTATGTCATCTGTTTTCTACATTGGTCTTCTGGTGATTTTTTTTTTATTTTTATGGACCCATAGAGTTCATTGGTTGAGTCTACTGTGAGAATTAAACCAAAGTAGAGCATGATGCAAGTTTCTCTCCACTAGCCCCTTGACTATAATGTTTTCATTTTTATTCCATATGCTGTTCGTTAAACACTCTGGCAACACACAAACACGAACATTGGTTGTCTGAATAACAGAAATTGATAAGTTGAAAAAAATAAATAAAAAAAAAAAAATGTAAAAATTTGCTGATCCAGAAACCACTAAATAAAATCTTTACCAAATCATCTTAGAAACCAAATTGCTTACAAACTAGAGCCATTCAGTTTGTCCCCTATGTGGAGTATCTGATTTCCATGGAGCTCCTCATTCTATTGTCTCATGATAATCCCTAAAAGGATAGGACTGTTCTATTAGGGGCCAGCTGTTCCATTCCCCAAAATATGGAAGGCACACAGATGTCATCCGTATTTTTTGCGGACTGCAAAATACATACGGTAGTGTACATGAGGCCTAAGCCTGTAGGAGCAGAATATCCGAAGGACACTTAGAGGTTTACATGGTCCTCTTTATATAGAACCTTGCCTGACTGGATTATGTTCCTGCTAGACAATGAAGACCAGACGGTTGGCTTAAAGAGGAGCTTTCACTTGTATAAACTATGTGAACTGAGTATGCTGCCATATAGAGTGGCGCCCGGGGATCTCACTGCACTTACTATTATCCCCAGGCGCTGCCCAGTTCTCCCGTTATAGGGTCCGGTACCTTTGCCCCTTAAGTTATAGTAGGCGGGTCTTCCCTTGTCCTGTGGGCGTCTCCTTCTCCCAGGCTGTGAGCTGTGCGCTGCAGCCTAGGAGAAGGCGATGCCCACAGGACAAGGGAAGACCTGCCTACTATAACTTAAGGAGCAAAGGTACCGGAGCCTATAACGGGAGAACGGAGCGGCGCCTGGGGATAATAGTAAGTGCAGTGAGATCCCCGGGCGCCGCTCTATATGGCAGCATACTCAGTTCACATAGTTTATACAAGTGAAAGGTCCTCTTTAATGCTTTGTCTACAGCAGGCATCAGCAACCTGCAGTTGTGGTGAAGCTATGACTCCCAGCATGTACACTTGCTTGGCTGTTTTTAGAACTCCTATAGAAGTTAATGTAGCATGCTAGGAATTGTAGTTGCACCACAGCTGGATTGCAACAAGTTGCTGACCCTTGGTCTACAGTATACCTTTATCCTGATAAGGTATATTTTTGGTAATACATTTATAGCTTTTTTATGTTTTACTGCTCTTGCATAAAAAAACTCTTCAAATTCCCTAACATTTTTCTTTTTACTTAGCTGTATTAAGATTTCTTTTTTTGTAGCACTACAAACAAACAGTTTTTATTTGAAGGTACCCACCAACCTAAAATGCTCTTGTACATGGCAGACCTGGGGCCTTTGTTAAGACAATGGCTGCCATGACAACCTATAGCACCACACATTCACCTCCTAAGGGCACAGATGGGTTTGCAAAGGGAGAATCCTCTCTCTTTTTAAACACTTACCGCTAGGTGTCATGATCGACATGACCATTGCATATGAGGGGTTACAGAAAAAAAAAAATATATTGGGGTTAGTCAGAACATCCCAGTGCACAGGTGCACGTCGCCATGGCTGGGACCACGAAAGCAAAAAGAAATGATTCAACAGCAATCTACAAATATGAATAAAGTAAATACAATAGTGTCATACATACTATAGACAATGTACTAGTTATACATTTTCTATAAGATTATTTGTGCCAGTGTCAAGGAGATCTCTTTACAACAGGAACCTACACTTAGTTTATACAGTATATCTTAGTTTATGGCTGATATAGGAATAAGTACTGTATTTTTCGCCCTTTTCCCCCCATCCCCCCAAAGTGGGGGTAAAATGTCAGTGCGTCTTTTGGAGCGAATACCAATGAGTGCTTCCATTCCACTCATTAGTACAGGAGGACCGGGAAGCAGTGAATGCAGCGCTCCCCGGGCTCTGTACTCACCACATTTTGGATCTCCTATCGACAGGAATATTATTTCCATCATGTATAATAGAAACAAACTGAACCGTTATCAGCCCCCATAGACATGTATTAGGACGGAGCAAAATGGAATGCCTCTTAAAGGCTTCTGTTTTCCATTCCGTCCTAGAATTCTGTTATATTCTGTTATAACTCTGTCATAACGGAACCTATAACGGTATTCAATAATGCCGATGTGAACACGGCCTAAGCCAGTTTGCCTTCACACAAATTTTGAAAATTCTCCCCCATTGACTTTCTGCTCATACTGCTTTCACATACAATAGGCATCTACTCTTCCTTAGGCTGGGTTCACACGGGTGAGATTTCCACGCAAGTGCAATGTGTGAGGTGAACCCATCCGGACCCATTCACTTCTATGGAGATGTGCACATGAGCAGTGATTTTCACGCATCACTTGTGCGTAGCGTGAAAATCGCATCATGCTCTATATTATGCGTTTATCATGCAACGCAGGCCCCATAGAAGTGAATGGGGCTGCGTGAAAATCACAAGCATCCGCAAGCAAGTGCGGATGCGGTGCGATTTTCACGCACGGTTGCTAAGAAGACAGTCTATTCACTGTATTATTTTCCCTTATAACATGGTTATAAGGGAAAATAATAGCATTCTTTAATACAGAATGCTTAGTCGAAGGTTAATTGAGGGTTAAAAAAATAAATAAAAAATAACTCACCTCCTCCTCTTGATCGCGTAGTTGTCGATCTCTTCTTACTTCTTTAATCATGAGCTGTCCGCTAAAGGACCTGTGGTGACGTCACATCACATGGTCCAATCACATGGTCCATCACCGTGGTGATGGACCATGTGATTGGACCATGTGATTAGCTCAGTGACGTCACCACGGGTCCTTTGACAGGTCCTGAAGAAAGAACAGGAGACCGTCAGCTACGCGATCAATTGGAGGAGGTGAGTTATTTTTTTATTTTTTTATAACCCTCAATTGACCTTGTGTCATGGTCTTACCTTCTTGCTGTTCTCCTTCGTTTGACATGTGCTGGCGGCCATCTTGGTTTCTAGGTTTCTTGTAGCCTCCCACCCTGCGGCTTCTCCTTCCCACTGGGAGGAGCTGGATGCCTAGCTCATATATATAGGAGGTCTGTGGCTTCAGTTCCTTGCTTGGTCCTCCTGCGTTCACATGCTTCTAAGACTGCTGCTGCTTCTGGTTCCTGATCCTGGCTTCGTCTGACTACCCTGCTGGTTCCTGATCCAGGCTTCGTCTGACTACCCTGCTGGTTCCTGATCCAGGCTTCGTCTGACTACCCTTCTGGTTCCTGACCTCTGGCTTCGCAAGACCCTGCTTCGGTTTAGCCATCCGTTTGTACTTTTGCCTTACAGCTTGATTTTCAATAAAGCCTTCTTATTTCCACTTATCTCTTGTTGTACGTCTGGTTCATGGTTCCATGACATTAGGACCAAGCCATGAATTCTGACGGTACAGGGCCATCCTCGCTACCTACGCTGGTTGCCAGACTTGATCAGCAGGATCACCTGTTGGGTCGGTTCGCTGTGGCGTTGCAAACCCTGCTTGAACGCACGGCTCATTTAGCTTCCGTTGCCGATGGGTCGGTTGTCGCTCCTGGGCCCGCTACTACTGCCGCTCCGGTTGTTGCACCAGAGTCTACCCCGACACCTGTTGCTGCGCCTGCGGTGTTTCGGGGTATGACCGGTTCTGCCCCCCTTCCACAGCGCTTTGGGGGAGAGCCAACTCAGTGCCGAGGTTTCCTTAACCAGGTGGGCATTTATTTCGAGTTGCTGCCACATGCCTTTCCTACTGAGAGATCAAAGGTGGGCTTCTTGATCTCGTTGCTCTCGGACAAGGCCTTGGCCTGGGCCAGCCCTTTATGGGAGAACAACAATCCGGTGGTTGCCGAGTTTTCCAGTTTTGTTGCTTCTCTTCGGAAGGTATTCGATGTGCCGGCTCGTGCTGCCTCTGCTGCGAAGCTCCTTATGTCCATCAGACAGGGTTCACGATCCGTAGCTGAATACGCCATTGAGTTTCGTACCCTGGCAGCAGAGGTGGGCTGGAATAATGAGGCTCTGGTCGCTGCTTTCTCTCATGGTCTCTCGGATGCCTTGAAGGATGAGGTTGCAGCTAAGGACCTACCAGTGGAGCTCGAGTCTCTTATTTCTTTCCTGATTTTGATTGACACCAGACTCAGGGAGAGACCTTCCTTTAAGGAGAACCTGCGGAGGTCTTCTAACAGATTGGCGCCTACGTTTGCTGTCCCACCCGTGCCTCCCTCTCCTCCCACACCTCCTGGGGATGACTTGTCTGGGGGTGAACCCATGCAGCTGGGGTTTGCTCGCCTGTCCGAGGGGGAGAGGGCACTCCGGAGACGCGAGGGCCGATGCATGTACTGTGGTCTCAGTGGGCATTTTCGGTTGGCATGCCCGAACCGTCCGGGAAACGCTCGCACCTGAGATCCTGTCGGGGGCAGATCTTGGGTGGAGTCTCCTCGTCCCCGGTTTCCCGTGTTGACAAACCACTGATTACTGTTGTGCTCTCCTGGGTCGGGGGCTCGGTGACGACCCAGGCGTTGGTGGACTCTGGTGCTGGTGGTTTGTTCATTGATAGTGTGTTCGCTGCCGCCAATTCCATTCCTCTGCAGCCTCGAGGTTCCCCACTGGCTCTTGAGGCGATAGACGGCAGACCCCTTCTGCCGCCACACGTGACTCATGAGACCCTTCCAGTGGGGATGGCCATTGGTGCCGTTCACAGAGAGTCGGTCTGTCTCCAGGTTATTTCGTCTCCACACTACTCGGTGGTCTTGGGGTACCCCTGGCTCCAGAAGCATAATCCGACTTTCGATTGGAGATCGGCGGAGATCCTCTCGTGGTAACCGCAGTGTGGGGCTAGTTGCATCCATGGGTCTGTCAAGTTGCTGTGTACTTCCTCGGACTCTCTGTTGCCTCCTGAATACGAGGAGTACCGGGATGTATTCGATAAGGTGCGTGCGGTTGCCCTACCTCCGCACCGCCCATACGATTGTGCCATAGAGTTACAATCTGGTGCCGTTCCTCCTCGTGGCAAAGTCTATCCACTGTCGGTAGCGGAGAATGAGGCCATGGAGGAGTACGTGAGGGAGGCGCTTTCACGCGGACACATTCGCAAATCCTCGTCCCCGGCAGGGGCTGGATTTTTCTTTGTGAAAAAGAAGGGCGGTGAGTTGAGGCCTTGCATCGATTACAGGGGTCTCAATCGCATCACGATCAAGAACGCTTACCCGATACCCTTGATTTCCGAGCTGTTCGATCGCCTCAAAGGGGCCACGGTCTTTACCAAACTCGACCTGAGGGCGGCATATAACCTGGTAAGGATCAAGGCGGGCGATGAGTGGAAGACCGCGTTTAACACCAGGACCGGTCATTATGAATCCTTGGTTATGCCCTTTGGGTTGTGCAATGCGCCCGCAGTCTTCCAGGAATTCATCAACGATGTTTTCCGTGACCTGTTGCAGCAGTGTGTGGTGGTCTATTTGGATGACATCTTGGTATATTCTGAATCCATGGAGGCCCACATTCTGGATGTCAGACGAGTGTTGCAACGGTTACGAGAGAACAAGCTGTTCGGTAAGCTTGAGAAATGCGAATTTCACCGATCCCAGGTAACCTTCTTAGGTTACATCATTTCCGCTGAGGGGTTCTCCATGGATCCTGAGAAGGTTTCGGTGGTCTTACAGTGGCCCCAGCCCAGTGGTCTTCGTGCCCTGCAGCGCTTTTTGGGCTTCGCCAATTATTATCGGAAGTTCATCAGGGACTTTTTCATGCTAGCCAAGCCTCTCACGGATCTGACCAGGAAGGGCAGTAATCCCCAGGTCTGGCCGCTCGAGGCCATCCGAGCTTTTGAGGCTCTAAAGTCCGCCTTTGTGTCGGCTCCGATTCTGTCGCATCCCAACCCTGGGTTGCCTTTTGTCCTCGAGGTGGACACGTCTGAGACGGGAGTAGGCGCCCTTCTGTCTCAGCGTAGAACACCAGAGGGTCCTCTGCTTCCTTGTGGGTTTTACTCCCGGAAACTGTCTTCCGCGGAGAGCAACTATCAGATTGGTGACAGGGAGTTATTGGCCATCGTGCAGGCCCTTAAAGAATGGAGGCACTTGCTCGAGGGCTCGGTGGTTCCGGTTCTCATCCTGATGGACCACAAGAATCTGACCTACCTCTCTGAGGCCAAGAGATTGACACCACGTCAGGCCAGGGGCTCTGTTATTGTCACGTTTTAATTACGTGGTCTCCTACCTACCCGGTTCCAAGAACATCAGAGCAGATGCCTTATCACGGCAGTACTCCGAGCTGTCCCGGGGAGGAGTCGATTCCGACTTCGGTCATACCTCCGAATCAGATCCTGGCCGCCATTCGCACCAGCCTGACCTCTCCCCTGGGTGAGCAGATTTTGGCAGCTCAATCTGGTGCTCCCTCTGGGAGACCCAACGGCAGATGTTTTGTGCCTGAGGAGTTGCGCACTCGGTTGTTGCGAACCTACCATAACTCCAAGGCCGCGGGGCATCCTGGAAAGAATCAGCTGTCCTGGGCTGTTTCACGTCTGTTCTGGTGGCCTTCTCTACGTTCCGACATCGCCGCATATGTAGCGGCATGCTCCGTTTGTGCCCAGAGTAAGTCCCCTCGGCACCGTCCGTTGGGCCTTTTGCAACCCATAGCCACCGGGGAGCGTCCATGGTGACACCTGGGGATGGATTTCATTGTGGACCTCCCTGCATCCCGAGGCCATAAGGTCATTCTCATGATTGTGGATCGGTTTTCCAAAATGTGCCACTGTGTTCCTCTCAAGAAGTTACCCTCTGCACAAGAGTTGGCCACGATTTTTGCCAGGGAGGTCTTCCGGTTGCACGGTTTGCCCAAGGAGATTGTGTCGGATCGGGGGAGTCAGTTTGTGTCCAGGTTCTGGCGCTCCTTTTGCTCCCAGTTGGGGATTCATCTCTCTTTCTCCTCGGCCTACCACCCTCAGTCCAATGGGGCCGCAGAACGATCCAATCAGGCCTTGGAGCAATTCCTTCGTTGCTATGTCTCCGATCACCAAGACAATTGGGTTGACCTCCTGCCTTGGGCTGAGTTTGCCAGGAACACGGCGGTGAACTCTTCCTCTGGGACGTCTCCCTTCATGGCCAATTATGGGTTCCAACCTGCCGTGTTACCGGAGGTATTCTCTCCCCAGGATATTCCGGCTGTGGAGGATCACCTTTCCGTCCTACGTGCTTCTTGGGTACAGATCCAGAGGTCCCTTGAGGTCTCTGCGCAGCGCCAGAGACTCCAGGCTGATCGCAGACGAGCGCCCGCTCCTTCCTACCAGGTCGGAGACCGCGTATGGTTGTCCACCCGCAACCTCAACCTTCGAGTGCCCACTCCCAATCTGGCGCCTCGCTTTGTTGGTCCCTTCCGAGTGCTTCGCAGGGTAAACCCGGTAGCCTATGCCCTTGCGCTTCCTCCTGGCATGCGGATCTCCAACGTGTTTCATGTCTCCCTGTTGAAGCCACTGGTGTGTAATCGTTTCACTTCCTCGGTTCCTCGGCCTCGTCCGGTCCAAGTGGGCAATCGTGAGGAGTATGAGGTGAGCAATATCCTGGACTCACGCCTGGTCCGCGGTCGGGTGCAGTTTTTGGTCCATTGGCGTGGTTATGGTCCAGAGGAGCGTTCCTGGGTTCCCTCCGCAGATGTCCATGCTCCTGCCTTGCTCCGAGCCTTCCACGCACGCTTCCCTCAGAAACCGTTCTTTACTCCGCGGAGGAGGGGCCCTTGAGGGGGAGGTACTGTCATGGTCTTACCTTCTTGCTGTTCTCCTTCGTTTGACATGTGCTGGCGGCCATCTTGGTTTCTGGGTTTCTTGTAGCCTCCCACCCTGCGGCTTCTCCTTCCCACTGGGAGGAGCTGGATGCCTAGCTCATATATATAGGAGGTCTGTGGCTTCAGTTCCTTGCTTGGTCCTCCTGTGTTCACATGCTTCTAAGACTGCTGCTGCTTCTGGTTCCTGATCCTGGCTTCGTCTGACTACCCTGCTGGTTCCTGATCCAGGCTTCGTCTGACTACCCTGCTGGTTCCTGATCCAGGCTTCGTCTGACTACCCTTCTGGTTCCTGACCTCTGGCTTCGCAAGACCCTGTTTCGGTTTAGCCATCCGTTTGGACTTTTGCCTTACAGCTTGATTTTCAATAAAGCCTTCTTATTTCCACTTATCTCTTGTTGTACGTCTGGTTCATGGTTCCATGACACCTTGTACTAAGCATTCTGCATTAAAGAATGCTATTATTTTCCCTTATAACCACGTTATAAGGGAAAATAATTACATCTACACAACACCAAACCCAAACCTGAACTTCAGTGAAGAAGTTCGGGTCTGGGTACCACAGTCAGTTTTTTATCACGCGCGTGCAAAACGCATTGCACCAGCACAATAAAAACTGAAGAACGAAACGCAATTGCAGTCAAAACTTACTGCAATTGGGTACCTACTCGCGCGGGTTTGCCGCAATGCACCCGGGCCGCATCCTGAGCCAAACGTGACGCCCATGTGAACCCAGCCTTAGAACTTCTCTTCTCCATAAGCAACCTCTCAGAGATCTTGTCTTATATAGATGTCCTATGGTTGATATTGCATCAGTATTACAGACCACTTATACTGATGTGCTACATTCTACGGAAGAAACTGCATTTACATAAGACAAACCCTTTGAAAAATAAATATGTAGAATATCCATCAGAGAACTACCCATATCTCATAGGGCCTCATAACCAAGGGCATATCAAATGTACCATGAGCTATTTATTTATTATAACGCTACTATATTCCGCAGCGCTTTACAGACATTATCATCCAACTGTCCCCAATGGAGTATGTCTTTGGAGTGTGGGAGGAAACCCACGCAAACACGGGGAGAACATACAAACTCCATGCAGATGTTGCCCTTGGTCAGATTCGAACCTAGGACCCCAGCGCTGCTAGGCACCAGTGCTAACCACTGAGCCACTGTGCTGCCCGACACCCATTCGGTGTCGGGCTGTTGTTCCATTCACTTACCGGTTAGTCCTCTTTCACACTACCATATGGCTATTTCAGTGTTTTGTGGTCCATTTTTCACAGATCCATTGTTCCATTTTTTGTTTCCGTTGTGTTTCCGTTTCGGTTTCGTTTTTCCGTATGGCATATACAGTATACAGTAATTACATAGAACAAATTGGGCTAGGCATAAAACGGAATGGATACGGAAAACATACGGATGCATTTCCGTATGCATTGTTTATTTTGCGGACCCATTGACTTTAATGGAGCGACGGAACGTGATTTGCGGCTAAATATTGGACATGTTCTAGCTTTGCATGGAACGGAGATACGGAAACACGGAAGCAGAATGCATACGGAGTACATTCAGTTTTTCTTGCGGACCCGTTGAAATGAATGGTTCCGTATATGGACCGTGATGCAGGCAAAGGGATCACACTTTCCTTTAATCTGAACCGGTGCCGTACATGTATGTGTTCCTCACTAGCGCTTTAATATTATCAGGTGGGCACTTGTGCTGTGCTTATCAGACCACTGATAGGAGATGCCCTGGAAATTTTGTCACTTTGCCTCCCAAAAAAACATAATATCAAGCGGTTGAAAAGTTGTATGTACACCAATAAAAAACCTTAACTCATCCTGCGAATAATCTCTCACAGAAGACTATTCACAGATATATAAAAAAAACAAAACAAAACACGAGTCTCAGAAAATCAGCTGTTCCTTTCCACAAAATATGGAATGCACACGGATGTCATCTGTATTTTTTGCGGACTGCAAAATACATACGGTCGTGTGCATGAGGCCTAAGCCTGTTAGGAGCAGATTGTCTGAAGGACCCTTTAGAGCATGGATGTCAAACTTATAGCCCTCCAGATGTTGCAAAACTACAACTCCCATCATTCCCTGATAGCTGTAGTATGCCCAGGCATGATGGGAGTTGTAGTTTTGCAACAGCTGGAGGGCCACAAGTTTGACATCCCTGCTTTAGAGGTTCACATGGTCCTCTTTATATAGAACCTTGTCTGACTGGATTATGTTCCTGCTAGACAATGAAGACCAGACGGTTGGCTTAATGCTTTGTCTACAGCAGGAATCAGCAACCTGCAGTTGTGGTGAAGCTATGACTCCCAGCATGTACACTTGCTTGGCTGTTTTTAGAACTCCTATAGAAGTTAATGGAGCATGCTGGGAATTGTAGTTGCACCACAGCTGGATTGCAACAAGTTGCTGACTCTTGGTCTACAGTATAACTTTATACTGATAATATGTACTGATAAGGTATATTTTTGTTAACAATACATTTATAGCTTTTTTATGTTTTACTGCCCTTGCATAAAAAAAGATTCTTCAAGTTCCCTAAATTTTTTTTTTACTTAGCTGTATTATGATTTCTTTTTTTGTAGCACTACAAACAGTTTTTATTTTTAGGTACACACCAACCTAAAATGCTCTTGTACATGGAAGACCTGGGGCCTTTGTTAAGACAATGGCTGCCATGACAACCTATAGCACCACACATTCACCTCCTAGGGGCACAGATGGATTTGCAAAGGGAGAATCCTCTCTCTTTTAAAACACTTACCGCTAGGTGTCATGATCCACATGACCATTGGATATGAGGGGTTACAGAAAAAAAATATAATAAATTGGGCTTAGTCAGCACATCCCAGTGCACAGGTGCACATCCCCATGGCTGGGACCACGAAAGCAAAAAGAAATAATTTAACAGCACTCTGCAAATACGAATAATGAAGTAAATACAATAGTGAATATACAATTCACAAAAAGCACAGATAGGAACAGTTTACTTATCTACACGAGTAACCATCCAGTAGCTACAAAAAAATCTCTCTCCTACTCCCAGTTTCAAAGGGTTAAACACATAGTGGGCGAGACTGAATTATGCAAGGTAAGACTAGATGAGATGACTCATAAATTTAGGGATAAAGGCTATCCCGATCATTTACTACAGGAACAAAGGAACAGAGTTGAGGCAATACAGCAGGATAAACCTTTGAAACAACCACGGACCCAACTTGTAGTCAAGTATCATCCATGGACCCAGAGATTGAGAGGGATCATAAATAAACACTGGCATGTGGTATCAAGATCTTACCCACAAGTGGTGGAATTTAGACAACCACCCATGATGTGCTTTAAAAGAGCTAGCAATATACGTGATAGGATAGTACGGGCAGATATTGGCAGCAATAGAACTGGACCTGTACAGAGAGTATTGGCTACCCCTAAAATGGGAACTTTTCCCTGTTTAAACTGTGTATACTGTTCCAGCGTAATTAAGGGCACACATTTCACACACCCACAATCTGGTGAACGCATACCTATTAAAGGCTTTTTCACATGTGACAGCCGTTTCATTGTATACATCTTGAAGTGCCCCTGTGGTCTATTGTACGTGGGTGAAACTTCCACGAGGATGAAAGATAGATTAAGCAACCATAAATCTACCATTAGAAAGCAAAATGTATTATTCCCTGTACCATTTCACTTTCACGAACATAGACACACAGTGGCACAGTTGCGTTATCAGATCATTGAAAGTGTACCCCTTCCACGTCGGGGTGGGATAGAAACAAATTATTGCTTCAAAGGGAGGCTTATTGGATACACCGACTACAAACGATTGAGCCCCGCGGACTTAACCGTGAATATAATGTACAAAGCTTCCTTTGATAGATCACCTTGTTAAAAACACTAATAAAATATAATTTTTTATTGATAAAAATTTCCAAAATTTTACTTTTGGAAAATAAGTAATAACAATCTTTATAAATATTTTAATTGTGCAACTGAAATTTTTTTTTTTTTAATAATTTTTTGGGGGGGAAAAACAAAAATATTTTTGGGAAAATAAAAATAAAACAGATCGTCTTTTTTTCTTATATATTTTTTACAGCGGACTTAAGGAAAGAAGAAGGAAGAAATAATATAAAGTGAATTCAGAGAAATGTCACTATATAGTGTGTTTTCGTTTTGTTCATATGTTTTTGATTTAACACTGATTGGTGGGTGTGGTTTTCTGTGTGATGTCATTTCCCTGTGTTTGGGCGCTTTATTTAAACATGAGATGTTCCTTGTATGATGATAAGTCTGATGAAGGTGCGGTAGCACCGAAACGCGTCACTCATTGCCTGTATATGTGACTGAATAAATACAAAGATTCGTCTACAGCGAGTGCTGGTCTTTTCTACTAATTTTACATTGGGACGCCATCCCATAGACTCGTGCACCGCGACTTCAAACAAGCAGTGCCGACCTGTGATCATTATAGTAAATACAATAGTGTCATACATACTATAGACAATGTACTAGTGCTAAGGTTACGTTATAAATGTGAGATTCTTGGCAAATACATTTTGTACAAAATTATTTGTGCCAGTGGCAAGGAGATCTCTTTACAACAGGAACCTACACTAAATAACTTCACAGTATATGTGCCCCCTCACACTTCCTCACTAAAACAATATAGCACTTCCATGGGTTAAACTCTTTACCAATCAAAACCCCTTAACCCCAACCTGCCTGACCTTATTAAAAATAACCTCCAATACTTTCTGGATAATCTTCCTGCCAAAACTACTGCCACAGGCATCACAGGGATGATCATTAATAGAGATGAGTGAAGTTTTGAAAAATGTCACCAAATTTCACCAAGAAATTTGATTTGTTCCAAATTAATTTGTCATCTATCACTATAAGGCTACTTTCACACTAGCGTTCGTCGGTCCGCTCGTGAGCTCCGTTTGAAGGGGCTCACGAGCGGACCCGAACGCCTCTGTCCAGCCCTGATGCAGTCTGAATGGATGCGGATCCGCTCAGACTGCATCAGTCTGGCGGCGTTCAGCCTCCGCTCCGCTCGCCTCCGCACGGACAGGCGGACAGCTGAACGCTGCTTGCAGCGTTCGGGTGTCCACCTGGCCGTGCGGAGGCGTGCGGATCCGTGCGGATCCGTCCAGACTTACAATGTAAGTCAATGGGGACGGATCCGTTTGAAGATGACACAATATGGCTCAATCTTCAGGCGGATCCGTCCCCTATTGACTTTACATTGAAAGTCTGGACGGATCCGTACGAGGCTATTTTCACACTTAGCTTTTATATGCTAAAATAATGCAGACCGATCCGTTCTGAACGGAGCCTCCGTCTGCATTATTATGATCGGATCCGTTCAGAACGGATCCGATCGAACGCTAGTGTGAAAGTAGCCTCAATCAATTCTACCCAGACCACTCTGCCTTAGGCCTCTTTCACACGGGCGTGAAATGCGGACCACATTTGCGAATCTGCAATACACGGGTGCCGTTCCGTGGGCAGTCAACATCACGAATGCGGACCCATTCACTTCAATGGGTCCGGCAAATCCGTAGATGCGGAATGGTGCGGAACGGAAGCACGGCAGGGATCACTATGGAAGCACTACGGAGTGCTTCCATGGGGTTTCGTCCCGTACTTCCCTTCCGCAAAAAGATAGAACATGTATTATCTTTTTGCGGAAGGCTGGATCGCGGACCCATTAAAGTGAATAGGTCCGCGATCCTCTGTGACTGCCCCACGGACTGTGCTCATACATTGCGGCCAGCATTTTGCGGTCCGCAGCACGACCACGGGGCACACACACCTGTGTAAAAGAGGCCTTAAGGCAGGCATGTCCAAACTGTGGCCCTCCAGCTGTTGCAAAACTACAACTCCCAGCATGCCCTAATAGCTGTAAGCTATCCAGGCATGCTGGGAGTTGTAGTTTTGGAACAGCTGGAGGGCCGCAGTTTGGACATGCCTGCCTTAAGGTAAGGCAACACGGAGAGGCCATGCTGTGTGTGGGTTGCGGCTATGCTGAGGTGAAGAACCACAAGGCCAATTAGCTTGCAGCTCCATTTAATTTAATAATAAAGGCCGCACTGTATAGTCGGTCTTAATTGTTATGGCCATGCAGCACATTTCTCCAACCCAAGCGCTAACCTGCCCTATAGGTGGGAGCCCTTCTTCTGCCATCTGATTTTCCTATTTTTCCAGATCATCTAATATTGTTGAGAATATGTCATCAGGAACATCCAGTTCCTCCTCTCTCTGCATCTTGCTGTCTTTTCTAGGACATGGAGACTTGTGGGAATTTGGAAGAAGTAAAGCCAGCCAAAGATGAGGATGGTCATCATTAAGATCTGGCACCCTAAGTGGTGCAGACTGGGTGGTATTGGTTGGC
Source organism: Bufo gargarizans (assembly GCF_014858855.1). NCBI lineage: Eukaryota > Metazoa > Chordata > Amphibia > Anura > Bufonidae > Bufo > Bufo gargarizans. The sequence goes on from NC_058083.1 coordinate 89,084,297, forward strand.
ACGCTGGCACTGGAATAATAAAGGATTCCATCTTATTGGTATTGATTTACATATCTTAGTTTATTGCTGATATAGGAATAAGTACAGTCACGCATCTATGTGTCATCTCCCGAGACGCATGCGTATCGCGGGCCGGCAAAAGTTAAAGGACAAGTTCGTCATCAGCCTGCCAGCCAATGATCATCGCTGGCAGGCTGATGATTTTCAAAAAAACGAATCAGAAGCCAGTTAACACATTATATTTATAAATATAATGTGTTAAATGGCTTCTCTGCTCCTCTGCTGATCCTTTTCGTCAGTTGGTCTCAGCAGAGGAGCACAGATCACAGTGAGTACACCAGACACAACACTTAGCCCCCAGATCACCCCCCCATAACCCCAATTAACCCCTTGATCACCCCTTGATCGCCCCTGTCAATCACCTAGTGAAAGGGAAAAAAAGTGATCAGTGTATTGACTGATAGTTTTAGGATAGTTTAGGCCCCTTGGTTAGGTAGTTAGCGATCGTTTAGCGCCCAGCCCACCGCACCACAGTCACTGATTCGCTGATTAGCGTATCGCTAATCAGCATTTGTACTTTTATAGTACCTGTAAGTGATCAGAACTGATCACAGTCAGATCTATAATAGTATTAGTGTCACCTTAGCTCGCCTTCCACCCAAAACGCAGTGTTTGCCCGATCAGGCCTGATCGGTCGCCCACACATGCGTTCACCCACGCCCGCCCCGCCTTCTGACCCAGTCGGATGAGGAATGGGAACCCTCATCTGTTGAATCCAGCGGGTCAAAATATGAACCTGTAGAAAGCAGTGGCAGTCTGACCCAAAGTTCGGATGAGGAGGTTGAGGTCCCTGATACCACCTGGCGTACCCGGCCCTGTGTTACTAGACCAAAGGTTGCGCAGGATCCGCTTCAAGGGCAGCAGAGTGGGGCTGGCGCTGTCGGATTACGTGGTGAGGCATACACCAGCACCCCTGCCCACCCTGGACCTAGTACCAGCACTGCCGTACAACATAGTGAAGTGGCGAGCACCAGAAGGGCAGTTGAAGCTGGTACGGTGGCACGTGCAGTAGTTCCCCCGTCGCAGAAACCGCACAGACAGGCCCGTAGAGCCCCTAGAGTCCCTGAGGTGTTGGCAAACCCTGATTGGTAGCCCACAACTTCAGCCGCACCAGTAGTTCCCCCTTTCACCGCCCAGTCTGGAGTTCGGGTTGAGATAGCTCAGATCGGTTCAGCACTGGGGTTTGCGGAGCTGTTGGACTTAGTTGTGGCAGAAACAAATCAATATGCCACTCAATTTATAGCTGCCAACCCCGGAAGCTTTTATGCCCAGTCTTTCTGGTGGAAACCCGTCCAAGTTTACGAAATTAAATTTTTTCTGGGCCTTCTCCTCAACATGGGCCTAACCAAAAAGCATGAATTGCGGTCATATTGGTCCACGAACCCAATTCATCACATGCCCATGTTCTCTGCTGCCATGTCCAGGGCACGATTTGAGGCCATCCTGCATTTCCTGCACGTTAGCGACAACACCACCTCCCGTCCCAGAGGCCACCCAGCTTTTGACCGGCTCCACAAAATTCGGCCCCTCCTAGACCACTTCAACAACAAATTTGCAGATTTGTATACCCCTGAGCAAAACATCTGCGTAGACGAGTCCCTAATACATTTTAACGGGCACCTTGGCTTCAAACAATACATCCCAAGCATACGCACCCGGTATGGGGTCAAATTGTATAAGCTCTGTGAAAGGGCCACAGGCCATACCCACAAATTTCGGATCTATGAGGGTAAAGATCAGACCCTGGAGATGGTCGGTTGCCCTGACTACCTGGGGAGCAGTGGGAAGACAGTCTGGGACTTGGTGTCACCCTTATTTGGCAAGGGGTACCATCTTTATGTGGACAATTTCTACACAAGTGTGCCCCTCTTTAGGCATTTGTTCCTAGAACAGATTGGCTGCTGTGGCACCTCGTGACCTAGTCGCCGGGGCTTCCCCCAATGGCTCGTTACCACCCGTCTTGCAAGGGGGGAGAGGGCTGCCTTGTGTAACCAAGAAGTGCTCGTGGTGAAATGGAGAGACAAGCGTGACGTTTACATGCTCTCCTCCATTCACGCAGACACGACAATACAAATAGAACGAGCAACCAGTGTCATTAAAAAGCTTCAATGACCAGATGCTGGTATAAGAAGGTGTCTGTATATTTGATTCAATTGGCTGAATATAATAGTTTTGTTCTCTACAGTAAGGCTGGGAGAACAGGATCCTTCCTCAAATTTCAGGAAGAGATCATCGAGAACCTCCTGTATCTGGAAGGTTCCGTGGCCCCATCCACCAGTGTAGTGAGCCGTCTACACGAGCGACATTTCCCCAGTGTCGTTGCTGGTACCTCAACCCAACCGTCACCCCGAAAAAGATGTTGTGTCTGAAGCAGGAGTGGAATAAGGCGTGACACCCGCTATTTCTGTCCTGACTGTCCTGACCACCCTGCCCTATGCTTTGGGGAGTGTTTCCGGAAGTACCACACACAGGTACACTTAGGATAGGGATTGCGTTACACAGGACAGGGACACAGGGCTATTAGGGCCCTTTCACTCACAGCTGCTGCAAACCTCTCCTTTCAATTGGGACAAAGTGCATAATGTACTTCGCCACATCTTTGGGCAATTTGCGCTTTGCACATTGTCCCACGGGGAAGGAGAGGTTTGTCCTATAAAGGTAAAAAAAAGAATTAAAAAAATCACCGGTAAGCAAAAAAGTTAACGTTTTGTTCAAAAAGTTAAATAAAGTTAATATGTTCCATTCAAATGTTATTATAACGTTAATAAATTTATTGCGTTGCGGCCTGGTTTTTTCTTTTTTGTTTTGTTTTTTTCACCTTCCAGGTGGACCAACCGATCGACTAGCTGCAGCACTGATGTGCATTCTGACAGAAGCATTGCACTGCTGTCAGATTACACAAAAGTCGGTGTATGCGGCGCTGCAAGACGAGATTTCTCCTCTGCAGTAAAAGATATGTTTGCCAAGGCATATGAGCTGTGGGGGCGGCGGTGTTCATATTCTTTGGCAAACACTTTGTATATAAAAAAATAAATAAAAATCCCGGCAATGATTTAAGAAATCTGTGCCGTTCATTTTTTCTTTCAGCCCACAGGCTGAACGGAAAAAAAAAATCTCATTACCCGTATGCTCAATATAAGGAGAATAGCAAAAACTCCTAATGCTGGCCATACATGTAATGATTGCGGAGACCCTCAAATGCCAGTGCAGTACAAACACCCCACAGATGACCCCATTTTGGAAAGAAGACACCCCAAGGTATTCGCTGAGGGGCATATTGAGTCCATGAAAGATTAACATTTTTGTCCCAAGTTAGCGGAAAGGGAGACTTTGTGAGAAAAAGCAAAAAAAAATAAAAAATTCCGCTAACTTGTGCCAAAAAAAAAAAATTCTATGAACTCGCCATGCCACTCATTGAATACCTTGGGGTGTCTTCTTTCCAAAATGGGGTCACATGTGGGGTATTTAGACTGCCCTGGAATTTTAGGGGCCCTAAAGCGTGTGAAGAAGTCTGGGATCCAAATGTCTAAAAATTCCCTCCTAAAGGAAATTTGGGCCCCTTTGCGCATCTAGGCTGCAAAAAAGTGTCACACATGTGGTATCGCCGTACTCAGGAGAAGTTAGGGAATGTGTTTTGGGGTGTCATTTTACATATACCCATGCTGGTGAGATAAATATCTTGGTCAAATGCCAACTTTGTATAAAAAAATGGGAAAAGTTGTCTTTTGCCGAGATATTTCTCTCACCCAGCATGGGTATATGTAAAAAAAAAAAACACCCCAAAACACATTGCCCTACTTCTTCTGAGTACGGCGATACCAGATGTGTGACACTTTTTTGCAGCCTAGAGGGGCAAATGGGCCCACATTCCTAAGAGCACCTTTCGGATTTCACAGGGCATTTTTTACAGATTTTGATTTCAAACTACTTCTCATGCATTAGGGCCCCTAAAATGCTAGGACAGTATAACTACCCCACAAGTGACCCCATTTTGGAAAGAAGACCCCCAAGGTATACCATCAGGGGCATGGCGAGTTCCTAGAATTTTTTTATTTTTTGTCACAAGTTAGCGGAAAATGATTATTTTTTATATTTTATTTTTTTCTTACAAAGTCTCATATTCCACTAACTTGCAACAAAAAAATAAAAACTTCCATGAACTCACTATGCCCATCACGAAATACCTTGGGGTGTCTTCTTTCCAAAATGGGGTCACTTGTGGGGTAGGTATACTGCCCTGGCATTTTAGGGGCCCTAATGCGTGAGAAGTAGTTTGAAATCAAAATCTGTAAAAAATGGCCTGTGAAATCCGAAAGGTGCTCTTTGGAATGTTGGCCCCTTTGCCCACCTAGGCTGCAAAAAAGTGGCACACATGTGGTATCACCCTAATCGGGACACCCAGATAAATATCTCGGCAAAAGACAACTTTTCCAATTTTTTTTATACAAAGTTGGCATTTGACCGAGATATTTATCTCACCCAGCAAGGGTATATGTAAAATGACACCCCAAAACACATTGCCCAACTTCTCCTGAGTACGGCGATACCACATGTGTGACACTTTTTTGCAAAATCTTACAACAGAAAGTGAAAAATGGCATTTTTTTGCAAAAATTTTGTTAAATTTAGTAAAAATGTCAGCAGCAATGAAATACCACCAACTGAGAAGAAAGTGAGAAGAAAAGGAGGTAAAATTCATTTGGGTGGTAAGTTGCATAACCGAGCAATAAACGGTGAAAGTAGTGTAGTGCAGAATTGTAAAAAGTGGTCTGGTCATTAACCGCCTCCGGACCACCTAACGCAGGATCACGGTCCGGAGGCGGCAGCTCTGCGCAGAGTGACGCATATACGCGTCATCTCGCGTGAGCAGAGATTTCCTGTGAACGCGCGCACACACAGGCGCGCGCGTTCACAGGATCAGAAAGTAAGCGAGTGGATCTCCAGCCTGCCAGCGGCGATCGTTCGCTGGCAGGATGGAGATGCGATTTTTTTAACCCCTAACAGGCATCTCGACCACCAGAGGACACAGGCAGCTCAGTAATAAGTAGCACCAAACACCACTACACTACCCCCCCCCTGTCACTTATTAACCCCTTATTAACCCCTGATCACCCCATATAGACTCCGTGATCACCCCCCTGTTAGGCTCCATTCAGACGTCCGTATGATTTTTACGGATCCACGGATACATGGATCGGATCCGCAAAACACATACGGACGTCTGAATGGAGCATTACAGGGGGGTGATCAATGACATGGGGGTGGTCACCCATATAGACTCCCTGATCACCCCTCTGTCATTGATCACTCGCCTGTAAGGCTCCATTCAGACGTCCGTATGATTTTTACGGATCCACGGATACATGGATCGGATCCGCAAAACACATACGGACGTCTGAATGGAGCCTTACAGGGGGGTGATCAATGACAGGAGGGTGATCACCCATATAGACTCCCTGATCACCCCCCTGTCATTGATCACCCCCCTGTCATTGATCACCCCCCTGTAAGGCTCCATTCAGACGTCCGTATGATTTTTACGGATCCACAGATACATGGATCGGATCCGCAAAACACATACGGACGTCTGAATGGAGCCTTCCAGGGGGGTGATCAATGACAGGGGGGTGATCACCCATATAGACTCCCTGATCACCCCCCTGTCATTGATCACCCCCCTGTCATTGATCACCCCCCTGTAAGGCTCCATTTAGATGTCCGTATGATTTTTACGGATCCACGGATACATGGATCGGATCCGCAAAACACATATGGACGTCTGAATGGAGCCCTACAGGGGGGTGATCAATGACAGGGGGGTGATCACCCATAGACTCCCTGATCACCCTCCTGTCATTGATCCCCCCCTGTCATTTATCACCCCCCTGTAAGGCTCCATTCAGACGTCCGTATGATTTTTACGGATCTATGGATCGGATCCGCAAAACACATACGGATGTCTGAATGGAGCCTTACAGGGGGGTGATCAATGACAGGGGGGTGATCACCCATATAGACTCCCTGATCACCCCCCTGTCATTGATCACCCCCCTGTCATTAATCACCCCCCTGTAAGGCTCCATTCAGACGTCCGTATGATTTTTACGGATCCACGGATACATAGATCGGAACCGCAAAACACATACGGATGTCTGAATGGAGCCTTACAGGGGGGTGATCACTCATATAGACTCCCTGATCATCCCCTGTCATTGATCACCCCCCTGTAAGGCTCCATTCAGACGTCCGTATGATTTTTACGGATCCACGGATACATGGATCGGATCCGCAAAACACATACGGACGTCTGAATGGAGCCTTACAGGGGGGTGATCAATGACACAATGACAGGGGGGTGATCACGCATATAGACTCCCTGATCACCCCCCTGTCATTGATCACCCCCCTGTAAGTCTCCATTCAGACGTCCGTATGATTTTTACGGATCCGCGAAACACATACGGACGTCTGAATGGAGCCTTACAGAGGGGTGATCAATGACAGGGGGGTGATCACCCATATAGACTCCCTGATCACCCCCTGTCATTGATCACCTCCCAGTAAGGCTCCATTCAGACATCCGTATGATTTTTACGGATCCACGGATACATGGATCGGATCCGCAAAACACATACGGACATCTGAATGGAGCCTTACAGGGGGGTGATCAATGACAGGGGGGTGATCACCCATATAGACTCCCTTATCACCCCCCTGTCATTGATCACCCCCCAGTAAGGCTCCATTCAGACGTCCGTATGATTTTTACGGATCCACGGATACATGGATCGGATCCGCAAAACACATAGGGACGTCTGAATGGAGCCATACAGGGGGGTAATCAATGACAAGGGGGGTGATCACCCATATAGACTCCCTGATCACCCCCCTGTCATTGATCACCCCCCTGTCATTGATCACCCCCCTGTAAGGCTCCATTCAGACGTCCATATGATTTTTACGGATCCACGGATACATGGATCGGATCCGCGAAACACATACGGAAGTCTGAATGGAGCCTTACAGGGGGATGATCAATGACAGGGGGGTGATCACCCATATAGACTCCCTGATCACCCCCCTGTCATTGATCACCCCCCTGTCATTGATCACCCCCCTGTAAGGCTCCATTCAGACGTCCGTATGATTTTTACAGATCCACGGATACATGGATCGGATCCGCAAAACACATACGGACGTCTAAATGGAGCCTTACAAGGGGGTGATCAATGACAGAGGGGTGATCACCCCATATATACTTCCTGATCACCCCCCTGTCATTGATAACCCCCCTGTAAGACTCTATTCAGACGTCCGTATGTGTTTTGCGGATCCGATCCATGTAACCGTGGATCCGTAAAAATCATACGGACGTCTGAATGGAGCCTTACAGGGGGGTGATCACCCCATATAGACTCCCTGATCACCCCCCTGTCATTGATCACCCCCCTGTAAGGCTCCATTCAGACATTTTTTGGGCCCAAGTTAGCGGAAATTTTTTTATTTAATTTTTTTCTTACTAAGTCTCATATTTTACTAACTTGTGTCAAAAAATAAAATCTCACGTGAACTCACCATACCCCTCACGGAATCCAAATGCGTAAAATTTTTTAGACATTTATATTCCAGACTTCTTCTCACGCTTTAGGGCCCCTAAAATGCCAGGGCAGTATAAATACCCCATATGTGACCCCATTATGGAAAGAAGACACCCCAAGGTATTCCGTGTGGGGCATATTGAGTCCATGAAAGATTGAAATTTTTGTCCCAAGTTAGCGGAAAGGGAGACTTTGTGAGAAATTACAAAAACAAACCATTTTCCGCTAACTTGTGCCCCCAAATTTTTTTTCTATGAACTCACCATGCCCCTCATTCAATACCTTGGGGTGTCTTCTTTCCAAAATGGGGTCACATGTGAGGTATTTATACTGCCCTGGCATTTTAGGGGCCCGAAAGCGTGTGAAGAAGTCTGGGATCCAAATGTCTAAAAATGCCCTCATAAAAAGAATTTGGGTCTATTTGACCACCTAGACTGCAAAAAGGTGTCACACATGTGGTATCGCCGTACTCAGGAGAAGTTGGGCAATGTGTTTTGGGGTGTCATTTTACATATACCCATGCTGGGTGAGATAAATATCTTGGTCAAATGCCAACTTTATATTAAAAAATGGGAAAAGTTGTCTTTTGCCGAGATATTTCTCTCATTCAGCATGGGTATATGTCAAATTACACCCCAAAACACATTCCCCAACTTCTCCTGAGTACGGCGATACCAGATGTGTGACACTTTTTTGCAGCCTAGGTGGGCAAAGGGGCCCACATTCCAAAGAGCACCTTTCGGTTTTCACCGGTCATTTTTTACAGATTTTGATTTCAAACTACTTCCCACACATTAGGGCCTCTAAAATGTCAGGGCAGTATAACTACCCCACAAGTGACCCCACTTTGGAAAGAAGACACCCCAAGGTATTTCGTGAGGGGCATGACGGGTTCCTAGAATGTTTTATTTTTTGTCACAAGTTAGTGGAATATAAGACTTTTTAAGAAAAAAAAAAGAAAAAAATCATCATTTTCCGCTAACTTGTGACAAAAAAAAAAGTTCTATCAACTCAGTATGCCCATCAGTGAATACCTTAGGGTGTCTACTTTCCGAAATGGGGTCATTTGTGGGGTGTTTGTACTGTCTGGCCATTGTAGAACCTCAGGAAACATGACAGGTGCTCAGAAAGTCAGAGCTGCTTCAAAAAGCGGAAATTCACATTTTTGTACCATAGTTTGTAAACGCTATAACTTTTACCCAAACCATGTTTTTATTTTACCCAAACATTTTTTTTTTATCAAGGACATGTAGAACAATACATTTAGAGAAAAATGTATATATGGATGAAAGTGAAAAATGTAATTTTTTGAAAAAAAAATCGATACATTTCGATTAATAACAAAAAAAGTAAAAATGTCAGCAGCAATGAAATACCACCAGATGAAAGCTCTATTAGTGAGAAGAAAAGGAGGTAAAATTCATTTGGGTGGTAAGTTGCATGACCGAGCAATAAACTGTGAAAATAGTGTAGTGCAGAAGTGTAAAAAGTGGCCAGGTCATTAAGGGTGTTGCATCTAGGGGGGTTGAAGTGGTTATGGGTGTTTAAGCTAGGGGGGCTGAGGTGGTTAAGATGCACTTTCACCCATCCTCCCAAAGTGGGGGGAAAATATCAGTGCGTCTTTTGGGGCGAATACCAATGAGTGCTTCCATTCCACTCATTAGTACAGGTGGACCGGGAAGCAGTGAATGCAGTGCTCCCCGGGCTCTGTACTCACCACATTTTGGTTCTCCTATCAACAAGATTTCAATCTGTATAATAGAAACAAACGGAACCGTTATGAGCCCCATAGACATGTATTAGGACGCAGGAAAATTGAATGCCTCTTAAAGGCTTCCATTTTCCATTCCGTCCTAGAATTCTGTTATATTATGTTATAACTCTGTCATAATGGAACCTATAACGGAATTCAATAATGTCGATGTTAACACGGTCTAAGCCAGTTTGCCTTTGCACCAGTTTTTAAAATTTTCCCCCATTGACTCTCTGCTAGTGATAGATGAACATCGGCCGGGACGGTTCACGAACGCGATCAAATGTTCACGAACCACAAGTACGCGGCGGGCCACATTCACTTTATTGGCAGGCGAACCTGAAAAACCATCAGCTCATATTTGCGGCCCCCAAATACTTAGTAGAAGTGTACAAATAGTCCCACAACATGGACAGTGACATACTAGAGGGGGATCAATGACAAAAATTCCCACAAAAAATATGTATCTTAATCAGGGGACATTTTTATGCGTCTTAAAGGGAAATTCTCTGAAATGTGCCCTATCTGAGCCTAGAAATTTTTTATTTTAAGCCACGGGAGTAAGGGCCTTAAAAATTAGGCATTCACCGGACATAAAAGACATTCTGATTATGTGGTTCGAGGTACATTATGCGGTCAATGGATAAAAATATTACTGTAGGCCACTGAACTACAGGTCCCAAACATTAGGCATTCATCGGACAGAAAAGATCAAGTTATTATGTGGCAGGAACCCCGTCGCTACTCCTGCCACTAAAGATTATTAACAGTGCAACTGACGAACAGACGGTGGCAATTGGCTACAAAACCCATTAAAGGGTACGTTCAAATGTGGCAAGTGCATTGCCTGCAGTTCCATCAAAAAAGGTAGCACATTTACAAGCACAGGCCGGTCCTACTACATTAGAACATTCATTAGTTGTAAGACCATGGGACTGGTGTATCTTGCTACCTGTATTTGCGGTATGCAATATGTAGGTAAGATGCTGAGGGAGTTCAGGCAACATATAAAGGAACACCTTGGGGATATACGTAAAGATGCAGATACCCCCATTGCGCGTCATATGACTGAGAGCCATTTGGACGGTACAGTACTCTGAGTTTCCAAGGCATTGAACTGGTCAGAGTATCGCCCAGAGGGGGTGATATGGACAAACGTTTGCTCCAAAAGGAGGCCCAATGGACCTTTCGCCTTGGAACAGTACGTCCGGCTGGCCTCAATGACCATATTTCGTATAACTGTTTCCTGTGATATCCTAGTGGAGGAGTAGTGATCTGTATTAGGTATCAGCCAGACTTTGGATGACCTGCGGTTTATCATGTAACTGTAGCAGTGCCGTTTTTGCATACTACTGCAGTGCTCTTGTATCCTTTATCCATAATTGCGGATTCGCACAAACGATAATAACCACACTCATATATTAATGGGTTAAAAGGGGGGTAGGATCATATTTTACCTCAGTAGTGTGGGCAACAATTATTTGAGTGACAGAGGTGGTTTACATCTCCTGTGCAACAATGTCCCAACACCCCTTTTCTGAATACTCCTCATCTGAATACAATGCCTCTATGATGATGGTTCTTGGATTATGTGTGAATCAAGAGACATAAGGAATATAGGATATGCAATTTTTCATTTCTCTTTTATGTTTTTGTATATTTGGTTTTGTATTGCCCTTACTTTTTAGTTTTTTTACTGCCTGACATATAAAATTTGCCGGATTATTCCTGCAATAAACAGGTATTTTACCTGTAGATGTAAGACTGGCCTTCATATGGTGCATCTGACGTCGGCCCGGGGGAGTGTCTCAGTGAGGCTCTCCTTCCTCCGGAGCAGCGGTCAGCTGATTGGATGTGCCACTCAGTGCCGGGAGTGCTGCCATATGTGAGAGGTAGCGCGCTCACTATTGGTTTGTTTGTCTGTTCTACTGTTAATAATCTTTAGTGGCAGGAGTAGCAACGGGGTTCCTGAAGAGGTTAGAGTACCAGAAACGTGACAAACCAGTGTCAAGCTACAGCCAGTGCCAGTAGATCCAACCGAGCTCTACCAGACAATATCAGTTAGTTTTGAATGCTTATTATTAGTGAGGCTTTTTTAGTAAGTTAGTAGGGGTGGTGGAGGATTAGTGACCTACTTGACAAGAGGCCTAATACTAAGAGATATGCCATACCTCGGCACCACTGAGCCTCACTAGTGATATTACACCAGAGCTGCATATCAGTGATACATAGTGTGGGTCGAACAGTTACCATTGGTTACACTCAGTAATAGACACTGGGGCGAAGGTGGTCATGTTCACACACGTGTATTTAGTTAAGTAGTTATGCAATACGGGGATAGCTCTTTTGTGTAATATTGGCCAATAAATTATCCTTTGATAGTGTCCCCCATTTTAAGCAAATAACAGAATAAAGTTGGTTTGTTATTTTATTTTTAGCGTCCCTACAAATACTGTGATCTGGAATTATTGGAGAAGTAATTGTGAATATCCATTAGTAATTACGGTGAAATTTGTTCTCTCACCCAGTTAAGCCAGTACTCTCTGTTCTGCACTGATGAGGGGCAATTACCCCAAAACAGCTGTCTGCAGATGAGGTGCTGGCTTGTTTAATATCCAAGTTATGTGTCAAGGCTTATTTTAAGAGCTGAACATTGACTTATAGGATAGCTACCTTACATCTGGTGGCATTAGAGGCAGAGCTTGTTAAGCGCTCATTTTCATTCCTTTCCTCCCAGAATTCCAGAGGAGCATGTATGGCCTATAAGTCTCCTCACACTGATTAAGGTGCTCTCTTCCTAAGGAGAGTTAGTTCCCTCTTGCTCATTCAGTTTTAGAAATGTGAGCTAGGCGAGTGCGCTTATTGGTCACGATCCGCCCAGCTGCGCTGAACGTCCTTTTGGACAAGACAGTGGACAAGGGACAAGCCAAGAGTTCCATGGCAAATTGTGTCAGGTCTGGCCACGGGTCAAGCCTGCACACCCGGTAGTCCAGGGGTTCCTCGCTTCTCAGAGCTTCCACATTGGCCGTTAATCCGATGTAGTCAGACACCTGTCGGTCTAGGTGTTCCCTGAGGCTGGATCCGGAGTGCGGCTTTCGATGGGTTGGCTGCAAAAATGATCTAATTTCCAAAGTTACCAACACATCTTCAAAACGCCCTCTTCTTGCAGACGTTGTTGGATTGGTACCCGCAACTTTTTCTCTGTGAGTGGAAATTCCTTTGCCAGCACCCGCAAAAGCAGAATGCAGAATTTCTCGAAGCAAGACCTGGAAGAGCTGCATTCTGACATCCCTCTGTGATGCTGGTAACATGTCCACCATTTTGTGTTTGTACCGGGGTATAAGTACGTTTCCACCCAGTACTGGTCCTTTCCCTTTATGCTTTTTATACGGGGGTCCCTCTTCAAACACTGAAGAATGAAGGCCCCATTTGCACTAAACTGCAAGCGGCGGAGTGGACTGGCTCCTGCTCATCGTCCAGTATAATGTCGTCCTCGGTCTCCTCCCCCCAGCGACGGACAAGACCAGGGATCCCAGAAAAGTTTAAAGCATGCTCTTCTTGCTCCTCCTTAGCCCCGGAACCATCCTCATCTGATTCCTCTTCAGACTCCTGTTGACTTGTCTCAGATGGAGTAGCCCCCCCCTGGAATTCATCCAGCATTGCAACTTCCTCATCTTCCTGCTCCTCGACAGCTTGATCAATGACACAATGCAATACACGCTCCAGAAAGAAGGCATAAGGTATGATGTCACTGATGGCACCCTGCTGCGACTGACCAGTTTGGTGATCTCATCAAATGGCTGCAGAAGTCTGCATGCGCCGCGCATGAGCAGCCACTGGCGTGGTGATGAAAAACCAAGCTCCCCCGAACCTGTCCAGCCGCAGAGTTCGTACAGGTAGTCATTAACTGCACGTTTCTGCTGGAGGAGCCTATCAAGCATATTCAAGGTGGAGTTCCATTGGGCAGTCACAAATCAGACGTCTAACGGGCAGGTAATGTTGCAGCTTAACGTCACCAAGGCGAGCCATGACCATGTAAAATCTTCTAAATGGTCAGAGATTTTCCTGGCCTTCCGCAAGACATCCTGGACCACGGGATATTTGCCAACGAATCACTGCACGACTAAGTGCAGGGCGTGTGCCACGCACTACACGTGTGTCATTTTGCCCTGTTTCAGCGCACTCAGCAGATTGGCACCGTTGTTGCATGCCACTTTACCAACTGTCAAATTGAGTGGGGTCAGCCACTGATCGGCCTGTGACCGCAAAGCTGAAAGGAGTGAGGACCAGTGTGGCTCTTAACTTCCAGGCACAACAGACGCAGCACAGCATGGCAATGTCTCACCTGGCACGTCAAATAGATTCTGGGGAGCTTGGAAGGTGCAGCGGAAGAGACGGTAGCAGTGGAAAAGGAGGAGTCAGCCGAGGAGGAGACGGAGGATGGAATAAGAGGAGGAGAAGAAGAGGCAGGTCTGCATGCAAGCCGTGGAGGTAACACCAAATCCCCAAATCCACGCGGATGCCACGGGTTGTTTGCTTGACGGCCGTCAGAAGGTTCACCCAGTGGGCAGTAAAAGTTATGTACCTTCCCTGCCCGTGTTTGCTAGACTACGGGTCTGTGGTCAGATGTATCTTGGCACCGACACTGTGTGCTAGAGATACATTCACTTGCTGCTGAACGTGGCCATATAGCTCCGGGATGCCCTTCTGGGAGAAATATTTCCTCTCGGGGACCTTCCATTGCGGTGTGCCAATGGCCACAAGTTTTCTAAAGGCCTCCAAATCCACCAGTTTATATGGCATTAGTAGGCAGGCTAGCAGTTCTGACAAGCCAGCACTCACCCATTGGGCAAGAGGGTTATCCGGTGTCATCAGCAGATGGCAACACTATTGTTAGCAGCTGACACGTTAAAAATAAAACACACTGCTGAGCCATGTGCCGACATCCTGGGAGCGCCATATGTGACCGTGCATGGTGGATGGCTCGCTCCAGATACATTTGCAATCTGCTTTTTGCCTCCTATGCACTACAAGTTCTGCCTGCTTCTCCTCCTTCTCCTCCCTATCTGCTGTTCCATCTCTCCCTCTGAACTCCCCTCCTCTTCCTTTCTTGTGGGCACCTACTTGACGTCCATCGACATGTCATCATCATCACCTTCACCACCACTAACATTAGAGATCTATGAGTAGGCAGAAACAGTGGGGACCACCCTCCTTGGGCTGATCTGGGTACTGTCGTCAGACCGCTGGGTGGCGGCCGTTGCTACCTCCTCTTCCTGATCCGATGCCAAGAATGGCTGCACATTGGTAAGTTCTGGGAATGGATGGGAAAATAATTCCTCTGACTCGAGGGGAAGGGCTATGGTGGTGGTGGTGGTGGTGGTGGTGTCTTTGGGGGTGCACACAGCAGAGAGTGAGGAGGGTGCTGATACAGAGGATGAAGATGGTGCAGAATCGGAAGGCTTACTTAGTGAGCCATTCAACCAACTCTGGTGCGTCCTTTGACATAATCGCACGCACCTTCTCCAACTTCTCACTTATTCTCTGGCCTGGTGCACCTGCCTGACCCCTTCCACCCCTCCGGAATGGCCTGCCTCTTCCTCTGCCTGTCATTTTTAAAATGACCCTTTGACAAAGTTCCTATAGAAGAGCAGTATTTGTAAAAGCAGGTATATAGAATGCCTTAATGATTATTTGCTGGAAGCAGTTATATCAAACCCCATAATATTTTTTTTTGGGGGGAACAGGCATATCACACCAGTTGCAATTAGTTGTTCCAATAGCATTTGTCCCTCTGTGTAGCTGCGGTATCGCAGCAGAATCGCACACAACTGCTGCACAGTACAAATGCACTATATAGAAAATATATTATATGGTAGGTATATCACACCCCTGCCTCAATCAGTTTTTTTAGGGGGCAACTGGTATATTACACCAGTTGCAATTAGTTGTTCCAAATGTGTTTGTCCCTCTGTATAGCTGCGGTTTCTCAGCAGAACCACACACAACTGCTGCACAATACAAATGCACTTGTGTTCGGCTCTGCTATCAGAAAGTACCTATACTGCAATCCCTAACTATAAACAAGCAGTAGTGTTGTGCCATAACTGCTGTAGGAAGGGAAGCCTAAAGGGCGCCTCCCTATTTGGAATGTCTGCCTAATTGGTGCGAGTGGGTGGGTGAAGCAGTCACGGCGTCAGAGGTGACCAGAGAGAGAGGGAAAAAAAATAGTCTGGTAACAAGCCTCCCCTTCCACAAATCCGGCAAATGATTATTTGCCTGTCACTTGTGTTTGGCTCGGCTATCAGAAAGTACCTATACTGCAATCCCTAACTATAAAAAAGCAGTAGTGTTGTGCCATAACTGTTGTAGGAAGGGAAGCCTAAAGGGTCCAAAAAACAGAACCTAACAGGTTGGAAATATCAGTTTTATTAGTATTCACAAAACCAATTTTTTAAATGCTACCGACATCTCGTGACACATATTCGGACTATAACGTACATAACAGGAAGATTTCCATCTACCCAATCTCTTGATGACATGTACCGGTACACCATTACTAGAAGCCGCCGAGGCTGCACCCATCCTGAAGGAGTGACCCGTGAAAGACATGGGATTAACCCCTAAGTTAGTAAGTAGAGTATGTACATACTTCAGGAAAACATGAATACTAAGGGGTTTCCTGTCTACCAATAACAAGGCTGAATTAGCTGGTGCATCCTTGATAAATTCTAACCATTCATGGATGATGCTAACAGGACACCATTTGTTCCCAGTAGGAAAGTATTTTACTTCTACTACTGTAGGTCTCTGAAAAGTTTTGGTGGTAATAATATTCTTAAATAACGCCCTACACTGTCTGTCCCTTCCTGAGCACAGCTCTCCCTGACTAAGAATGAGCCGAACATGCTATATAGCTATATAGCACCCGATTATGCGTTCCTGCCAACCAATTACTGTAATGCCATGAGCCAACATGGCTACGGCATTACAGAGAGGGCAGCACTCAAATGCACATTTATTAGCTGCGTAGCAGCCAAGAAACGTGTGGGGTGGAGACTCGAGCATTGCGGTGTTCGGCCGAGCATGCTCGATCATCACTACACAGCATACATAACTTCTCTGACTGAGGGAACAGAAAAGGACAGAGGTAGGTTGAGGACAGGTGAGGGCACAGGGCCTGCTCCTGGCCCATGCCAACTAAGGGTTGTGTCTGACGAACCCACCGACTGTTGGCTGGGGGTGTCTGATGTCACTTGGGATGAAGTGGATGACCGAGTTAACCAATCAAGAACCGCTGGGTTGCTGGTCAAGACACGCTCGCTAGATGACACCAGGAGCTCCGGCTTCTCGCTGTGACTCCTGCTGCCACGCCCCCTTAGTCTGCTGGGACCTATGCCTGCTTCAGAAACATTTAGGCCTCTTCCTCTCCTCTGAGCATGGCCTGGCACTTCTCTGTCTGACATACTTTTAGCTGAACTAAATAAATTAAAAGCAAATTAAAACACCCCTAAAAGCTTTCTGTGCTGAAATAGGCACTTTCGCCACAAATAACCGCAACAGTGAAGTGCATATATATTTTTCTTTCTGTACTGAAATAGGTCACTAATTGTTTTCAACACATATAATAAAGTTAACTGAGAATATATTTTTATTTTTGTACTGAAATAGGCCAGTAAACGCTTTTACCAGAAATAACCGCAACAGTGAAGTGCATATATATTTTTCTTTCTGTACTGAAATAGGTCGCTAATTGTTTTCAACACATATAATAAGTTAACTGAGAATATATTTTTATTTTTGTACTGAAATAGGCCAGTAAACGCTTTTACCAGAAATAACTGCACCAGTGAAGTGCGTATGTTTTTTCCTTTTTCTACTGAAAAAGGACACTGAACACTTTCACCACATAAAACTGCAGAAGTGAAATGCATATATATTTTTCCTTTTTGTACTGAAGTAGGCCACTAAACTCTTTCACAAATAAATGCACCAGTGAAGTGCGTATATTTTTTTCCTTTTTGTACTGAAATAGGACACTGAACACTTTCAACAAATATAACTGCAGAAATGAAATGTGCATATATTTGCAATGCAAGGCACCAACAAAACAGACCAGTGAGGATGAAGTCAAAGGGGTTTATTAACAAAATAAACAAAGTCCGGGTAAACTTTACTGGGCAAATATCAGGCAAACAAAAAACTAAGGAAAGCCAGGAGTCATCCCTATCCGTGCATAATCATCCCTATCCGTGCATAAGTCTCTGTGCAACTTGGCAGGTAAACAGATGCGTCACGGAAAGTCCCGGGTCCTGGGTCCCACTTGAACGGACGGAGTCCCAGCAATCTTCAGTCAGTAGCTAGCAGTACCTGCACCTGGATAAGGAAGGATAACAGTGGGCACTGACCGACCTGGGAGGACACCTTTTATGTGCCTGCTAACAAATCCCGGGGCACCAAGTGTCCACTCCCCATAGGTCATGATCTTGCCCTACACTTGTGTACAAGACTTTGGTCGGTCATTAGTGAATTAGACCAATGTCGGCCCCCTAATCTACTCTGAACTTGAGGCCAGCTGCTATTCCCTTCGCTGGTCGGCGAAGTGCATAAGAAGTACATACGCGCGACTGCATTTTGCCTTGCGAACCCGTTTTTAAATTTACACGCAGATGCATGACAGGCTCTGCGAGAGTGCGTAAGCGCGTCGACATGGACACCGGAATGGAATCCGTAATAGGCACCGAAGACAAGTTTGGCTGCGGCGCACTGCCACTAGCCTAGCCAAGCTGTCCCCGAAAGCCATGCGGTATTCCCCTCCGGCGCACAGGCGAACGCATCCCCGCCTCGGTTCACAAAGGGGTCGGAGCTGGTGTTTCAATGGAGACACGCATAACCTGTCCCGCAGCTCCACGAGGACCCTTTTTGGTCACACCGGAGTGCAAGACAGGTGAGGATCTTACAATATTTTTCCTTTTTGTACTGAAATAAGCCACTAAACTCTTTCACAAATCAATGCAACAGTGAAGTGCGGATATATTTTTTTCTGTACTAAAATAGGCCAATAAGCGCTTTTAGCATAAATAAAGGCGCCAGTAAAGTGCGTATATTTTTTTTCTTTTTTGTACTGAAATAGGACACTGAACTTTTACACCACATATAACTACAGAAGTGAAATGAGTATATATTTTTCCTTTTTGTACTGAAATAGGCCACTAAACCCTTTCACAAATCAATGCAACAGTGAAGTGCATGTATTTTTTTTTTCTGTACTGAAATAGGCCACCAAGCGCTTTTAGCATAAATAAAGGCATCAGTGAAGTGAGTATATTTTTTCCTTTTTGTACTGAAATATGCCACACTTTCACCACATATAACTGCAGAAGTGAATTGCGCATATATTTTCCTTTTTCCACAGATCTAAGCCACTAAAGGCTTTTCAACATACCACTTGCACCCCAATGACAAGAGCAAACTGCTAGAATGCCAGAGCTGTAAAATGGCTATTTGGATCCCCAAATAATGTTTCTATGCACTTGTAAATGACTTTTTTTCACAATGAGGTTTTTCTAGCACTGTCCAAAGCGCCTTCTTACGGTTTCTCCCAGCACTAAGATGCTGTGAAATGATTTCTCCCTATCCTTTCCCTGCACTTGTAAATCCCTTTTCTGCCTCTGTCCCTAGTGCTTTCTGATGTCTCTCCGTGCACTAAGATGCTGTAAAATGATTCCTCCCTGTCCTTTCCCTGCACTTATAAATCATTTTTTCAGTTTTTTTTTCACAATGAGGTTTTTCCAATTTCTGTCCCTAGCACCTTCTCATGTCTGTCCCTGCACTCTGTAATCACAGAGTGAAGTACCGCACACCGCTGTCGCTGGTGCTCGCAAAAGACTTGTTAGTCGTAATCTGTAGTAGAAAAAATTGCTGCACACAGCTGATTCAATTTGCCATTAATCAGTGAAATTTATTATTCACAACTTATTTCACAACTTATTTCATGTTGCATACATTATCCAGTGGATGCCCATATATCAGACTCACATTGTATAAGTACCAAACGTTTTGGCCTATATCGGCCTTCCTCAGCGGTATATGATCTGTGATAACATAAACATCTTGTAGGAGACAAGAATCATGGACTGGATGCCCAAAACTGCAAACATATATTATAGAAAAATTGATATTAATCATGGAAAAAATATATTAAACAATTAAAAGAAAATACATTTTTTTAGTTGAACTACATAAACACACTAGAAGGGGGTGCTATATACTTTCAAAGGTCGTTATTCCACCTTAACGGGAATATTATGAGAAGTATACCATAATCAAGAATATGTTCCAGAGGCATCAATAGTTTCACAATAATATGCTTCCTAATATACCTTGGTAAATAAGTAAGTGCAGGAGGATAAGGCATGAGATAGCAGAGGTAGAAGATATAAACCTGGTTAGTCCCTGGCACTCTGAACGCTGGAAAATGTCTGACTCTAAGATTGCTGCTGCATTTATAGGGCTGTGACATCACAGGGCTGGATGGCTGCTGATTGAATGCATGCATGGCATTATGGGTCAGCCCGCCTTCCCAGAGTTCCTTGCCCCATGTCCTCACACGTGTAGCCACCATTGTAGCTGCCATTTTTAGGAAAAATTGTGATTTGTTACCACGAAGCGCAAGGAAATTTGCATTTGTTGCAAATCAAATTGTTCCTGAAATTCGGATCGAATTCCGCTTTGCTAGCTTCGATTCGCTCATCTCTAAATATGGTATTGAAAAAATTGATTGATTGGATCCTGTTCACATCACTATAAGGGTACTTTCACACTAGCGTTATTCTTTTCCGGCATTGAGTTCCATCCAAGGGGCTCTATACCGGAAAAGAACTGATCAGTTTTATCCTAATGCATTCTGAATGGAGAGCAATCCGTTCAGGATGCATCAGGATGTCTTCAGTTCAGTTTTTTTGCCTTTTCAGGATGGAGATAATACCACAGCATGCTGCGGTTTTATCTCTGTCCAAAATTCCGGAACACTTGCCGGAATGCCGGATCCGGCATATTTTCCCATGGACATGCATTAATGCCGGATCTAGCCCCAAGTGTTTCGGCAAAACGGATCCGGCATTGCGGTCTGCACATGCTCAGACCGCAAAAAATGCTAAAAAAATTAATACCAGATCCGTTTTTCTGGAGAGACTGATCTGGCATTTCAATGCATTTGTCATATGGATCAGGATCCTGATCCGTCTGACAAATGCCATCAGTTTGCACACGTTTTGAAGGTTCGGGCAGGCCGTTCCGGAATCCTCTGCTGCAAGTGTGAAAGTAGTGACACCAAACGTATGCCCCAGACATATGCAACTGTAGGCTTGTACCATTGCATGAAGTACATCCGCCATTGCACTGGGAAAAAAGTATATGGCACAGCATTGACTTTATTCCCGTATTGAAAAGTGGGGTTGACCATGTTTTTCCATTCAGTTGTAAAAAGGTGCACACCCACAAAAAATTATATTTCAAAAGGACACCTTGTTGACATATACTTGGCCAACTGAAGTCTATGTCTACTTTAAACGTAATGCATGTATATGGTGCCAGAGCTGCTGTGAAAAGAATGTGGACTCTTATAATAAAATTATTTGGGTGGAAGGTGTATAAAGAAAATAGTGAAGCACTATATTAGTAAGGTTGCCATGCAGACTGCCTTCTGTATTGTCTGATGTGTCCTATGGTGATAGCAGGGGCGTACCTAGAGCATTTGGCACCCGGGGCGAACCCTTTGTTTGGCAACCCCCCCCAAAAAAGTTAAGAAAACATGCACAAACTTTTTTCAATGTTTTCAATAATATTTATTACAAATTACACCCCCTCCCTCCCCACCTTAATTACACCCCCTCCCTTAATAACACCCCCCCTTAATTACACCCCCTCCCTCCCCACCTTAATTACACCCCCCCTTAATTACACCCCCCCACTTAATTACACCCCCTCTCTTCTCCCCTTAATTACATCTCCTCCCTTAATTACACCCCCCCTTAATTACACCCCCTCCCTCCCCACCTTAATTACACCCCCTCCCTTAATTACACCCCCCCTTAATTACACACTCCCCCCTTAATTACACCCCCTCCCTCCCCACCTTACCCCTCCCTTAATTACACACACATCCCTTAATTACACTCCCCCCCTTAATTACAAACCCCCACTTAATTACGCACACACACACCCCTTAATTACACAATTATTTACTCACATTTTGATGATGCCTCAGGCTCCGTCCGACCGCTGGTAATGGATCCTTCCGCTTCTTTAAAAGATCCGTGAAGGCGGCGCGGCGTCAGCGTCGTGACGTCATGTTGCGCGCCGCCGCGATAATCCTTCCACAGAAGCCGGCGCCTGGCGGAGTCACGTCGCGGTGCAGCAGTGGATGGAGGGGTGACTCCGTCATGGCACCCCCCTTGTGAGTGGCACCCAGGGCGGGCCGCCCCCCCCCCCCGCCCCCCCCCCCCCCTTGGTACGCCACTGGGTGATAGGTATATGAGCCCTGTCAGTTTTGCAGGTGGAAACGTAGCTGAGTCTTTTATCACTTAAGTTTATGCAGATAAGTAGGAGATAGAAGGAAAACAATGATGGTTTAACAAGATTTTGCCATGGTAAGAATGTGATAACCCCTAAAAGAATAAACCAGTGGCACAACCAGAATTTTGGAATCTTTGTCACACACACAGCTCGCAGTAGGATCTATTACTGGCTCCTCAAATGCATGCCTTCTTCTCCGCTAACTCCACAGAAGGAACCACAAGCACAATCAGAGCTTTATATACATGATGGATAATTTATTTTAAGGGGAAACTTATATGTTGGAAAGGGAAGAAGACACAGATTGGACTGTTACTGTGGGCCCTTCCCCCTGAATCTTAACAAGCGGAGCAAACAAATTAGGTAAATCTGCTTTTAAAAATTTCTAATACTCCAGTTGCAGTTGAGTGCTACTTAAGTACTATGTGCCATGCCTGATAATTAGTGCTGCTGTTGTAATTGTTGGAACTTTTATATTTAGTATATTATTAAATACTATCTACTATGTGTATAAATAGAAATTCCACGGCACTCCCACAAATTGGAGTTTAAAAAAAGTGTTCTTTAATCAAGCAGTGATACATACAAATGACATAATTTAAACATTAATATAGACATATGTGATACTTCTCATCAATGCAATATTATGATACATGATCTCCATTAAAATGTATATAACATCATTATATCCACCAACCACATAAAACAATAAAGTGTCCTAATTAGTTTATATTAAAAAGTAATGTGCACAGCTGATTAAAAAGAAAGTTAGGCCTCTTTCAGACGGGTGTGTGTGCCCCTTGGTTGTGCTGCGGGTCGCAATGCATGAGCACAGTCAGTGGGGCAGCCGCAGCAGATCGCGGACCCATTAACTTAAATGGGTCCGCGATCCGGCCATTCCGCAAAAAGATAGGAGTTCTTTTTTTTTGTGGAACGGAAGTATGGGACGAAACCCCATGGAAGCACTTCATAGTGTTTACGTAGGGTTCCTTTACGAGCTTCCGTTCCGCACCATTCCACATCTCCGGATTTGCGGACCCATTGAAGTGAATGGGTCCACATCCGTGATGCGGAATGCCCACGGAACGGCACCTTCGTGTTCGTGGTGCTGTGATTTCCACTGGCCCTGGAATAATGCCCAGTGTTCAGAGGCCACGTACCCTGAACCCAAAAAATTCTGAGAAAATAGTTGACTGGCTTACACAGGACACCTAATCTTCAACAGCTTCCGCTAAGAACCTTGACGCACCATCCTCCTCCAGCTCTACAGTGTTCATTTTAGGACATGGTCAGATATCATAGTCAAGTATCATAATAATGCCAATGTAACACCTGACCCTGACACCTGACCCTGACACCTGACTCTGACACCTGACTCTGACACCTGACTCTGACACCTGACCCTGACACCTGACTCTCATATCTGAGTTTGACTTATGCTCTTCATAGGTCAGGGTCAAAGTGAGAAGAAGTTATAGATAAACTATGTATTTGTCTGCTAAATCACACTGTCTATTGCTGAGCTTTTAACTCTGTGCCAGGCAAGCTGGTAGCTCAGTGGTAATGCTGCTGCCCCATGTCCAGGCTTTCTGAGTTCAAAGCCCCTCTCAGCCTCCCAAAAATGTTTATATTTTATTATGCGCTAGATAAGAGGCAAATTTAAATGATGTGTGACGCTGATATCTGACGTCCTTCAGTTGTCAGTATCACAAAACATTTTAGCTTTACTGTGGTTTTGTATTCTACATCACATAGTTGAACAAAAATCACAAGTTACACAAGGCAACCTGGTAGCTCAGTGGTAATGCTGCTGCCCCATGTCCAGGCTTTCTGAGTTCAAAGCCCCTTTCAGCCTTCAAATAATGTTTACATTTTATTATGCCCTAGATAAGAGGCAAATTTAAATGATGTGTGACGCTGATGTCTCACTTCCTTCAGTCGTCAGTATCACAAAACATTTTAGGTTTACTGTGGTTTTTGCTATACTACATCTCATAGATCAAAAAAATCCCCATATTTGCTGTCTAGAGCTATAGCTCAGTGGTAAGACACTTGCTTTGCATATAGTGTTCATGGGTTCGAAACCTGTTTCAGGGTTTTAATAAAATTAATATTTTATATTTTATTGAGCTCTAGATCAGAGACAAATTCCAGTGCTGTGTGATGTAAGTAGTCCTTTTTTATTTTATTAAGAGTACATGGGCAGCACTATAGTAAAGGGGGCCCTGTATACAGAGCTGTATCCTGGATTTTACATATCTACTGTATATATGTGTATTATACACCCAGTGTGCTACAGCTTCACCACACTGAGATTTGCTCAGAAAGCTGCTATACATGTCACTGCTTTATCCATGGACACAATATATGATCATACAGATGGCAGTACTATGTGATAGCTTCTAAGTATAGAAAACCATGTGGTAATGTCATAGCTCGGAGGTTACATTAATGGCTTTGCTTGTTGAAGTCCCCAGAAAGACATATGCATTTTTTCTTTAATAGCATATACTATTATAAATAATATACCATTAACCCATAGGATACCAGCGCTGTACATGTATGTCGCTGGAAACACGGTCACAAATCCCAGCGCCATACAGGTACAGCGCTCTGATCGGGCGGCACAGGAGCTACTCCCTCCCGATCAGCTGCAGGGGTCCGGCAGGCACTAATAGTTGGACCTCTTCTGTATGCACCGACATTGGTGAAAACCCTGATGCCGGCTCATTAACCCTTGCACTGCCACGGTCAGCGCTGACGGCTGCATGTGCGGTATCCCCGTGGTGCTGTGATGTCAGCCTGCTGTCTAGCTCTGTCAGTCAATGGGGGAGGGGTGTGTGTGCAGAGCACAGGGGGTGTTAGAGCATTAGAGAATAGAGTTGCCACCCGTACAGGAATGACCCGGACAGTCCGGGTTTGCAATCCTGTGCCCGGGTACAAGCCTTTCTCAGACCCAGGCACAGAATCAGCTGTGAATGATGGCGGCGGCGGCTGGGCACAGGGAGATGAGCGCTTCCATTGTGGAAGCGCTCATCGCCATAGTCATCTGTATCGCCGTCCGCAGGACAACGATACAGACGGCTGTGCTGCGGCAGGGGAGGGAGAGGCGTCTCTCTCTCCTGTTCCTCTAATAGGCTGCGGGCCTTGTGCCTGCAGCCTATCAGAGGCCGGTGCAGGCGGCGACGTCATCACGCCGCCTGAGCCATACAGCACAGTATACAGGCCGGGAAGAGGCCTGCATCGCATCGTTGGAGGTAAGTAAAAGTTTTTTTGTTATTTCTTTAGAGAAGAGAGGCACCTGAAATTGGCACATATGGGGGAAGGGGTGGAAAGAGGCACCTTATACTGGCACATATTG
This sequence comes from Bufo gargarizans, assembly GCF_014858855.1. Classification (NCBI taxonomy): domain Eukaryota; kingdom Metazoa; phylum Chordata; class Amphibia; order Anura; family Bufonidae; genus Bufo; species Bufo gargarizans. The sequence continues at coordinate 89,109,645 of NC_058083.1, forward strand.
GGGAGGAGGAGAAATGAGGCACTTGAAACTGGCACATATGGGGGAAGGGGGGGAGAGACACCTTATACTGCCAGATATTTGGGTGGGGGGGAAGAGGCACTTGAAATTGGCACATATAGGGGAAGGGGTGGAAAGAGGCACCTTATACTGGCACATATTGAGGGGGGAATGAGGCACTTGAAACTGCAATATATGGGGGGAAGGGGGGGGAGGCACCTTATACTGGCACATATTGGTGGAGAGAAATGAGGCACTTGATACTGGCACATATAAGAGAAGGGGGGGAAGAGGCACATATTGGGGGAGAAAAGATGCACTTCTTACTGACACATGGGGGCATCTATGGGGGGCACTTCTTACTGGCACATTATTTGGGGGCTTCTACTGAGGCCACAAAGAAGGGGTATTTTATATGGGGGGCTATGTGTGTTACTAGTATTATCAGGGGGTTAATCTGTTTATGCAGTATAGTATTGGGGAGCACAGCGGCACAGTATTGGGGTAGTAGGTTGATTTGTCCAGAAGATGGGAGGATGATGGAAAAGTAGTAAACTAAGATCTTTTTTTTGTTGTTGTCAAACTGCAGAGACGAAAAATGGCGAAAAAAGGGTAGTCTGGTCTGAAGATCTGAAAGGAGAAGATGAGGAAAGAACATCTACATCAAAGGAGACGTCACTGGATGTAAGAGGTATGGGGTGCTGTATTTCTGTAGTGACGGGATCAGGGGCGAAATGATCATGGTGCGACAGCAACCAGGGGTGGAGGCGGGCCATGTCCCGCTGGAGGCGGGACATGGTGGGGCCTGAAAGGGGCCCTCCCTCCCTTCTGTTTGGGTTTGGCATAGAGAAAAGATGGAAACCCTAAATGCCATGCACAAAACCCCTAGCATGGTACAAAGAAGTTACGGTCTACTTGGTGCAGGTTGCCATGTACAACTCTTTTGTGCTGTCCCGGAGCGCTGGCAGCACAGGGACATTCCTCCAGTTCTATAAGAGGCAGTCCTGAAGGCCATAATCTTTTCTGACCGGGAAAGAGCAGGCTGGAGTACCTCAGGAACTGGAGGCGCCCGGATCGTCCCGGCCAACACTTTCCAGGTGTGGTTCCCCCATACTGGAAAGAAGGGTTGGTCCCAAAAAAACGAAAGGACACCACCACTCAGTGTGAAACGTGTCCCGATCATCCGGGCCTCTGTATTGACGGTTGCTTCAGGGAGTACCACACTTACATGGAGTACTAAATTTATAATTACCTTCCCCCATTTTAATTTATTTCTCCACAGTCTTCACAGGAATAGCTGCAAAGTGGAGGAGAAAATTCTAAATCTCTTTTTTTTACACTAACATGTAGCCCCTTTTATTTCATTTTTACAAGGGGTAATAGGAGAAAAAGCGCCCCAAAATTTGTAGCTCAATTTCTCCGGAGAAAGGACATACCCCATATGTGGACGTAAAGTGCTCTGCGGGCAAACTACATGGCTCAGAAGAGAAGGAGCGCCATTGGGATTTTGGTTGTCCAAAATCCCAATATCGCTCTTTCTCTTCTGAGCCGTGTAGTCACCCGCAGATCATATTACGTCCACATATGAGGTATTTTCTGACTCGGGAGAAATTGGGCTATAAACTGTTGGGTGAACAAGTTTGTTTGCTCCACCATCAGATTCACAAATTGTTCACTGAAAAAAACTAAAAATGTCATATTTAGTGAAGCCCACTGTGCGAATCTGGATTCCTGGTTGGCCAACAAAGTCAGGAATCAAGGGCTCAAAATCCTCTGGGGTACTCCAGCCAAGTTCACCGGTAGAGGGCTCAGGTGAACTTTCCTGGTGGGCCGGAAAACTAGTACGAGCCCCAGGGCTGCTCATACTAGTGTGGGCCACAGGGTTCCTGGCACGGGGGGTTCCTGGCTCCGCCTGGCGGCGTCTCCGCCGCCTTGGGGCTCATCATCATCACTAGATGATGAGGAGAACGAGGATGACAACAGGAAAGTGGGGTCATCCTCGTCCTCACTGGGGCTCTCGGAGTCGGAGAGCAGCTGGGTGTACGCCTCCTCGGCCGAGAACATCTGGCGGGCCATCTTAGAACGCTAAAGGGGAGTGTGTGTGTGTGTGTAAAACTTTATTTAGTGTGTGTGTGTGTGGGGGGGGGGGCGGTGTGTTTTTATGTATACCCTACCCTAACCCACCCTAACCTAACAGAATCCCCGAAAAATTGCTCACAGCCCAAAAACTCACTGATCAGCGGTGGGGTGGGCAATGCACTGACAGTGGCCAGGCGCTCTTTTACAGCTAAGAGTGCTGGCCACAGTCAGCGCACCTACAAAAAGAAAATAAATGCACTTGCGCCCCAAAATATGTGGGTGGGAGGAAAGCTGCAGCACCCTTGGGGGGGGACGGGGGTCGCACAAGTTGCTGTGGACCCCAGGCACCCTCAGATCCGGGTGCTGCACACAAAAATTAACTTTTTTTTTTCCACTACCCCTACCTAACCAAAAGCTCTCCCTAAATGTTTATATGCCAGATGGCACTTTATGTGGTCTCAGGGGCCATGGATGGCGGAGGATCGTGTGGGATGCAGATGGACCAACACAGGGCTCCTCTGTCCTTACTCACACAGAAGTCTGTGGGCGGGGACAGCGTAGCTCCAGGATGTTATCTCCAGGTCAATCCCTCCAACCAATCACAGGTGATCCTCACCCTCATCCTCCGTCACCGCCACCTCACAGGATCTACGGAGGGTGATTGGTGGTGTATATTACACCACTGATCACCCTCCTATTTCGGGTCACCGGAGACCTGAATAACCTGGAAATGCTGCAAACCAAAGGTCTGAATTGACCTGCGGTTAGCAGCGATCGCCGATATAGGGGAGGATGGTCACAGGACCCCCCCTCGGCATTGTTACAGGGTACCTTCTGAATGATTTCAGCAGGCACACCGTTCATAACACTGCCCGCCGCACAGCGGTGATCGGAAATACACAGGTACGCCCTGTGTCCATAAGAGGCTAAAGAGGCTCTGTCGCCAGAATTAACCCTATTAGACCATACGTACTGCCTGGTAGGGCTCATTATGCTGATTATGTATGATAAATAGCTGCAGAGATATCTGTGTTTTTATTCATATGCAAATAAACAATTTGAGCCCTCAGAGGCGGGGCTTAATATTCTGAGCAATGCTCTATCTATAACACCCTGTGCTCTGCACACACACCCCTCCCCCATTGACTGACAGAGCTAGACAGCAGGCTGACATCACAGCACCACGGGGATACCGCACATGCAGCCGTCAGCGCTGACAGCGGCAGTGCAAGGGTTAATGAGCCGGCATCAGGGTTTTCACCGATGCCGGTGCATACAGCAGGGGTCCAACTATTAGTGCCTGCCGGACCCCTGCAGCTGATCGGGAAGGAGTAGCTCCTGTGCCGCCCGATCAGAGCGCTGTACCTGTATGGCGCTGGGATTTGTGACCGTGTTTCCAGCGACATACATGTACAGCGCTGGTATCCTATGGGTTAATGACATATTATTTTATATAGTATATGCTATTAAAGAAAAAATACATATGTCTTTCTGGGGACTTCAACAAGCAAAGCTATTAATGTAACCTCCAAGCTATAACATTACCACATGGTTTTTCTATACTAAGAAGCTATCACATAGTACTGCCATCTGTATGATCATATATTGTGTCCATGGATAAAGCAGTGACATGTATAGCAGCTTTCTGAGCAAATCTCAGTGTGGTGAAGCTGTAGCACACTGTGTGTATAATACACATATATACAGTAGATATGTAAAATCCAGGATACAGCTCTGTATACAGGGCCCCCTTTACTATAGTGCTGCCCATGTACTCTTAATAAAATAAAAAAGGACTACTTACATCACACAGCACTGGAATTTGTCTCTGATCTAGAGCTCAATAAAATATAAAATATTAATTTTATTAAAACCCTGAAACAGGTTTCGAACCCATGACCACTACATGCAAAGCAAGTGTCTTACCACTGAGCTATAGCTCTAGACAGCAAAGATAGGGGATTTTTTTGATCTATGAGATGTAGTATAGCAAAAACAACAGTAAACCTAAAATGTTTTGTGATACTGACGACTGAAGGAAGTGAGACATCAGCGTCACACATCATTTAAATTTGCCTCTTATCTAGGGCAGTGTTTCCCAACCAGTGTGCCTCCAGCTGTTGCAAAACTACAACTCCCAGCATGCCCGGACAGTCTTTGGCTGTGCGGGCATGCTGGGAGTTGTAGTTTTGCAACAGCTGGAGGCACACTGGTTGGGAAACACTGATCTAGGGCATAATAAAATATAAACATTTTTTGAAGGCTGAAAGGGGCTTTGAACTCAGAAAGCCTAGACATGGGGCAGCAGCATTACCACTGAGCTACCAGCTTGCCTTGTGTAGCCTGTGATTTTTGTTCAACTATGTGATGTAGAATACAAAACCACAGTAAAGCTAAAATGTTTTGTGATACTGACAACTGAAGGACATCAGATATCAGCGTCACACATGATTTAAATTTGCCTCTTATCTAGCGCATAATAAAATGTAAACATTTTTGGGAGGCTGAGAGGGGCTTTGAACTCAGAAAGCCTGGACATGGGGCAGCAGCATTACCACTGAGCTACCAGCTTGCCTGGCAGAGTTAAAAGCTCAGCAATGGACAGTGTGATTTAGCAGACAAATACATAGTTTATCTATAACTCCTTCTCACTTTGACCCTGACCTATGAAGAGCATAAGTCAAACTCAGATATGAGAGTCAGGTGTCAGGGTCAGGTGTCAGGGTCAGGTGTCAGAGTCAGGTGTCAGAGTCAGGTGTCAGAGTCAGGTGTCAGAGTCAGGTGTCAGAGTCAGGTGTCAGAGTCAGGGGTCGGTGTCAGGGGTCGGTGTCAGGGTCAGGTGTCAGGGTCAAGTGTCAGGGGCAAGTGTCAGGGGCAAGTGTCAGGGTCAGGTGTCAGGGTCAGGTGTTACATTGGCATTATTTTGATACTTGGCTATGATATCTGACCATGTCCTAAAATGAACACTGTACAGCTCAGCTTTGGTCACCACTCTCCCGCCCGCCGCCACCACCACCACTACCATTACCACTACCACCACAGCCACCACAGCCGCTTCACTTGATCCCTCAGAGGAGTTATTTACACTTCAGTTGGATGAAATTAGTGATGCACAACCATTATTGCCAGGGGATGTAGATAACAGGGATATGTCTCAGTCAGGCAGCATTACACACATGGACGTACAGTGTGATGATGATGATGATGATGTTGTACCCGCTGCTGCTTCCTTTGCGGAGGTGTCAGGTACAAGTGAAGTGGTTGATGATGACAAAGTGTCCGTGGATTCCACGTGGGTGCCTGCTCGAAGAGATGAAGAACAGGGGGAAAGTTCAGAAGGGGAGACAGAGAGAAGGAGGAGATGAGTTGGAAGCAGGGGGAGGTCGTCGCAAGGAGCTAGTGGCACAGTCAGACAGCATGTATCGGCACCTGGGGTCAGCCAGACAGCACGCCAATCAACGCATGCTGTTGCCACTACCAGAATGCCGTCATTGCAAAGCACAGCAGTGTGGCATTTTTTTTTTGTGTGTCTGCCTCTGACAACAGCGATGCCATTTGCAATCTGTGCCAAAAGAAACTGAGTCGTGGGAAATCCAACACCAACCTAGGTACAACTGCTTTGCGAAGGCACATGATCGCACATCACAAACGCCTATGGGATCAACACATGATGACGAGTAGAAGCAGCACATAAGCTCAAAGCCACCATCCTCTTCCTGGTCCAGCATCTTCAGCCACGTCAACTACTGCTGTCCTCCTTGCCCCCTCTCAACAACCCTCCACTCCGCCTCTCACCTTGAGCAGTTCCATCTCATCTTCCCACAGTCAGGTGTCTGTAAAGGAAATGTTTGAGCGTAAGAAGCCAATGTCACAGAGTCACCCCCTTGCCCAGTGTCTGACAGCTGGCTTGACGGAACTCTTAGCCCGCCAGCTTTTACCATACCAGCTGGTGGAGTCTGAGGCCTTCAAAAAATTTGTCGCTATTGGGACACCACAGTGGAAGGTACCCGGACAAATTTTTTTTTTCTAAAAAGGCAATCCCAAACCTCTACTCGGTGATTGAAAAGGAAGTCATGGCATCTCTGCCATACAGTGTTGGGGCAAGGGTCCATCTGACCACTGATACCTGGTCTGAAAAGCACGGTCAGGGCAGGTATATCACCTACACTGCGCATTGGGTCAACCTGCTGACGGCTGCCAAGCATGGAATGCATGGCTCTGCAGCGGAGTTGGTGACACCGCCACGACTTGCAGGCAGGCCTACTGCCACCTCCTCTACTCCTCCCACTCCATCCTCTTCCATGACCTCCTCGGCTGAGTCCTCTTCTGCTGTGGCGTCTGGCTGCACATCAATTGAACCCCCCAGCTCCCCAGGGGCTATTCCACATCCCGGATACGACAGTGTCACTCTGTCTTGGGGTTGACTTGCCTGAAAGCAGAGAGCCACACCGGACCAGAACTCCTGTCCACCCTGAACGCACAGGTGGATCAGTGGCTGACCACGCACCAACTGGAGATCGGCAAAGTGGTGTGTGACAATGGAAGCAATTTGTTGGCGGCATTGAATTTGGGCAAGTTGTCACATGTGCCGTGCATGGCACATGTGTTTAATCTCATCGTACAACGCTTTGTGTCTAAGTACCCAGGCTTACAGGACGTCCTCAAGCAGGCCAGGAAGGTGTGTGGCCATTTCAGGCATTCCTACACGGCCATGGCGCACTTTTCAGACATTCAGCGCCGAAACAACATGCAAGTGAGGCGCTTGATTCGCGACACGTTAGAATTCAACACTCCTAATGTTCGACCGCCGGCTCCAACAAGAAAAAGCCGTAAACGAGTATTTGTATGACCGGGGTGCTAGGACAGCCTCTGCGGAGCTGGGAATTTTTTAGGCTCATGCGTCCTTTTGAGGAGGTGACAAACCTAATCAGTCGCACCGAAGGCACCATCAGCGACCTCATCCCATTTGTTTTCTTCCTGGAGCGTGCCCTGTGAAGAGTGCTGGATAAGGCTGTAGATGAGCGTGAAGAGGAAGAGTTGTGGTCACCATCACCACCAGAAACAGCCTTGTCATCATCGTTTGCCAGACCTGCGGCAACGCTGCAAGAGGAGTATGAGGAAGAGGAGTCAGAGGAGGAATGTGGCTTTGAGGAGGAGGAAGACTAACCACAGCAGGCATCCCAGGGTGCTCGTTGTTGTCACCTATCTGGGATCCGTGGTCTTATATGTGGCTGGGGGGGAGAACAGACCGTCAATGACATCAGTGAGGAGGAGGAACGGGAAATGAGTAGCTCGGCATCCAACCTTGTGCAAATGGGGTCTTTAATGCTGTCATGTCTGTTGAGGGACCCTCGTATAAAAAGGATGAAGGAGAACGACCTGTACTGGGTGGCCACGCTACTAGACCCCCGGTATAAGCAGAAAGTGGCGGAAATATTACCAAATTACCGGAAGTCAGAAAGGATGCAGCAGTTCAAAACCAAACTAAAAAATATGCTTTACACAGCTTATAAGGGGGATGTCACAGCAGAACGGGAATCTAACTGGGGAAGAGGTCAAAGTAATCCTCCTCCTACCACGACCACGACCACGGCGGCAAGGACAGGACGCTTTACAGATGTGTTGTTGATGGAGGACATGCAGAGCTTTTTCAGTCCTACACATCGCCACAGCCCTTCGGGATCCAGCCTTAGAGAACGACTCGACCGACAGGTGGCAGACTACCTCGCCTTAATTGCAGATATCGACACTCTGAGGAGCGATGAACCCCTTGACTACTGGGTGTGCAGGCTTGACCTGTGGCCTGAGCTATCCCAGTTTGCGATAGAACTTCTGGCCTGCCCCGCTTCAAGTGTCCTGTCAGAAAGGACCTTCAGTGCAGCAGGAGGCATAGTCACTGACAAAAGAAGTCACCTCGGTCAAAAAAGTGTTGATTACCTCACCTTAATTAAGATGAATGAGGCATGGATCCCGAAGGGACTGACAGTAGGGGATACGTTTAAATAACAAAAGACCTGATGACATGCCTTGGCCTCAAAATAGTCCCCACGCTGCTGTATTTAATGTCTGCATACCGGATGACTTTCGTGAATTCTCCGACACCAACTAGGGTTCATGCCGCAATGTTTTAGTCATGTTTCTGCCTTGAAAACATCAATTTTTCCGGCCGCTGCTACAACAGCAGCTGCAACAATAACATTGTTTTTCAGGCATGTGTACATGCCTAATTTGTCTGGCCTCTAGTGCTGCACTGTGGCTGCAAAAACAAAACAAAAAAAGGCACATACAAGTGTCAATTCCCCTTTCGTGATCGTTACCTTGTTGTGGTGAAGGGGCTTGCATATCACAATGAAGCGATCATTACCTCTATGAGTGTGTTGGCAATGTTGCCACACCCCAGATGATAAGGCCGTTGCTACATTATGATCAAACCAAAAGCGATTGGGATGGCTGGATGTTTTTTCATAGAAAAAGCTTAATTTTTATTTTATTTTTTTTAAGTTGTATGGGTGGGTTTTTAATACATAAAATAAAAAAAATCATAATAAAATCTCTTAATAGTTTATTAGAAATAATGCAGACAATTTTAAAAATCCCCAACAATTCCAATACAAATCAAGTACAAAGCTCAGAACTAAATTATTCCAGGATGTCGTAATGGTTTGTTAATTCGACAATGGTTAATCAATTCGACACACGTCCCCGGATAGGGGACGTAACAGGGATTAAACTGATAGGAATAGGACTAGTTAAGACACCACTTATATAGGGTGTCACAGCACATTGCTCCGTGCACGCGCAGTACCCCAACTTGGGAGTAAGAGGACCGACCAAGCTGCTTTTTCCATCTCCCGATTCCTAAAATCAATTCAGTTTGGTGTATCAGAGTTTGGTCTGTCACTGTGAAGGCAGTCGAAGATACCCGGCCTAAATTTTTTTTCACAAAAGGCAATCCCACCCTGATATGGGACGTAACAGGGATTAAACTGATGAGAATAGTACTACAGAAAATAGCACTCGTATCGGGTGGGACAGTAAATTGCACGGCACAGACGCAGTGACTGTGACGTGGATTCAACAAAGAGGAGGGAGCCAGCAATTTTTTAACCATCTCCCCGTTCGAAAAATCTATTTAATAAATGGACCCCAGATTGGGGACGTATCAGGGATTAAACTGATGAGAAGAGAGAACTATAGAAAATACCACTCATATCGGGTGGGACAGTAAATTGCACGGCACAGACGCAATGACCGTGGATTCAAACAAAGAGGAGGGAGACAGCGTTTTTTTAACCATCTCCCCATTCGAAAAATCAATTCAATTCACTTTTCCGGGACTGTTGGTGTTGTACGTGGCTGGGTGGAGGAAGAAACCTTCAATGACATCAACGGGACATGGCTAGCTTGGTATCCAACCTTGTGCAAATGGACTGTTTGCAGTTGTTTGCGGTGCATTAAAAGGGGAGTTTGGTCTGTCAATGTCTGTGAAGCGGGCGTAACCCTTACACTACCTGATCGATACAACATCATACCTGATCATATACACACACTGGATGTTTCCGGCATGCCACAGTCCAGGTGTTAGTCCCCTTGAAACAACTTTTCCATCACTATTGTGGCCAGAAAGAGTCCCTGTGGGTTTTAAAATTTGCCTGCCCATTGAAGTCTATGGCGGTTCGCCCGTTTGCGAACATTTGCGAAAATTCGCGTTCTCTGTTTGCGAACTGAAAATTTTATGTTCGCGAAATCTTTAATGGTTATGCCGTTGTATAATAGCATTTGCATAAATACATAAACCCTCTGGATTGCATATTACACAGTACTCAGGCGGTATGGCATTTATCATTTGCATATAACCCATATATCATTCGCATATGTATGAGGGCACAGGCGGCATATCGTATATCGTTTGCATATACCACAGTATTTGGATACACATAATCATAAATGCTATCATGGTACATATCATAATGTATATATCAACATACATCATAATGCATTCAATCGGCTCAGTGAATCGTGAATAAAAACTGAATGCAATGATGTGGAGATGGCAAATGTCAATATTTTATTTGTAATAGAACGTAGATGACAGATCAAACATTTAATCCGAGTAAAGTAAAGTTGACACCTCCACATCATTGCATTCAGTATTTATTCACGATTTGTATAGTGTCCCAACTTTTTGGGAATCCGGTTTGTACATATGGAAGCATGGAGGGGTGAGGAGCTGCAGAAAGTTTCCATGGTCGAGCAGACTGACATAATAAGGAGGTTTCTGTGGAAAAAAGATTCAGGGCTAAAATGAGTTCTTTACCTGAGTGGTGGGTAGCGGTATTCTGGGGCGCTGGATGCAGATCAGGCCCATGTTCTGCCGCTGTTTAAATCATCTGATGGGATCACATTTCCGTTCGTCTGACCGGAAGTGACATGGTATGTGGAACGCACAGTGCTTGTATGGAGTGCCGGTAATGTTCACATGACCGGATGGGAGGAGGGTATATGGAGCGCAAGTATGCGTTCCAAGTGGCAACATATGGTACTCTGTGTCTAACGGAAGTAGAACGTGCCTGTCTCTGTGTCGAAAGATATTGTTGTTTCAACATAAACTTTTTTTACACTTATATTTTGAATCGGTCCATATTTATTTGGCGATGGGATATTTAATAGGGCAAGAAAGGGCAATGGGTGGATGGGTATATTAAAATGGTGACATTGAAGAATGGTATGTAGAGGGGAGGCTATGCATGATGGTAATATCACAGTAGGGATGAATCTGTCAGGACTATGTGGGGGAGATATAAAGAGAAGTGGATAATAATCTATTATAAACACGTATCTTGTGGCTATGTCATTGCAGATATCTGGCATTATTTAGGGCCTCATGAAGGTACTATAAGCCTATAGTATGTCTCCACCTGGCTGTGGGGATGATGTAAGATCCCATGAGTGTATATGGAAGAAAGCAATCGCCTGTTTAGTAATAAGTGGGGCTGTTAAGTCATATGGGTATATCGTGAAATATGTCAAAAATTGGCATGCTTATCCAACCGGGGGGGGGGGAGGGGGGAAAGGGGAGAAGAAGGGGGAAAGGGGAGAAGGGGGGGGGAGAGGGGAAAGGGGGGGAGAAGAGGGGGTTTGGAAGAGGGAACGCTAATATCTCACCCTCGTCAGCTTGTGGAAAATTCAATGAGTCTGCAGAGGAAAGGAGAAATACATATCAATATACATCAAAATGTCACATTTTTATAAAAAAAATCACATTCGCGGTTCAATCCATGTGCTGCCAGTGTCCCCAATTTATGTATCCAGAAGGCCTCTCTCTGTTTAAGGAGAAGTGTCCTGTTGCCACCTCTCCTTGGCTGGTCAGTTTGTTCCAGGATTTGAAAGCGAAGCTGAGAAATTTGATGTTTTTTTCTAAAAAAAATGTTTGGGTATTGGTAAGAAAGTATGTCCTAGTCTGATTGTGGATTTGTGCTTGCTTATCCGGTCCCGGATGTGCTGTGTTGTCTCGCCGACGTATCCGAGGCCGCATGGGCATTTTAGTAGATAAACGACAAAGCTCGAGTCGCAGGTGTAGAATCCCTTTATCGCGATGGCCTTTCCGGTACGTGGGTGTGTAGCATACTCTCCCTTGATTACGCTAGAGCAGTGTGCACAATGTAAGCACGGGTATGTTCCTTGTCTCCTACTGCGTAGAAAGGTTTGTTTGGGAAGTCTAGTAAAGCTACCTATATCAGCTTTGATTAATTTATCCCTTATGTTGGATGGTCTTTTATAGCAGGTTAGTGGTTGTTGTTGGAATTCTTTAATTTCCGGATACGCTTTTGAGAGTAGTAACCAGTTTTTTTTTTGAGAGCTTGTTGTATTTTGGGCATGAGGGGGTGATAAGTGGTTACACATGCTATTCTATTGGAATTATCTTGTTTGATTTGAGGTGGTGTGGGTGGATTCTTTAGATCCTGGAGGGCTTTTTTTAGAATGGCCTTTGGGTAACCTCTTTGTACAAATCTGTCAGTCATGTTATCGAATCTTGTGTTTTTGATGGTGGTGTCTGTAACGATACGATCAACGCGTGTATATTGGGGACGTGGTAGCGATTTTTTTTGTGGCTCTAGGGTGGCAGCTATTGAAAAGGAGGAGACTGTTCCGGTCCGTGGGTTTGTGGTATAGATCTATGTCTATAGATCCTGCTTGGTCAATCCTGACCAGGGTGTCTAGGAAACTGATTTCCTTTTCGCTGATGTGTGAGGTGAATCCCAGTTCGCTATAAATATTGTTGAGGTCTGTGATGAAATCATCTATGGTGGATGTGGGACCCTTCCAGATGCAAAATATGTCGTCGATAAAGCAAAGCCATATGTGGGCGTGTTGTTGGAACAGGGGATGGGTGACGTGATCTTCCTCAAATTTTACCATAAACGCGTTAGTGTAGGGTGGGGCCACGTTGGACCCCATAGCGGTACCTCTCTTTTGGCCATAATAGGTATCTCCAAACAAGAAAAAAAAAATTGTAAGTATAATCTTTAGTAGTTTCAGGCAAAATTCCTGTTGTAGGTTACTGAGATTGGATTGTTCATTGAGGAGTTTTGCCGTGGCCTGTATACCCTTCTCGTGTGTGATGGAAGTGTATAAACTGTTGACATCTAATGTCAACAGGTTGCAGTCCATCAATTTGTCCATGTCTTGTAGTTTTTTTTTAAAAATCTGAGGTGTCGCGTATGAAGGACCTGGATGTTTTTATCAGAGGGGTCATGATTTTTTCTAGGTAAATGGCCAGAGGGGAAAAGATGGACTCAGTAGAAGCAACAATGGGGCGTCCTGGGGGTTTTGTAAAATTTTTGTGGATTTTGGGTAGGGTATAAAATACTGGGGTGACGGGTGGCGGAGCTAGCCGCGTCAGGGAATGGCTGCTTGACTCGTGTGCTCCGGTCCACAGCGCATTTAATAGCCTTTTACAGCAGTCCCTTCACCCTAAACTATGGGGAAACCGACGAAAGACAAAGCCAGAGAGTCCCAGGGAACCCCTAAGCACAATAGGGGACAGTCAGACATGGACAAATATCTGAAAAAGAAGATGTTATCTCCGGCATGCAGACCTAAGATGGCGCCGGACGCCGCTGCTGCACAAAGTTACACAGAAGACTCAGACGATGAAGGCTCCTGCGCTATGTCGGAAGCCCATTGTGAACGTGACTTAATGCCGATTACTAGGACCTTTCTTAAGGAGTCCTTGGCTTTATCCTTTGAACCGGTTATGAAGGAACTGTCCGCTATTAAAGCAGACATCAAACAAACCGGCCAGCGGGTTGCAGCTTTAGAAGAGACACAAATGGCGATTACTAAACACAGTGGCACCCTGCAGTCTAACATAGAAGAAATGCAAGACCAACTGAATTGCGCCTTCCTGCACCTTGAGGATCAAGAGAACAGGAGTCGGAGGAAGAACATTCGCATACGAGGTGTCCCAGAAGACATACCAACAGAGGCGATACTTACCATGGTCAGTACCATCTTTTCCTCTATCTTGGGCCAAGAAAGAGCTGCTGCGGTGATAGTAGAGAGAGCTCACAGAGCCCTCAGACCTAAGCCCCTAGCAGAGGCCCCACCGCCATTTTAAGTGCAGCCAGGGAGAAGGGTGAAATACTCCTGGATAACTCCAAGATACAGATCTTCCAAGATCTGGCTGCCAGCACACTAGCCAAACGACGAGCTCTAAAGCCATTAACTGACCTACTGAGAGCTAAAAAACACCCGCTAAGATGGCTCTTTCCATTTGGCCTATACATCTTTATTAATGGCAAGCAAGTCATCATACGTCACCCGTCTGACCTTAATAAAGTATGGAATATTTTGAAGATGGAACCTCTGGACATTCCTTCTTGGCTGCCGCTCGCTGGAGGAACAAAGATCCCACCATTACCATCAGAGGCAGATTGGCAGATAGTCAGAAAATTCAAATCGCCTGCCGCCAAGAAGCGTCAATCTGAATTAAAGGACACTTGAAAATGAAGTCCAGCTCTAAAGATGTCTGTACCCTATGTAGTAGGCGTATGGTATGAGCTACAGTTGTCCACCCGAATTTATTGTTGGGGACATTTCATTTAATTTCTAAGCGTTCATATATGTTTAGACTGATCATCTTATTTAGCTTAGTCTGATAAATGAGCAGCTATAAGGAGACATGTTCCGGATCTCCTGACCTGCTTTAACCGGCTGTCTGCTTATTAATATGTGTCCTTACATTAATAACGCTTTCACATGTTAATGTACTTACACATACAGTTCCTGTAATTGAGCCTTGCTGAGTTACAATTGATGTGCAGGTACTGGCTGGGTAATTTAAGTGATAGACATGATATGGACTTACACATACAGAGCTGTTGGATGCTACCTCCCCACAACCTGGGTGTCTTAATGCGAACTCTATATATCGCATTAACCTTAATAGAAAGTTTCTATTCTGTAACTCTATCCTGTAGCTCTCCCCATAGGAGAAGTAATGTGTAACCCGTATACATACCGTGCTGGGAATGTCTGCAGACGTGTTGGCTGGGGAAAACGACATGCTTGATATGCGTGGTGAAGCTAGAATTAATGTTGTCCTCAGCCAACACATCTACATTTAGACGGCGCTGTGTCACCCCACACAGGCTTTGTGTGAAACACAGCCTCTCCCTCTCCTACCTTTTAACCCCCTCCCTTCCCTCTGTACTAACTTTCTTATATCTATATTTGAATACCCTGTCTCTTCCCTCTCCATCCCTCCATTTTCTCTTTACCTAGACCACGCTCTTAAATAAGGGGTGGTTGGGTACTTCACTATTAGTGATACACCCTACTAAACAGTATTGTTGGTCTGATGGACCGTCAGTTCAATTTTTTGGTTGGTTATTATGTATTTAAGTTCTTTCTTTGGGTCAAATATCTCTCTCTCCCGGATCAGTTGGGTAATAATTACTTAACATTGGCTCTACTGTTAACATTATGGGTTCTATGAAGATAGTCTCCTTTAATGTTAAGGGGCTTAATATACCTCAAAAGAGGAGTCAAATTTTCCAGGTACTCAAAAAGGAAAAAGCAGATATTCTGTTCCTGCAGGAAACCCACTTTAAACACAACCGGGTCCCTAATCTGTTTACTAAAAGATATAAAAAATGGTATCACAGCACACACTCCTCCGCTTCTAGAGGGGCCTCAATAGGAATCGGAACTGATGTTCCTTTTAAAAAACAGGCTTACTACATAGATCCTAGTGGACGCTATATATTTCTTAAGGGAATGTTGCATGAAAACAAGGTCACACTTGTTAATGTATATGCTCCTAACAACAAACAGATTCCGTGGCTTACCAAGCTACTACAGTCCCTACAGGATTTCAGGGAAGGTTTGTTAATATTAGGGGGAGATTTAAACTTGGTTCTGGACCACTCCCTGGACTCTACCTCGGCTGTTCCTAAATTTATGACTAAACAAATTGGCAAGCTAAAGAGAATGTTGGCCTCACACCAAATCTCTGATGCTTGGAGATTAGTCCACCCCAATATGAAAGATTTTACCTCTCATTCTGCGGTACACAGAACCTATCAACGTTTAGACTACTTATTTTTATCCAATCATATTCTGGAGAGAATTAAGCAAGCAACGATCGGTGAAATATTGGTCTCAGACCATGCCTCGGTTTCTTTGGTGATACGGTTGAAAGGTATTCCACCCGGGGAGTGGTCCTGGAGACTAAACAAAACTCTTTTAGAGAACGAACAGGATAGGCTTAAGCTAGAGAATAAACTGAGTACTTTCTTTGAGATTAATGCCTCTCCATCTATGAGTCAGACTATAGTGTGGGAATCACACAAAGCCTACATTAGAGGAGAACTCATAGCCTTAGGAGCTTGGGTACGTAAACAAAGAACTGCAAAAATGGACTCTATAATTGCCCAAATCTCAGCTATTGAAAATATTAACAAGCTTTCCCCCACGGATGCCAACTATGTAGATATCACCAAACTTAGAAGTCAACTAAGAGATCTACTTAACATAAAATCCGCTTAGAGTAGCTAAGTTCAAACAATATCTTCATGGCAACAGAGGTTCAAAACTCCTCACACAAATGATAAAGGGTCAAAGAGAAAAAGCATTCATACCGAGCATAAAAACTGATAAAGGGCTTACTATTTCCAACACACCATCTATTGCCAAAGAATTTGCCAATTTCTACTCACAACTTTACAATTTAAAACAAGATGACCCTTCCCAAATAGCCGGAAAAATAGACTCATTCCTTAAGTCGGTTCATGTTCCGAAATTAACCGAAAACGATAGAAATATATTATTGGCGCCAATAACAGTAAACAAAGTTACAGAAACATTAGCAAGTGTTCCTCCCGGGAAATGCC
The DNA here is from genome assembly GCF_014858855.1 of Bufo gargarizans. Taxonomy (NCBI): domain Eukaryota; kingdom Metazoa; phylum Chordata; class Amphibia; order Anura; family Bufonidae; genus Bufo; species Bufo gargarizans. The sequence goes on from NC_058083.1 coordinate 89,126,117, forward strand.
CAGGCCCAGATGGACTCCCTGTTATATATTATAGGAAATTCCCAAATTCTCTCATCCTGCATTTTACAAATATGTGTAACTTTTTATTAAAAGGAGGCTCACTCCCCCCACAATCACTTATGGCCCATATTTCAATTATCCCAAAGAAGGGAAAGACCCTACCAAATGTAGTAGCTATAGGCCAATTTCCCTTCTTAACGTAGATGTTAAGCTTTGGGCTAAGCTGTTGAGCCGTCGTGTCGCAGGGCTCCTCCCAAAATTAATAAATGAAGAACAAGTTGGCTTTGTCAAAGGCAGAGAAGGTAAGCATAATGTTAGCAGAGCCCTTCATGCTATTTACTATGCAAAAAACATAACATCTCCCTAGTGCTTCTAGGAACGGACTCAGAAAAAGCCTTTGACAGAGTCAACTGGGCTTTTATGGAGGGTGCTCTGCGACACTTTGGCTTCCCACCTATGCTTATAGACGCAATTTTCTCACTGTACCGTGGCCCATCAGCTAGAGTTTTGGTCAATGGCGTGCTGTCTCCCCCATTTAATATTTTGAATGGGACAAGACAGGGCTGTCCCCTGTCCCCGACCTTATTCATATTAACTCTAGAACTGCTCTTGCATAAAATCAGGTCTTCTGAGGTTGTCAGTGGTCTGCAAGTCAAGGGGAGAACCCACTCTTTAGCAGCTTTTGCTGACGACTTGTTATTATTCGTTTGTTGTCCGTTTTACACTCTGGCAGCACTTGGGCACGAACAAGGTTTGTTTCAATAAGCCCTAAGATAACAGAATTAGATAAAATGTGAAAAAAACTGTAGATGGAGGAAACCACAAACTCATTATATATATCAAATCATCTTGGAGACCAAAGCGCTTACAATGTAATGCCATTTAGTTTGTCCACCCCATGTTTCCATGATGCGCCATCATGCTACAGTATAATCTCTTAATGATCCCTAATTAGGAAGGAAGCACATTAGGACAGGTTCTGCACAGAATATGCAAAGGACATAGAAAGCTACGGTATATCCTGCTATGGTAAAGCTACGGTATATCCTGCTACAGTAAAGCTACAGTATATCCTGGCCAGATTCTTATTTAGACGTGAAGTATAATGGACCTTTACAGGTATGCATGGTGCTTATCAGGAGCCTAAAGGCTCATGGGCCCTGGTGCAAGAGTTCAGCTTGGGCCCCCCTTCCCTCAGTTCTTTTTGGCCAGGGGCAGAGATGAACCTAGCTTTTCTAAAAATTAAAACAGCTGTCCCTCCTTCATGCCAAATTCTTGACCTACGCAACCGGCACTATTTTTGTCTTGATCCTAGCCTTTAAAAGGACCTTAATATAAAGCAGAATATAGGCTAAGGCCTCATGCACACGACCGTTGTTCTGAGCCGAAGTGCATCCGAGCCGAAGTGTTTGCCGCTCGGGTGCGGACCCATTCATTTCAATGGGGCCACAAAAGATGCGGACAGCACACGGAGTTGCTCTGTTACGTAGCCCCGCAAAAAAATATAACATGTCCTATTAATGTCTGTTTTGTGGACAAGAATAGGTATTTCTACAATGGGCTGCCTGTTCTGTTCCGCAAATGGCGGAAGGCACGCAGGCGGATTCCGTGTTTTGCGGATGCGCAATTTGCGGACCGCAGAAAACGGAACGGTCGTCTGCATGAGGCCTAATTCAAACAAACGTGGGACCCATGTGACCCATGTGTCAGCTCCATCTCCTGGACTGACAGTGTCTCCCCTGACCTCCCCGTAGAAATTTATGATACATTCATTTCTTATCGAATCGCGGGTCTATTTTACTGTGCTTATCATCATGTGTGTACTGTACAATAGGCCCCTGATCAGATCACTATGATGCAGTCAGTTCAGTTCAGAGGAGCCACAGTCAGTCCAGTCGATGTGGTCAATACACAGACCATGTTTCGGAAGTGTTGGAAATCTTTGGTACATAAATCACGCTCAGTGAAACTCTGAAGACCTGAGAGCTTCTCCCATTGCATTTGTATTACACTCAGCGGTGCCCTTTGACTAAAATTTTTGAATGTACAGTATTTATGTTAGAGAACTGATATACAGTAAGTACATTGATGACCCTGCCTCTATGAAGTAACATAACAAAACCTTTCTCTCAAACTACATTACCATAAGAATGTCCATTCCCATTGCCTCCCAGTTGATCTACGTATGGAACATGTCTTAGTCAATGACTTTCTGCTCATACTGCTTTCACATACTTCCATAAACATCTACTCTTCCTTTAAACTTCTCTTCTCCATAAGAAAGCTCTCAGAGGACTTGTCTTAGAAGAGCTATATAATGTTCCCCTCCAGGATCACAGTTTTTAAAGAGAACCTCCCTAATGAAACACAGGACCGTATCATTTGGAAATGTTGCATACTATGGCTGCACAATATAGATGTCTTATAGACGATATTGCATCAGTATTACAGATCAGTAAAACAGGCCCTTTGAAAAATGGATGCGGATGTGATACTGATGACAAACAGATAATATACTGATAGTATCCATCAGGGACATACACATATCTCATAGGGCCTCATAACTAGAGGACTGATGAAATGCACCATGGGCTGTTCACACAACTTGGACCCCCAGCCCACTGTGCACCATATCAATAGCAGCACCTCTGTTTTGTGCTGCATTATGACGTGGAAGTGTGTCAGAGCTGCGCCCATGCAATTGCTGGTTAGAGGGCAGCCTTGATTGACAACCACCATCCTCTGCTACCATCACTAATGACTGGAATCTGAGAAAACTCTGATTTCATCTGTTTAACTCTTTCTGCACAATGATCATTGCAGATTATTGTGCAGACGAAAGGATCAGGGTTTCCTTTAACCCCTTGCCGATCAGCTCTGCTCTGTACATGTATTGCACTGCTGGAAGTGAGTTTCCGACTAGCACTGTAATACTACTGCGCGTTAATCGTGCTGACACCAGAGTTGGGCTTTCCCAATCAGCGACAGCTTTTACTGACAGACATGCCCCCGCTGTATCCGCTGACATTGCTGATATCTTATGCCGATGGATTGACCCCTTTGATGCAAAGCTGACTGAGCTCCCTCTTTCAACCTATTGGCTCCTCTTGACGTAATAACAGGGTACTGATGGCTGCTAAGGAAGTCCTTACAAAGGCCTCGGAGCCCACCACTTACAGAGGCCTATGAAGCTGGGTCTCGGGGCAATGTTGGTATAATGCTGACAGTTCCGATGCTTTACAATTATGCATTGTAAAAGGGATCAGATCTTCTAAACGTTGAAGTCCTCTAGCTGGACAAAAAAAAAAAATAAGTTTCAAGTGTTACCCATTATCAACCTATTAAAAAAATTTTTTTTTATGGAAAAAAAATAATAGACATATTAGGTATTGTCATGCCTGTAATGGCCAGCTCTATAAAAATATCACACAATCTACCCTGTCACCTAAACTTCGTAAAAATAAAAATGGCGCCAAAACTGCTAATTTTTAGGCCATCTTGCCTTTTTGAGGAGATAGGGGTGACACAAATCGTAACAAGTGCTTGTTTTGTACAATGGTCCAAAGGTCCTTCCCATCCAAAACCCTGCTGCATATGCAGTAGTGTGATGTGAGTATCAGATTGCAGCAGCTGGGCACAACATATTCATACATGTTTAAATTTTACCTCCATTTTGCTTTAATTCCTGTGGAACACCTGAATAATTAACCCCTTAATGACCAGCACCGTACATGTACAGCGCTGGCCGGGTCTTTAAGGATAGCTCTCGCTCCTGAGCGCTGCGGACACCATAGCTGTGGGTGGCCGCCTGCTTCTTATAGCAGACACCCGTGGCTCATGACCGCAACCGGGAGTAATGCCGATCGCAGACATTTAACCCCTCAGAAGCCATGGTCAATCCTGACCACGGCATCTGAGCGCGCTGAAAACCGAAAGTGCGCGCTTCCGGTTATGCTCCGGCTCCCCTGTGCGGCGATCGGAGTAGCCGGAGCATGTGTGCGGAACCCCTTGTCTTTGTGAATGATAGGAAGCTGCTGCATAGTATTTCCTATGGAGTCCTTGCCTGTAGTAGGGCTCCATAGGAAAGCAGTAAAAATCATCATAAATTCCAATGCAAATGCATTGTAGTCTACGATAATAGCAATTTAATGATTGCATGTTATAGGTCCCTATGGTAACTATACAAAAAAGATAATTCAAATCACCCTACTTTTCCCAAAATAAAAATAAAAGAATTAAAAATGTTTTAAAAAAAAACACGTCATGGGTGCGACACCCATGATGTGTTTTTTTTAAAACATTTTAAAAAATTGCCCAGGGTATAAAATCTAAAAATATATTCCCCATACAGCAAACAGCTGGTCGCTTCATTTTCTACATTTTTTTTAAAATAAAAAGTAATCAAAAAGTCATACACACCCCAGAATAATATAAATTAAAAGATCAGATTGCGCTGCAAAAAATGAGCCCCCATACAGCTCTGTATACATAATTATAAAAAAGTTCTAGGGATCAAAATATGGTGCCAAATTTTTTTTCCAACTTTTTCATTTTTTTTTATCATTATCAAAAAGCAAGAAAAACCATACATATAAGGTATTGCCGGATTCATACTGACCTATAGAATAAAATTAACTGGTCAGTTTTATCATATATTGAATGTCATAAATTCAATAGAATTGTGATAGAATTGCTTTTTTTTTTTTTTTTATGTTACCACATTTGTAATTGTTTTCCCGCTTCCCACTACATAATATGCAATATTAAATGGTGGCGTTGGAAATTACAACTTGTCCTGCAGAAATCAAGCCCTCATATGGCTATGTGAACAGAAAATTAACAAAATTATGGCTCTGGGAAGGCAGGGAGAGCAAAACGAAAACGCAAAAAAACAAAAAACAAACAAACAACCCTCTAGGGCTTAAAGGGTTAACAACGTTTCTAAAATGAGTTTTGAATAAATTAAGAGTGTAGTTTTTAAAATGGGGTAATGTTTGGGTGGTTTCTATTATGTAAACCCCTCAAAGTCACTTTAAAACTAAAAAAAGTTGTTTGTTTTTTTTATTGAAAAATTGTTTCTAAAAATCTAAGCCTTTTAATGTCCTAAAAAGTCAAATGACCGGTATACATGGATGGCAAGTAGAGGAATTATTATATGTCTTAAAATCTGTGAAATTCAAATTTAGACAATAGCAAATTTTTCCAATTTTTCTGTAAATTTTTCTTTTATAAATAAAGGTAAAACATATCAATCCAAATGTATTACTAACATAAAGTACAGTAGGTCATGAGAAAACAAACTCAGAATGGTTTGGATAAGTAGAGGTATTGCAAATATATTACCCCATGAATTGACATGTCAGAATTGCAAAAATAGGACTGGTCAGAAAGGTGAAAACTGGCTTTGTGAAGGGGTTAATATTTAATTACTGCCATCATCTGGACACCCACCGATCAAAAGTTTTAGTGGGTGGGGGTCTGATCACTAGAATGAGGAGAGCGAAGCGATTGCCCCTCATTGCAGAAGAGGATGCCAGGCGGACTCAAGAACATTTATCGCCCTACGCCACACTTTGCCACTTTTCAAAATGTTATATTTTTAAATACAAGTTTAGTGTTTAGTTCTCTTTTATGGTGCATTTACTATGTACAACTATAGCAAAAGTCACAAAAAAAGTTGCATCTTTCCCCATAGCAACCCCTTGTGTGCTTTCATTGACAGTGGCAAAACCACATCGCACTTGTGCCACGTTTAATAAAACCGAGCACCACTTCATAAATTTGGCGCAACAACACAAACCAAAGGCAGACTTAAAATGACACCAAAAACACTGCAATGAAACCCCCCTACCACCCAAAGTGTCTGTACATCACTTACCATACCTCAGTCTTAAGATTAGTCCATCCTGGGGGAAAAAAAAACTATAAACCATTAATTACAAACCCATTTTATCCAAAATACAATCTGTTTTAGATTCCTGGTCCCTCCTTTCCCTATCCTAGATGGGCAGTAAAAACCTTATTATATCAATTATACTCCCCAAGAACCTTATTAAATCAGTTATTCTCTCCAAGATCTGTTCAAACACTCCCCATACATTTCCCAAATTATTTTTTCCTAACACTAACTAATACCTCTGGAAAGAAAAAAATCTCACCTCTATTTTAAAATACTGATGCAACACTAATTAGGCTTACCAAATTGGTAGGAAAATTATGAAGCAGTCCATATTTCTAGGATAGTTGAATGGGCCAGAGGTGACAATAATAACTTAGAAAAATGTGACACACTAGTCCCTCTACACTTTGGCGACCTGTTAACTCCCAATTTCAGTTTGCTGTACCTATTACGATCACTAGAATAACTCCAATGTTGGCAAATATGGAGGAGCTTGTACTGGTTATTATAACATGACCTTTTTATCAGGACATGTCCTTTTCAAAAATTGTCACATCCCCTTTGCGCATTGTCCCATTCCTTCAATTTACGTTTGGGTGCCAGGGCTGAGTCTGATGATGTAGCATTCTGGAGTCACATGTTACACCAGGAGTTTGAAAGGTCTGCCTTTTTGGCATTCCAGGAAAGTTGCCAAGTATATGTATTAATGCGTATATATCAGTAGTCTAGTTGTAGATGTACATTACCTGAAAAATTATGCGTTTTTGTGAGTTTTCAATTTGTCTGTAATAAAATATTTGCTGCCAAGCTAAAATGTATGGCTGGCTTAAAATAGTTGTCCTAGGAACACATAATACACTGATAAGTGTGTTATAGATGAGGTCCAATCATGAGAACGGTGTCCTAAATTTAATGCTGATGCTCCATTCAACTCTATACTTCAAGAAATAGCTGAGCGGAACCCAGAGCCCCATTTTCATGATTAGTGGGAGCCAAAAGTTGGACCCCAGCCAATCACACACTTATCCTTTATCTTGTGGATATGGGATATGTGTTTGTCATGGCAAAACTCCTTTAACCTAGTTTAAGTACTGGGCAGAGGGACCTATACCAACTTTTTATTTTGTTAACAATGGCACTCAAAGCTGATCCATGTAAATGCAGAATAAAAGTCTGGTATAAATCTATAATACCAGTCCTATCACACAACTTACATATATTCTCGAAAATAGGCACTTAGTCATTCGATCAAAACATCTGCCATTCCTATATCAGTAATAAAAAAAGTCAAAAGTGGATATACAGTGGATATATAAAGTCTACACACCCCTGTTAAAATGTCAGGTTTCTGTGATGTAAAAAAACGAGATCATTTCAGAACTTTTTCCACCATTAATGTGACCTATAACCTATACAACTCAATTGAAAAAAAAAACGGAAATCTTTTAGGTAGAGGGAAGATAAAATATTAAAATAAAATAATATGGTTGCATAAGAGTGCACAGCCTTAAACATATACTTTGTTGAAGCACCTTTTGATTTTATTACAGCACTCAGTCTTTTTGGTTATGAGTCTATCAGCATGGCACATTTTGACTTGGCAAGATTTGCCCACTCTTCTTTGCAAAAACACTCCAAATCTGTCAGATTGTGAGGGCATCTCCTGTGCACAACCCTCTTCAGATCACCCCACAGATTTTCAATCAGATTCAGGTCTGGGCTCTGGCTGGGCCATTCCAAAGCTTTAATCTTCTTCTGGTGAAGCCATTCCTTTGTTGATTTGAATGTATGCTTTGGGTCGTTGTCATGCTGAAAGATAAAGTTCCTATTCATGTTCAGCTTTCTAGCAGAAGCTTGAAGATTTTGTGTCAATGTTGACTGGTATTTGGAACTGTTCATAATTCCCTCTAGCTTAACTAAGGCCCCAGTTCCAGCTGAAGAAAAACAGCCCCAAAGCATGATGCTGCCACCACCATGCTTCACTGTGGGTATGGTGTTCTTTTGGTGAGGTGCTGTTTTTGCATCAAATATATCTTTTAAAATTATGGCCAAAAAGTTGAAACTTGGTTTCATCAGACCATAACACCTTTTCCCACATGCTTTTGGGAGACTTTAGATATGTTTTTGTAAAATGTAGCCTGGCTTGGATGTTTTTCTTCGTAATAAAAGGCTTTCGTCTTGCCACTCTACCCCACAGCCCAGACATATGAAGAATACGGGAGATTTATGTCACATGTACCACACATGTACTTGCCAGATATTCCTGCAGCTCCTTTAATGTTGCTGTAGGCCTCTTGGTAGCCTCCCAGACCAGTTTTCTTCTTGTCTGTTCATCAATTTTGGAGGGACGTCCAGTTCTTGGTAATATCACTGTTGTGCCAGATTTTCTCCACTTGATGATGACTATGACTGTCTTCACTGTGTTCCATGGTATATCTAATGCCTTGGAAATTCTTTTGTACCCTTCTCCTGACTGATACCTTTTAACAATGAGATGCTTTGTAAGCTCTCTGTGGACCATGGCTTTTGCTGTGGGATGCGACTAAGAAAATTTCAGGAAAGACCAACTAGAGCAGCTGGACAATATTTGGGGTTAATCAGAGGCACTTTAAATGATGGCAGGTGTATGCTGACTCCTATTTAATATGATTTTGAATGTGATTGCTTAATTCTAATTTTCTTCCCTCCACCTAAAAGATTTCAGTTTGTTTTTCAATTGAGTAATACAGTTTATAGGTCACATTAAAGGTGGAAAAAGTTCTGAAATTATTTATCTTTGACTCATTTTTTTACATCACAGAAACCTGACATTTTAACAGGGGTGTGTAGACTTTTTATATCCACTGTACATCCCTAGACAGAAGGATTAAATCCAAGCCACAGCAAGAATGATGCCCTCGATGGGCATTTAACATTAACAAAAGCTTTTTCAAAGGCATGTTAGATATAAAAGATCAGGGTTATATAGCACAAACATTAATAGTAAATATAAATATGGCTGGTTTACAGGGATGGTCCAGGATCAGAAAAACCAAGCCACACCTGTCCACAGATTTTGTAGGATAATGCAATCAGCCCTACTCACGTCAATGGAGTTTAATTGCAATACCAGAAACAGTCTTTGGACAGGTGAGGAACTGTTTTGGAAAAATGCAGCAGTGATGTACTAATTATGTACAAGCGAGAAAGATCAAGATATCACAGCCAACCAGTTGTTATGTGAGTGAACCATGCTGACACAAGTTGAAAAGTATCACAACCTTCCTGTGGAAAGATTCTGAAGTCATTAGTAGAGTTGGTTAAGAACAGTTGTCTTGTGACTTGTGACCCTGTGGTGTAATCTCTTGGTTACTCAGTTATGGGCCTCAAAAAGCTACCTTTTTATACAGATTTATTTGACATAAAAACTATAAAAGGAAAAACTAACCTGAAAACAACCGCTGAGGAAAGGGTTTGATCCCTGAAACGCGTCCAGTTTAAGACAGCAAAGTTTTCACAATCGCACCCTGAGGTGCCGACACCCTAAGGCAGCCCCCTGGACCCTCTCTGATTGGAGTTGTGGATTATTGACATTGCACGGTCCGGACTTTATGACCCAACACACCATCAGCTGATTTGTTCTCCAACGAGCCGCATGGTATCACGTGGTGTGCCGCCCGGTCACGTGGGACGCCGCGTACCAGACCTAGAGACCACACGGGACACCGATGTGAGTCTGAGCATATTTCTCTACCTTTATCCAGCACAAAAAGAGGGGTAACGTACTCTGCCCCACGGGGCTATACTCACCTATCTAGCATTACAACATTATGCATGGTAACTGAGTGCGGTCCAGCTCATAGACCAACATCATTTCATATCCCCTTAGGGCATTACACTTGGACTCGGATTGCCCACCAGGGATCAAGTCCATACTTTGCACTTACGGTCATCACATTGTTTGTTTGGGCCTTTCAGGCTTTTATGCCCGATTGGGCACATTCGTACTATCCTATGGATGTATAGTTTTATCGTTTTATGCTAGTTTTTACATTAGATATACATTAAATGTGGTTATTGTCACCTCATATTGGTGGTCCCAGATAATTGAGTGCCCTCCTATTGTTTATATTGAACCTGAAAACAAACCTGGACCATAAGGAATCAGGGACCCAAAGGTCCATCTGACACATAAAAATACATCACTAGTATAAATGACACATGGGCAGTGGGGCCCTGATGCTAATTTTGCATTTGGGCCGGAGAGCCCTGCCTGTCTCAACATCTGAATGGAGTTCCTTGTATTTTTTGTATAGATTGTTGTAAAAATGTACACATTGTAATGTACGAATCATGCAGTTTATTGAGGGCCACAGCTTAACTAGTCTTTTTCTTTTATCATTTAGGTGTGCTCACATAATAACGAGACATGCTGAAAGCCATGAGGATCACTACTTTCTCTCTGACATGTGCAAGTGTGTTTTTTTTAATTGGAATATACATCAAATCAAACCAAATAGAACGGAATAGAAGGGAATCAACTGTCATGCCTATTCTTCCCCCAAATATTAGCGTATATCCCCAAAATATATTTAAGGGTGGAAATGGGATATTTTTTCTAGAGACCACGAACAGAATGGAGCCACCATCCTTGGTCTTATGTGCAATTGAATCAGCAGCTCGAGTGTATCATGATCGACCAATAGGCTTCTTTATGAAGGGGCTGTATGATATTGAAACAGAAGAAGATATGAACACAACCAGGAATCTTTTTCCGACTCTCTCGTCTTTTGATAATGTCTATATACTGCCTCTGAGACTTGAGGAATTGTTTAATAATACACCTCTTCAATCATGGTATGAAAAGGTATGTAGAAGTTATTAAAACATGTGTATAATGATGTGAATGTTACGGTACGTACAAAGCATAATCATTTTCTATGAACTTGCCTCTAATGTGTAAGAGTGATGCTCAGTCCATTGAAATACAGTTCTGCTCCTAAATCCTCACAGATTCTGCTGACGTTCCACAGTACGCAAGTGAGCACATTATTTAAATGGGTTTTCTGGGAGATTTTCACTGATGACTTATCCTCTGGATAGGTCATCATTATGTGATCGGTGGAGATACAACACCTTGGACCCAAGGTGATCAGCTGTTTAGGAAGGCAGCGGCACTCACAGTAGCATTGCGGTCTTCTCAAAGCTTTCCTTAGGCCTAGGCACAGCTCAGCTCCATTGAAATGAATGGGTCTGACTGGGATGCACCTAGCAAAAATTGTGCATACAAAACTACAAAACATATAGGGTCGTACAGCTCCACATACTGCTTACATCCAGTGATGTCTCCTCTAATGTAGGCCATGATGATGTATTTCAGCCGCATCTCGTGTCTGCAGAGTTTGACAAACAGACATCTTAGTTTCCTACTTCTCCATCATCCTCCCACCTTCTGAACACCACACCCTGCCACCTCTAATACTGTACCTGCTGTGCTCCCCAATACTATACTGTAGAAATAATTCACTTGGAAATACTAGTACCATGCAGATAGTGCCACCCTCACTAATGATTGTTGGCACACAGTGTCCTAAAATACACTGTGCCTAGCAAATAGTGCCCCTGACACTAATAATCTAAACATAATGTCCCTCAAAATAATTGTGCTAAGATGACACTGTGCCAGGATGCCCCCTAAACTAATAGTGTTCCCCAAAGACCCACCAATAGCAATAATTTTCTGCCAGAGGGCACTTAGTAGCAATAGTTCCCCTACAGTCCTCCAACACTAATATTGCTCCCATAGTGGCCATAATAGTAGTCATGTTCCCCATAGTATTCTCATCTATATATATAAAATAGGAATGCTAAGTGAGCTTAGATACCGAGGTACCAGCCAGTACCAAAGCCTACTTCAAATTCCTATTTTAAATTGTATTAAAATACCCAGATATGAATACAGTAATGATTCACCAAAGTCTCAAGCTACTTTGGGTGAGACCAATTTTCGTAGTCAGGCTGTCTACCAGCATTCCGACCCCTCCTCCCGGGTGGGCCCCTCCCCCCTATTCCACTCTACATTCTCTCTCTCAACATCTTCTTCTGAAGTGACAACTCAGATACACTCACACATCACAATATAGATGGAAGTCTCCCCAACAAAAACAATAATTGTCCAATAAAGGACCCCTAGATCCCCAATCCCCTTCTATATACACATTTATGGAACTAGGGAACCACAATGCTTGAGGATCTATCTCCAGTATAATATATCCCACATTGTTGAGAACATTCCCAACCTAGTGTTCTTATCTTATATTTATATTTATCTTTCACTTTCTTATTATAACATATGGACTTCTCTATAAATTAAGGATATATATGCATATCCAGATGTATATGAAAGTATATTGACACACACAGAACTATAGAGATTTTATGAATCTCATTCCGTTTTATTTTTATTTTTATTTCTATTCATTTTTATTCAGTTTTATTCTTATTCTTAAATTACAAGTTTTAATCTTATTCTTAAATATAAATATTATGAATGAAATATTGAGACACAATATGGCCGTATCCTGTCCGTCTCCTCATAAGTATCATATTGTTCCATTTGAACTTCATCCATTCTACCTACAATTCCAGGATTAATGTCACAGAACACCGTTAATTGAGGTCTATAACCACTCCCCCAGAACCTTAATTGATCCAATAAAGACCACATATATAGGATAAAGAAAATAGGCTACCCATTCCCACTGATGAAGGAGCAGTGAGCTTCGAAACGCGTATGGGGTAAAATGAGGTAGCCATACCCATGACAAGCTAGCTAAAATTAAAAGGATCCGAACTTCCAACAGCTCCGGAGCACGCTTAACTTTTGAAAAAACCGCAGCCTCTTATTCCCGCCATCGGACAGCACGTGTAACGCCGATGAAAATTGAGCGGGAGAATCAGTAAGCGCAGGTGACGTCACCGAAAGTTACGCACAGCCGCAGCAGTAGACGGGCCGAGCATACAGCTCCGTAAGCAGGAGTCTTTGAGCGGGAAGAAGACACGCAGACGCCACCCGCCCGCCAGGAGACGCCACCCGCCCGCCAGGAGCTGCTCACCAACCCACATCTCATCTACAGGAGGGTAACGTACCTGCTACAAACAGCAGTTCTCTATTATAACATTATTGTGGGACAACTGTGGAAGCAAATTATTACCAGCAGGAGGTGAAACATTCTACCCATTTGAAACAAAGGGGGCAAATTCAGATCGGATACTAATTCCCCCCCCAAAAAAGGGGGCCCTCACCTCTCATCTATATTTGTTCCTTATTTGACAAGATCGGACTTCTACTATCTCACCTTTCATACTACCATCATCTTATTCATTGTATGTACTATTTACTTCAAAGGAGAACGCCATTTTGTGCCCAGGATCCATCACTACTTATACACGTAGTAGTTGACGGATACAAGCCACATATTTATGTCAGCAATCTACTCTTTTTTATGCATTGTTACTTTTTTATGCACTGTTGCTTTTTAGTCCATAATTTGTGAATTGATATTATATTGTCCACATTTTATACTTCCAGGAGAACGCTATCTTTTACTAGTTATATATCTTTTTGCCAACATCTGGCATATACCAGCCAGCTATTACTAATAAAATATTCTTTTACATGCAATACCTATGACTAGAGTGCCATCCCTATACTTATCCTAATGAGACCAATTTTGGCCAGCGTGGTGATGTCATACGTCACCGTGCACAGGATTTTGTGCAAGATCTTCAATCTAAATGTTGACGGCCAGCCCGTCACAAGCAAATGAATGAGGTAAGTATTTTTTTTTTTTTTTTACCACCATTCTGGGAAAATCGATTCGCTACCACGAAGCACTAGGAAATTTGGCTTCGAGGCAAATAGAATTTTCCCTGAAATTTGGATTGAAGTCCATTTTGTGGACTTTGATTCGCTCAACACTAGTCATAATACATACCCCAGCTGCTGCAAATCATAGCAATACACACTTCAGATGCTGCAGAACATAATAATACACACTTCAGCTACATCATAATACACACCTATACTACATCTGCATTTTCCTTTCCGGTAATGAGATCCATCATAGGATTTCAAAACCGGAGGATAACACTTCAGTTTTGTCCCCATTCATTGTCAATGGGGACAAAACTGAACTGAACCGAACGGAGTACACCAGAATGCATTTCATTCCGTTTCGTTGTGTTCCTATGACGCACACAAAAGCATGGCCAGCAGCGCTTTTTAGTGCGTCATGGGATACAGATGAAGACAGATCCAGCATGAAACACAATGTAAGTCAATGGTGCCAGATCCATTTTCTCAGACACAAAAGTAACTATCTTAGTAATTTTAGAGATAATTTAAACGGATAAGTTTAGAACGGATGCAGCCGGTTGTATTATCCTAACAGAAGCATTTTTGCTGATCCGTGATTGATCCAGCAAAAACGCAGATGTGAAAGTAGCCTTATCTTCTGAAGAACCTTATAATACACATCTCAGCTGCTGAAGAACATAATAATTAGAGATGAGCAGTTTTAAAAAAATTGATTCATATGCTATGCCGAATTTCTCCAAGAAATTTGCTTAGTTATGAATTAATTGGTCATGAATCGCATGAAATCAGGTATATCCAGACCTCTCAATGTGAAAAGTATATTTAGGTCACAGGCTACTGTAGACTCTGTCATATCTTTGATAGCCAGTGTACATCCATACACATGACAGCTGCCCCAGCACACTCAGCTCTGCTGTCTCTCTATATGACAGCTGCCCCAGCACACTCAGCTCTGCTATATATCTATCTACTGTATAGTAATACTTACATATATATAGATATAGCAGAGCTGAGTGTGCTGGGGGAGCTGTCATGTGTATAGATGTAGCAGGGCTGGGTGTGCTAGGGCAGCTATCATATATAGAGATATAGCAGAACTGGTTGTGCTGGGGCAGCTGTCATATATAGAGATATAGTAGAGCTGAGTGTGCTGAGGCAGCTGTCATGTGTATGGATGTAGTAGAGCTGGGTGTGCTGGGGCAGCTGTCATATAGAGATATAGAAGAGCTGAGTGGGCTGGTGAAGCTTTCATATAGAGATATAGCACAGCTGGGTGTGTTGGGGCAGCTGTCGTGTATATACAGTGTATGTATAGTGCTTTGTATGTAGTGCTTTGCCTCTGATACAGAAGGTTGTGGGTTTGACAGACACTCATCTCCCTCTCTTGCTGCAGCACAGGCAAGGAATCTGTATCCTGAGGATGGCAATACAGATGACTATGCCCGGGATTCGTCTGATTTGAATTTTGTAAATGAGGTCGGGATTCGAGTCCACGAATCCTTTGAATCCAGCAAGAGTCGAGGGATTTGTGGATTCGACTGATTTGTCGTCCCACCTCTAGTAAAAACAGTGCAATGCAAATTCGTAACGCGAAATACAGGCGTAGGTCACTTTGGCTAAATTTTTCAAGCTGCTAGAAATTTCATGAGTTTCTCCTGAGGCTGGAGAAAATGGTTGGCACTGCAGAACATTACAATAGCTTTATATGCAGATAGTCAAGTGCTCCAATATATTTGCAATTGCGCTAATCGGCAGTAATTTGAATATTTTTGCGCACTACGTCCAACTTCACATTTTAGTAGGTCTGACTACAGATTACTGATTGGTGCACTAGGTATTGTTGCGAACTTGACATTGCTTCCTTCTCATTGAAGCAGAGAGAAATCATGTGTTCAGATGGAAAAAAAATGCTAAATATTTGATTTATAACGAATATTTAGCACTATATTCTAAATATTCACGATAAAAATTGGTTATTCGAATATTCACACTCAACACTAACAGGGAGTCCCTCCGAGTCACTTGCGCAAATGGTCCACTGCATGGTCACTTGCTTGGGTAGTGACAGCCAAATTGTCACCATTCAGCAAAGGGATGACTTCTGGCTCTCCACCTTGTTGGACCCTCGCTACCAGTCAAAAATGGAGGCCTTTTTTACACCCACTGAGAGGGAGGACAAACTGAACTACCGTACTATAGAGGCATCCTATGTAGTCAGTTGGCTGATGCCTATCTGCGCCATTGTCCATCGTCTCGCGGGTCTGACCTGAGGAGCCCTCTGCACTCACGTTCTTGTGTGGTAAGAGAAGAGGACTTCCAATGTGGAACAATACCGGAAGTAGATAGTGCAGCTGGTAGTTAGTAGGAGGAAGTGTATGTGAGGTGGGATGCGTTCCACTGTGGAATGCATCACCTTTAAGTAGGGCGCGTGAAGGAGGAGGAGTTTACAGGAGGGGATGGCGCAACCCAGACGGGAAGCCCAAATCGCAATATTCCTGATCAGAATATATAAAAAATATGGAAAATTTGTTTTAGGAATAGGTGTTCAAGTAAAGAACAAGGAAATGAAAACTCATAGTAGATGACTCTAAAAGAGCATATCTCATAAATCACTAAGTCAAAGATAGACAGTACAAGAAGAATGGAAAATTGTATAAAGGATACATTGAAGAGTGGCAAACGAGGTGGGGGTCCAGTTCCTAATGTATCTGGAAAACAAGAAAATAAATCATTAGTATCTCAGTCAATGCATGTAATCAGATAAAAGCTGACAATTCATATTCCCTATTGAGACCCCTGTCTTCTAGACTCTGTAGTCTATGTATCCAATAGGCTTCTAGTTTTTTCAGCATGTGTGGTTTTTTTCTCCCACATCTGGGCATACTTATGTGCTCTATGACTTGAAACTTTAATTGAGATAATTGTGTTTCATTTTGTGAAAATGATGTGGGGCTGGGAGTAAAAGGTTTTGACAACAAATCGTAGATTTGTGCTGGTAAAGCCTATCTCTAACAGTTTAGGTTGTTTCGTCAACATATATTAGGCCACAGGGACATTTAAGGAGATAGACAATGTAATTTAATTGGCATGTGTGATAACTAGAGCTGAGCGGACACCTGGATGTTCGGGTTCGACAAGTTCGGCCGCACTTAACAAAAAAGTTTGAGTTTGGGACCCAAACTTGACCCCGAACCCGAACCCTATTAAAGTCAATGGGGACCGGAACTTTGGAGCACCAAAATGGCTCTATAAAAGTCACGGAAAGGGCTAGAGGGCTGCAAATGGCAGCAAAATGTGGCTAAGAGCATAGCAAGTGCTCTGCAAACAAATGTGGATAGGGAAATGACTTCAAATAACATAAAATACTTAAAAAATAAAATAAAATAATCTTGATCTAAGAGAAGGAGGTCCATATGGAGTAGGAGGTTGAGGAGGTGGTGGATGTGGCGGTGGAGGTGTAAGCGGCGATGGAGGAGGAGGAGGTAGCCAACACTGTTTTTTGTTTTTGTTTTTTATTTTATTTTTATTTTTTTGTTTAAATTTGTATAAACCCCAAAACATTGGGAAATATAACCTGTGATAACCCCCTCCACCTGTGCTAAACACATGTTTAGACAATACACTGGCTGCAGGGCAGGCCTGCATCTCCAAGGCGTAAAGGGCAAGCTCAGGACATGGGCCCAATTTAGAGACCCTGAAGTTGAAGGGGGCAGACCCATCAGTCAGTATGTGTAGACTTGTGCACACATACTGCTCAACCTTGTTGCATGTCCCTGTGACGTCCACGATCCAATTGGATATCTTCTCTATCAACTTTCAATGTTCTTTTCTGCGCCTACCATGGTGATCACGGATAGCGGGGAATCAGGGTTCCAGGCCGGAGATGGAGCCTGAGAAAGGAATACCACATCCAAGGGAGGTCAATTAATGAAATTAAATGTGATTGAGCGTAAATGTGGGACAAATTATTGAAGACGAAGCTTCAATTACCCACTCCCGACTAGGGGAGGTAGTGACGATAAATAACAATACAGGACTCTTAAGATGCTTTGTTATTGGAATGATCACTAAAAAATTACAGGGAATGTCATGGGAGTATTTTGGATTTGGAAACGTTAGACAGGGGAGGCCCTGCTGCCGCTTTGTTGACTCTAGATAATTTCTGCCTCATGGCACGTCCCTGTGACGTCCACGATCCAATTGGATATCTTTTCTATCAACTTTCGATGTTCTGTTCTGCGCCTACCATGGATATCTTCTCTATCAACTTTTGATGTTCTTTTCTGCACCTACTATGTAGATCACGGTTAGCAGCGAATCAGGATTCCACGCCGGAGAGGGAGCGTGAGAAAGGGATACCATATCCATGGCTGAAATGTGATCGAGCGGAAATGTGGGACAAGTTGTTAAAGTGGAAGAATTGAATGAAAAAAGGGGGCAAGCGTCAATTAAAGATGAATTTTAGAAATTTAAGTCCCTGTCACCTATGCAGAGCAGTGGTTTTTCATCAGCAAAAATAGGTTAATGTCACCCACCAATGGAACAGACGATTTTACTAAAATTAGGTCCCTGTCACCTATGCAGAGCAGGGGTGTCATGGAACCATGAACCAGACGTACAACAAGAGATGAGTGGAAATAAGAAGGCTTTATTGAAAATAAAGCTGTAAGGCAAAAGTCCAAACGGATGGCTAAACCGAAGCAGGGTCTTGCGAAACCAGGGATCAGGAACCAGAAGGGTAGTCAGACGAAGCCAGGATCAGGAACCAACAGGGTAGTCAGACGAAGCCAGGATCAGGAATCAGCAGGGTAGTCAGACGAAGCCAGGATCAGGAACCAGAAGCAGCAGCAGTCTTAGAAGCATGTGAGCACAGGAGGACCAAGCAAGGAACTGAAGCCACAGACCTCCTATATATATGAGCTAGGCATCCAGCTCCTCCCAGTGGGAAGGAGGAGCCGCAGGGTGGGAGGCTACAAGAAACCCAGAAACCAAGATGGCCGCCAGCACATGTCAAACGAAGGAGAACAGCAAGGAGGTAAGACCATGACAGTACCTCCCCCTCAAGGGCCCCTCCTCCGCGGAGTAAGGAACGGTTTCTGAGGGAAGCGTGCGTGGAAGGCTCGGAGCAAGGCAGGAGCATGGACATCTGCGGAGGGAACCTAGGAACGCTCCTCTGGACCATAACCACGCCAATGGACCAAAAACTGCACCCGGCCGTGGACCAGGCGTGAGTCCAGGATATTGCTCACCTCATACTCCTCACGATTGCCCACTTGGACCGGACGAGGCCGAGGAATCGAGGAAGTGAAACGATTACACACCAGTGGCTTCAACAGGGAGACATGAAACACGTTGGAGATCCGCATGCCAGGAGGAAGCGCAAGGGCATAGGCTACCGGGTTTACCCTGCGAAGCACTCGGAAGGGACCAACAAAGCGAGGCACCAGCTTGGGAGTGGGCACTCGAAGGTTGAGGTTGCGGGTGGACAACCATACGCGGTCTCCGACCTGGTAGGAAGGAGCGGGCGCTCGTCTGCGATCAGCCTGGAGTCTCTGGCGCTGCGCAGAGACCTCAAGGGACCTCTGGATCTGTACCCAAGAAGCACGTAGGACGGAAAGGTGATCCTCCACAGCCGGAATATCCTGGGGAGAGAATACCTCCGGTAACGAAGCAGGTTGGAACCCATAATTGGCCATGAAGGGAGACGTCCCAGAGGAAGAGTTCACCGCCGTGTTCCTGGCAAACTCAGCCCAAGGCAGGAGGTCAACCCAATTGTCTTGGTGATCGGAGACATAGCAACGAAGGAATTGCTCCAAGGCCTGATTGGATCGTTCTGCGGCCCCATTGGACTGAGGGTGGTAGGCCGAGGAGAAAGAGAGATGAATCCCCAACTGGGAGCAAAAGGTGCGCCAGAACCTGGACACAAACTGACTCCCCCGATCCAACACAATCTCCTTGGGCAAACCGTGCAACCGGAAGACCTCCTTGGAGTTATGGTAGGTTCGCAACAACCGAGTGCGCAACTCCTCAGGCACAAAACACCTGCCGTTGGGTCTCCCAGAGGGAGCACCAGATTGAGCCGCCAAAATCTGCTCACCCAGGGGAGAGGTCAGGCTGGTGCGAATGGCGGCCAGGATCTGATTCGGAGGTATGACCGAAGTCGGAATCGACTCCTCCCCGGACAGCTCGGAGTACTGCCGTGATAAGGCATCCGCTCTGATGTTCTTGGAACCGGGTAGGTAGGAGACCACGTAATTAAAACGTGACAAGAACAGAGCCCATCTGGCCTGACGTGGTGTCAATCTCTTGGCCTCAGAGAGGTAGGTCAGATTCTTGTGGTCCGTCAGGATGAGAACCGGAACCACCGAGCCCTCGAGCAAGTGCCTCCATTCTTTAAGGGCCTGCACGATGGCCAATAACTCCCTGTCACCAATCTGGTAGTTGCACTCCGCGGAAGACAGTTTCCGGGAGTAAAACCCACAAGGAAGCAGAGGACCCTCTGGTGTTCTACGGTGAGACAGGAGGGCGCCTACTCCCGTCTCAGACGCGTCCACCTCGAGGACAAAAGGCAACCCAGGGTTGGGATGCGACAGAAACGGAGCCGACACAAAGGCGGACTTTAGAGCCTCAAAAGCTCGGATGGCCTCGGGCGGCCAGACCTGGGGATTACTGCCCTTCCTGGTCAGATCCGTGAGAGGCTTGGCTAGCATGGAAAAGTCCCTGATGAACTTCCGATAATAATTGGCGAAGCCCAAAAAGCGCTGCAGGGCACGAAGACCACTGGGCTGGGGCCACTGTAAGACAGCCGAAACCTTCTCAGGATCCATGGAGAACCCCTCAGCGGAAATGATGTAACCTAAGAAGGTTACCTGGGATCGGTGAAATTCGCATTTCTCAAGCTTACCGAACAGCTTGTTCTCTCGTAACCGTTGCAACACTCGTCTGACATCCAGAATGTGGGCCTCCATGGATTCAGAATATACCAAGATGTCATCCAAATAGACCACCACACACTGCTGCAACAGGTCACGGAAAACATCGTTGATGAATTCCTGGAAGACTGTGGGCGCATTGCACAACCCAAAGGGCATAACCAAGGATTCATAATGACCGGTCCTGGTGTTAAACGCGGTCTTCCACTCATCGCCCGCCTTGATCCTTACCAGGTTATATGCCGCCCTCAGGTCGAGTTTGGTAAAGACCGTGGCCCCTTTGAGGCGATCGAACAGCTCGGAAATCAAGGGTATCGGGTAAGCGTTCTTGATCGTGTGCGATTGAGACCCCTGTAATCGATGCAAGGCCTCAACTCACCGCCCTTCTTTTTCACAAAGAAAAATCCAGCCCCTGCCGGGGACGAGGATTTGCGAATGTGTCCGCGTGAAAGCGCCTCCCTCACGTACTCCTCCATGGCCTCATTCTCCGCTACCGACAGTGGATAGACTTTGCCACGAGGCGGAACGGCACCAGATTGTAACTCTATGGCACAATCGTATGGGCGGTGCGGAGGTAGGGCAACCGCACGCACCTTATCGAATACATCCCGGTACTCCTCGTATTCAGGAGGCAACAGAGAGTCCGAGGAAGTACACAGCAACTTGACAGGCCCATTGATGCAACTAGCCCCACACTGCGGTGACCACGAGAGGATCTCGGCCGATTTCCAATCGAAAGTCGGATTATGCTTCTGGAGCCAGGGGTACCCCAAGACCACCGAGTAGTGTGGAGACGAAATAACCTGGAGACAGACCGACTCTCTGTGAACGGCACCAATGGCCATCCCCACTGGAAGGGTCTCATGAGTCACGTGTGGTGGCAGAAGGGGTCTGCCGTCTATCGCCTCAAGAGCCAGTGGGGAACCTCGAGGCTGCAGAGGAATGGAATTGGCGGCAGCGAACACACTATCAATGAACAAACCACCAGCACCAGAGTCCACCAACGCCTGGGTCGTCACCGAGCCCCCGACCCAGGAGAGGACAACAGTAATCAGTGGTTTGTCAACACGGGAAACCGGGGACGAGGAGACTCCACCCAAGATCTGCCCCCGACAGGATCTCAGGTGCGAGCGTTTCCCGGACGGTTCGGGCATGCCAACCGAAAATGCCCACCGAGACCACAGTACATGCATCGGCCCTCGCGTCTCCGGAGTACCCTCTCCCCCTCGGACAGGCGAGCAAACCCCAGCTGCATGGGTTCACCCCCAGACAAGTCATCCCCAGGAGGCGTGTGAGGAGAGGGAGGCACGGGTGGGACAGCAAACGTAGGCGCCAATCTGTTAGAAGGCCTCCGCAGGCTCTCCTTAAAGGAAGGTCTCTCCCTGAGTCTGGTGTCATTCAAAATCAGGAAAGAAATAAGAGACTCGAGCTCCACTGGTAGGTCCTTAGCTGCAACCTCATCCTTCAAGGCATCCGAGAGACCATGAGAGAAAGCAGCGACCAGAGCCTCATTATTCCAGCCCACCTCTGCTGCCAGGGTACGAAACTCAATGGCGTATTCAGCTACGGATCGTGAACCCTGTCTGATGGACATAAGGAGCTTCGCAGCAGAGGCAGCACGAGCCGGCACATCGAATACCTTCCGAAGAGAAGCAACAAAACCAGAAAACTCGGCAACCACCGGATTGTTGTTCTCCCATAAAGGGCTGGCCCAGGCCAAGGCCTTGTCCAAGAGCAGCGAGATCAAGAAGCCCACCTTTGATCTCTCAGTGGGAAAGGCATGTGGCAGCAACTCGAAGTAAATGCCCACCTGGTTAAGGAAACCTCGGCACTGAGTTGGCTCTCCCCCAAAGCGCTGTGGAAGGGGGGCAGAACTGGTCATACCCCGAAACACCGCAGGCGCAGCAACAGGTGTCGGGGTAGACTCTGGCGCAACAACCGGAGTGGCAGTAGGAGCGGGCCCAGGAGCGACAACCGACCCATCGGCAACGGAAGCTAAATGAGCCGTGCGTTCAAGCAGGGTTTGCAACGCCACAGCGAACCGACCCAACAGGTGATCCTGCTGATCAAGTCTGGCAACCAGCGTAGGTAGCGAGGATGGCCCTGTACCGTCAGAATTAATGGCTTGGTCCTAATGTCATGGAACCATGAACCAGACGTACAACAAGAGATGAGTGGAAATAAGAAGGCTTTATTGAAAATAAAGCTGTAAGGCAAAAGTCCAAACGGATGGCTAAACCTAAGCAGGGTCTTGCGAAACCAGGGATCAGGAACCAGAAGGGTAGTCAGACGAAGCCAGGATCAGGAACCAACAGGGTAGTCAGACGAAGCCAGGATCAGGAATCAGCAGGGTAGTCAGACGAAGCCAGGATCAGGAACCAGAAGCAGCAGCAGTCTTAGAAGCATGTGAGCACAGGAGGACCAAGCAAGGAACTGAAGCCACAGACCTCCTATATATATGAGCTAGGCATCCAGCTCCTCCCAGTGGGAAGGAGGAGCCGCAGGGTGGGAGGCTACAAGAAACCCAGAAACCAAGATGGCCGCCAGCACATGTCAAACGAAGGAGAACAGCAAGGAGGTAAGACCATGACAAGGGGTTTGTATACGGCAAAATTGGTAAAATGTCACCTGACAATCTAACAGACGATTTTGGGAAATTTAGGTCCCTGTTACCTATGCAGGGCAAGGGTTTATTTAGGGCAAAAACGGTAAAATGCCACCCAAGAATGTAACAGTTGCTTTTGCACCCTGCTCCCTCTTTTGCTGTGCTGGTGCCTCTGTGTGACCACCGCCTCTTCCTCCGAACTCGCATGACCTTGAATCCCTGTTGGGTCTAGTGTCTCATCATCCTCTACATCATCTTCCACCCACTCTTTACTCCTGCCCTTCTTGTTGGTCTGCAGACTGCAGAAAGTTGCAGCAGTTGGCACCTGTGTTTTGTCATCATCGGAGACATGCTGCAGTAGTCTTCCAATGTCCTCATCCTGAAACATAAGTGGTTGGGCATCTGTCACGGATGGTGTTGCAGAAAACTAGAAGACAACAAATGAAGATCCGACTGACTTGATCCCAAACTAAGGAACATAAGGGTGAGCCCTGTAAAAGCCCTAGCGCTCTCCCTGACTTCTCAGCCCATGCAAAGATCTCTATGATAGATAATTGCATGCCCTCGTGATTCGACAGTATGACCACAATGGCTCCTCACCTGGTATACCCTCGTAAGAGGGTGCAGAATGCATCGACATATGTTTGTGGGGTGCATGCGCGTTCTCCGGAGGGAGAGCGTTTTGGGGATTACCGTTGATGGCGCGGTGAGTGGCTAGTCCCCGCCATTCCTTTACCATTGCCTGTTTTGGTGTCCCCTTACCTTTTTATGCTTTCACAGTGGTTTGTTTAGTGTGCGGTTGCACACCTACGGAAGAGGGTGCAGCATGCATCGCCATTTCTTGTGGGGTGCATGCGCGTTCTCCGGAGGGAGAGTGTTTTGGAGATCACCGTCCCTCTCTATGTTCCTATCTCTGGTCGTCTGCTGGCAGCATTCCATTAGTGTTAAGGCTGTATGCTGGGTAGGAGTGTCTGTTGGCAGCGACTGGAGTGGGGACGTTAATAGAGAGTGGACGCAGTGTCAGTGCGGTCTCTCCGGGCTGTTTCTTTGCTGGTCTCCGGTTCCTGTGTGTTGCTCCGGAGCCTGGCAGTCGGGTCCTGGTTCCTGTGTGTTGCTCCAGGGGTCGGCAGCAGTCCTGGGGAGACTCGCGGGTATTGACACTGTTTCCCTTATTTTACCCTTCTCCTATCCCCTTGTTGAGTCCCTCACCAGTTTCCCTTTTTTTTTTTTTGGTGGGGGGGCTCTGAGGGGTGGGAGTGTCATGACCATGGTCGTGACTCCTGTAACCGCACGCAGTTGCCTGCGGTCTGGTCTGGTTGTCAATCACAGGTGAGGGCTGAAGTATGTTGTCTCACCTGTGGTTGCCGCTGGCAACATTGTTTATGTGGCAGCATAACAGCCTGAGCTGGTGCTAGGCAGCTTGCTGTAAGTGCATGCGGTTGCACCTGGCAACCTGTCTATGTAGGTGTGCCTTGTCTCTGTTATTGTGCAAAAGGTTTATTTATGGGTGCACGTCCCCTTTAAGTGGCTGTCTTCCCTTCCCTTGTGTGAGAAGGGTTAATTCCCTTCCTAGTGTGTGAACACTGGGTGTGTCTGTGTGGGTGTGGCTACTTGGGCCTATATAGCTTCTGCTGTGATTCAGAAGTCTGAGGGGTACTTCAGCTATGGTAATCTGGAGTCATCCTCCTTCTTATTTACCATCTGCCAGTGAGGGCCTCCCTTGTGGTCATAAATGTTGTTATGTGATGTTAAGTTAATGTTTATGTGGTGTCTGTTATTATTGCAGCTATGCTTCTGGCTTCCTGTGTGTTTATGTGTGCTGTGTCCTTTTATGTCTGTGTGTGGACTTCAGCACTTGAGCTCAGGGATCCAGTCAGTGTCTCTGTGGCAGGTAGGGGTGGAAGTCTTTCACTCTACTACCATATCCATAGTCTGTTTATGTTTTATATCCCCTTGCTGCTCGGACAGTTTAGACTCCTGTTTCTCTGCGTCCAGGAGGAACAGGTGGTCTACCCAGCTCCTAGCTCAGGGATCAGCGGAGGGTGAGTAGGGATCCGAGGTTCCTGAGCATGAGCCCTCCTACCTTCAAAGTCGGCTCATGCAGTTAGGCGTCAGGGTCCGATTAGGGATGCGTTAGGAGGTGACCTGCTCCCTTATTCTGTTGTCCTGGCCGAGCAGCAAATAACATCTCGTGGCATCGCACGGCTGAGGGTTTCCCCCATTCTCAGCCGTGACAGCATCCGTGCATTCAATCTCTTCCACTTCTGGGGCAGGGCTATGTGGATGGCCCTGGGAAACCCTGCCTGCAGAGTCATCAAAAAGAATAACAGATTGTTGCATGACTTGGGGCTCAGACTGCTTGGCTGATTTGCAAGGGGGTGAGTTGAAAGATAGATGGCCATGGGCTGTAGGTGCCAACTCTGATCTTTCAGCAGGGGACTGGGAGGGAGACAATGAGAATGAACTGTAAGCACTGTCAGCCCCCCAATCTACTATACTCTGTACTTGTTCTGGCCTCACCATTCATACTGTCCTAAATGCAGTGTAGGCCGCAAATGTACTTTCTAGCGCAAAAGATGAGCATTTGTCACCCAACAATGTAACAGAAGAATTAGTAAAATGTATTTCCCTTTCCACTATGTAAAGCAGGAGTATATCACAGCTAAAAATTGGTGAATGTCACCCAACTATGTAACAGACTGCAAATAAAGGCTTCTGTACCAAATATTAACACTGATTTTCTCAGGTGTTCAAATGCTTATGTTCAGCAGCGCAAAACAAATACATTCTTTAAAAATCATACAATGTGTTGGTGATGCAACAGAGATACAGGCACTCTGGGTCGCATATTTTGGTTCTGCCCATTAATTACCAGTTTCTGGTCCGCTATTGAAACAAAAATAAACCAAATATGTGGCACTTCTCTCCAGCTTACTCCTACCTCGGTACTATTATGGCTGCCTTCCAAGAGCTGGTCTCCTAAACCTTTTGACCTTCCCACCTGGCTTGTTCAAGCAGCTAGGTCCCTTATCCCGCTGCATTGGCTTGACTCAGCTCCTCCTACCATCCCCCAATGGGAAACAAAGGTGAACCAACTATATCTCATGGAAGAACTCAGCAATTGGGCCAATAGGTCCCATTCAAACTTTTTGCAACTATGGAAACCATGGATTGATTACAAGAAAACGTAATTTGAAGGTGACGCCTTTAACCTTTAAACATAAATTACATCTTAGCATTCCATAATGAGCTGTACTGAGAACAACCTGCGTTCTGTTTGTACCTCGCGGAGGATACTACACCCCTCCGTGAGTTATCCATATTTTAGTTTTTGTTATTATACTCCTGTCAAAGCCGGCTAGTCTTCATATGAAGATAAACGCAATGCTCGAGATGTTGTAAATCTGGTTAAGCCAACCAGAGTAATGTTTACCACTCTTATATATGTATTGCCCAAAACCACAAGCTTTGACGAGAGATTGTTACTCTTATACTTATCTGCTTTGTCTATAATTGCAAATATGTAAAAGTGACTTTGTAACTTTACAATATCTTATTTGACTGCATATTGGGCACATATTTTCTTTGCGAAAAATCAATAAAACAGATATTTGATTAAAAAAATCATACAATGCGATTTCCAAATTGTTTTAAAAAAATTCTGTCTCTCAGAGTAGGAATGCACCTACAATGTGAATTTCAGACCCCTCCATAATAAGTGGGAGAACTTGCAAAATTGCAGGATGTTTAAATACTTTTGTTCTTCACTGTATATCACAGCGAAAAATTGTTGAATTTCACCCGACAATGTAACAGACAAATTAGTTAAATGTATTTCTGTCTACTAGATAGAGCAGGGGTATATCACAGCCAAAAAAATTGTGAATTTCACCCAACCATGTAACAGACAAATTAGTTAAATGTATTTCCCTGTCTATTAGGTAGAGCAGGGGTATATTCCAGCCAAAAATTGGTGAATTTCATCCTACAATGTAACAGGCAAATTAGTTAAATGGATTTCCCTGTCTAGTAGGTAGAGCAGGGATATATCACAGCCAAAAATTTGGGATATGCAACCCAACAATGTATCAGACAAATTAGTGAAATGACTTAAAATAAAATAATTAAACATTTTAAATAATAATCTTGATCTATGAGGTGGAGGTCCTTATAGAGTAGGAGGTTGAGGGGGCGGCAGTGGACGTAGCAGTGTAGGGGGAAGCAGCGGTGGAGGAGGAAGCCAACACTTTTTTTGTTTTAATTATTTTTATTTTTTGTTCAAATTAGGGTACACCCGAAAAGAGTGTGAAATATAAAAAAAAACAAAAAAAACAATGAGCAATTGCTCTGGAGTATAACAATAGGCCGGTATACATGTCTATTCTGCACAAGGTACGGACAAGTCCTTTGGGATCCATGCCGGGTTCATTGTAATGAATGTGAGCTTGTCCAAATTGGCTGTGGACAGGCAGCTGCACTTGTCTGTAATAACGCCCCCTGCTGTGCTAAACACACGTTCAGACAATGCACTGGCTGCAGGGCAGGCCAGCACCTCCAAGGTGTAAAGGGCAAGCTCAGGCCATGGGTCCAATTTGGAGACCCAGAAGGTGAAGGGGGCAGACCCATCATTCAGTACATGTAGGCGTGTACACACATACTGCTCTACCATGTTGATGAAATGCTGCCTCCTGCTAAGGCCTCTTTCACACTTGCGTTGTCCGGATCCGGCGTGTACTCCAATTGCTGGAATTACACGCCGGATCCGGAAAAACGCAAGTGTACTGAAAGCATTTGAAGACGGATGCGTCTTTAAAATGCTTTCAGTGTTACTATGGCAGCCAGGACGCTATTAAAGTCCTGGTTGCCATAGTAGGAGCGGGGAGCGGGGGAGCGGCATACTTACAGTCCGTGCGGTTCCCTGGGCGCTCCAGAATGACGTCACCGCGCCCCCATGCGCATGGATGACGTGCCATGTGATCACGTCATCCATGCGCCTGGGGCGCCCTGACGTCACAGACGGTAAGTATGCTGCTCCCCGCTCCCCACTACACTTTACCATGGCTGCCAGGACTTTAGCGTCCCGGCAGCCATGGTAACCATTCAGAAAAAGCTAAACGTCGGATCCGGCAATGCGCCAAAACGACGTTTAGCTTAAGGCCGGATCAGTGCCTTTCAATGGGCATTAATTCCGGATCCGGCCTTGCGGCAAGTCTTCAGGATTTTTGGCCGGAGCAAAAAGCGCAGCATGAAGACATCCTGATGCATCCTGAATGGATTTCACTCCATTCAGAATGCATTAGGATAAAACTGATCAGGATTCTTCTGGCATAGAGCCCCGAGGACGGAACTCTATGCCGGAAGAAAAGAACGCAGGTGTGAAAGAGCCCTTAGACGTTACATATTAGCTGGTGGTGCTGGTTGTTGTGGCATACTGACAAAACTTTTCCACATTTCGGCCATACTTTCCCTGCCTTCTGAGGTGCTGGTGGTGCCCCAGCTGCATTAGCGACCTCTTCCTCCTCCTCTGCCTTCGCCTTGTGTTTCCACTGTGCCCCCGCTATCAGGTGGGAATGCCACCAGCAGCGCGTCTACTCTCGCATCTTACGATCGCGCTTCAGTGAATTAAGGACGGTACCTTGTCCTTGTAATGGGGATCGAGCAGCATGGCCACCCAGTAATAAGCACAAGTTAGAATGTGGCCAACTTGGTGGTCGTTGCGGAGACACTGCAGCATGTAATCGCTCATGTGTGCCAGGCTGCCCAGCGGCAACGACAAGCTGTCCTCTATGGGAGGTGTATCGTCTGTGTCTTCTGTATCCCCCCAGCCACGCACCAGTGATGGCCATGAGCTGGTTTGGCTGCCACCCTGCTGTGAACATGGTTCCTCCTTCAGAACTGTGCCCTTGCTGGACAATTGTGTACCTGGTGTTTGTGGGTGCAGGGACCCACCCTAGGAGCCATTTGTGAATGACTGGTCTGAAACCCTTGGAAATGATCCCTCTTCCTCCTCCTCCTCCTCCTCCTGTGCCACATCCTCTTCCATCATCGCCCGAAGCATTTTTTTCAAGGAGGCATAGAAGTGGGATAGTAACAATGAGAGCGGCGTCATCGGCACTGGCCATGTTGGTGGAGTACTCGAAACAGTGCAATAATGCACACAGGTCTCGCAAGGAGGCCCACTCATTGGTGGTGAAGTGGTGCTGTTCCGCAGAGCGACTCACCCGTGCATGCTGCAGCTGAAACTCCACTATAGCCTGCTGCTCACACAGTCTGGCCAGCATGTGCAAGGTGGAGTTCCACCTTGTGGGCACGTCGCATATGAGACGGTGAGAGGGAAGGCCGAAGTTACGCTGCATCACTTTCTGCAGCAGCTCTGACATAACGGGGTAATTTTTAAGGAACCTCTGCACCACCAAATCCAGCACATGCGCTAGGCAAGGGATGTGCGTCAAACCGGCTAGGCCCAGAGCTGCTACGAGATTTTGCCCATTATCGCACACCACCGGGCCGGGCTTGAGGCTCACTGGCACTAACCACTCATCGGTCTGTTTTCCCATGCCCTTCCACAGCTCTTGCATGGTGTGGGGTTTGTCCACCAAACAGATAAGTTTTAAAACTGGCTGCTGTCATTTACCCCTGGCTGTGCTGAAGTTAGTGGTGAAGGTGTTACGTTGACTGGATGAGGAGGTGGTAATGGATGAGGTAGCAGAGTAGAAGGAGGAAGCAACAGGAGGCAAAGAGAAGCGCCCTGCAATCCTCAGTGTTGGAAGTACATGCGCCAAACTGCTATCTGGCTCAGGCCAAGCCGCCACTGCATTTACCCAGTGTGCTGTTAGGGAGATATAAGGTCCCTTACCATGCTTACTGGTCCACATATCCATAGTTAGATGGACCTTGCCACAGATGGCGTTGCGCAGTGCACACCTGATTTTGTCCCCCACTTGGTTGTGCAGGGGAGGGATGGCTCGCCTGGAAAAGTAGTGGCGGCTGGGAACAACGTACTGTGGGACAGCCACGGCCATAAGGCTTTTAAAACTCTCTGTCTCCACCAAATGGAATGACAACATTTCAAAGGCCAGTAATTTTGAAATGCTGGTATTCAGGGCCAGGGATCGCAGATGGGTAGGGGGTACTTCCTCTTTCTGTCCAGTGTTTTGCAGCTCGTGCTTTGCACTTAGATGCCCGGTCATGCAGGTTGTGCTCAGGTTGAGAGCGTTTATGCCTCACTTCAGGCTCTGATTGCATAGCATGCAAACCACTTGTGTCTTGTCGTCAGCACATTGTCTGAAGAACTGCCATGCCAGGGGACTCCTTGGAGCTGGTTTTGGTGTACTTGGTTCCTTGCTGCGGTGGGCAGTAGCAGGCATACTGTCTAGGGGACCTCCGCTCTGCTATTGCACCCTGCTCCCTCTTCTGCTGTGCTGGTGGCTCTGTGCGCGTGACCTTGATTCCATGTGGGGCCGAGGATTTCATTGTCCTCCACATCATCTTCCACCCAGTCTTCATCCCGGCCCTCCTTGTTGGTCTGCACACTGCAAAAAGCCACAGCAGTTGGCACCTGTGTTTCATCATCAACCGAGACATGCTGCCGAGGTCCTCCCATGTACTCATCCTGAAACATAAGTGGTTGGGCATCAGTGCACTCAATCTCTTCCACTTCTGGGGCAGGGCTATGTGTATGGCCCTGGGAAACCCTGCTAGCAGAGTCATCAAAAAGCAGAAGAGACTGCTCCATGACTTTGGCCTCAGACTGCTTGGCTGATTTGCAAGGGGGTGAGGTGAAGGACTGATGGACATGGGCTGCAGGTGCCAACTCTGATCTTTTAGCAGGAGACTGGGTGGGAGACAATGTGAAGGAACTGGAGGCACTGTCAGCCACCCAATCTACTATCGCCTGTACTTGTTCTGGCCTCACCATTCGTAGAGCAGCATTCGTCCCCACCAAATAACGTTGAAGGTTCTGTTGCCTACTCGCACCTGAGGAAGGTGTTTCACTTGTGCGTGTAGCTGGCACAGATCGACCGTGTCCTCTCTCTGCAACACGAGCTCCACTAGCAGCACCACGACCGGGGCCATGTACCTTTTTTGACGCTCTCCTGATTCTTTACGTTTACCCACCAAACTAACAGATGGTTTATGTCAGGTGAGAATGTAACCGCCAATAGTCAACAATTAATTTCACTGAGGGCAGGGGTGGCCAACCTGCGGCTCTTTGCTTCTTCAAATGCGGCTCTAGCTGTTGAGCCGGGAAGCAGTCAGGTCGACTCACTCTCCACCCCATGCTCAGTAGTGATGAGCGGCAGGGGTCATATTCGAATTCGCAATAATTAGCGAATATTTTGTAGAAAATTTGTCGAATATTCGCAAATTCGAATATTCGTTATATTCTACATTTTTTTTACTCGAAAAAATCGGCAAGGTAATGATCGTGTAATATGCAAATTTTCATAATGCGAATTTTAGCAATGCAAATTTTTATTGCAAATTTTTTAACTTACAACTATTAGACAAAGAAGATTATTGCACTATATTAGCTAAATTGCTCTATATTCTTTTTTTTTTTAGAATATTCGCTATATTGCCATAAATTTTCGTAATATTCTAAAACAAGAATATATAGCAATATAGCGAATATTCAAAAAAAAACGAATATAGAGCAATTTAGCTAATATAGTGCTATAATCTTCTTTGTCTAATAGTTGTAATTTTTTTCTCATCTGAAGCTTCAGATTGGAAAAAATTACAACTATAAAAAAAAAGATTATAGCACTATATTAGCTAAATTGCTCTATATTTGTTTTTTTTGAATATTTGCTATATTGCTATAACTTTGTTTTTTTTCGAATATTCGTAAAATTCTAAAACAACAAGTTTCAGATTGGAAAAAATTACAACTATTAGACAAAGAAGAATTTTCGTAATGCACATTTTTGCAATGCAAAATTTATTGTGAATTTTTCACTTTACAACTATTAGACAAAGAAGATTATAGCACTATATTAGCTAAATTGCTCTATATTAGTTTTTTTTCAAATATTCGCTATATTGCTATATATTCTTGTTTTAGAATATTACGAATATTCGAAAAAACAAAGTTATAGCAATATAGCGAATATTTGAAAAAAAAACGAATATAGAGCAATTTAGCTAATATAGTGCTATAATCATCTTTTGTCTAATAGTTGTAAAGTGAAAAATTCACAATAAATTTTGCATTGCAAAAATGTGCATTATGAAAATTTGCAAACAACACTACTCCTAAAGTCAAATATATTGCAGCCTTCTCATTGGCCCACAAGCTAGAAGCAGGGAGAGATCATGTGTACTGATAAAAAAAAAATATGAATATTCAAAATTACAAATATATATCACTATATTCAAAATATTCGCAAATTTTCGAAGTACCTATATTTGCGATAAAAATTTGAATATTCATGATCAACACTAATGCGCAGATCTTTTTTCCTGATCGGGCACTGTTGCTACTTTGCAGCTCCAGCTCACTCTCCACTACGTCCTGATGCACACAGTGTGAGAACGTAGTATGTGGAGACACGCACTATGACCTGAAGTTGTGCTCATCAGGTCACAGTGGAGAGTGTGTCAGGTGCCCGAGCAGGAGCCCAATGCCTGATCAGGAGAGAGAAGAGATTTTCTTAAATTATAGAACTGAGCATGGGGCTCTGATCTAAGCATGGGAGGTTCTGATCTGAGCATTGGGGGGTGGTGGGATGTGTCCTGATCTGGGCAATGGAGGTCTGATCTGAGCATGGGGGGTTCCTGATCTGAGCAATGGGGGCCTGAGATTTGAGCATGGGGGGGTCTTGTTTGAGTATGGTTTGGTAATGTCTGAGCAGGGGGAGATCTGAGCATGGGGGAGAGATCTGAGGGTCGGGCACTGGGAGTCTGATTTGTGTTGTCTGATCTAAACATTGGGGGTCTTATTTGGGGGTTTGATATGGAGGTCTGATGAGGTTTGGGGATCTTATTTTAGAAAAGATGAGAATTGTGGCTCTGATTTAGGAGTCTGATCTGAGGTCTGATGAAAAATAGATTTTTTTATTTTTTTCTCTGTTAATGAAAAATAAGAAAAAAATATTTTTATCAGACCTCAGATCAGATGAAAAATCTTTTTTTTTTTTTTCCTCTTATTTTCCTCTTAAAAACAAGGTGAATCTTGTAGGGGCGAAAAATATGGTGACTCGTGTGTAAAGGTATAGCTTGTGGCTCCTAATAGTCATACTTTTTTTTTTTGGCTCTTTGTGTTTGTAAGGTTGGCCACTCCTGACTGAGAGTAAGGCAGTGCCGGTGTCATAAAGATGAAAAATTTCTTGAGGTCACACAACAGTGTGACTGGAAAATTTTATACAATTACTTCAAAGGCCCCAAATGTAGTCTCTTGCACAAAATGGGTGTTTTTTTAAAACCAGAATATAACAGAGGTATCTAACGCTTGTATTTGACTGTGACAAATACAGCAAAGGCCCCAGATGTAGGGTCTTGCAAAAAATGGGTGTTTTTTTTAAACCCAGTATATAATTGCAGTATTTAAGGCTTGTATTCCACTGTGACAAATGTAGCGAAGGCCCCAGATGTAGGGTCTTGCAAAAAGTTGGTGTTTTTTTTAAACCCAGATCATAACTGCAGTATTTAAAGTTTGTATTTGACTGTCACAAATGCAACAAAGGCCACAAATTTATTATCTTGCCCAAAATGGCAGTTGAAAAAAAAAGAATATAGCAGCAGTATCTAACTCATGTATTGGATTGTCAGAAATGCAGCAAAGGCCGCAAATGTATTACCTTGCCCAAAATGGGTGTTTTTTTTAACCCAGAATATAACAGCAGTATCTAACGCTTGTATTTGGCTGTCAGAAGTGCAGCAAAGGCCGCAATTGTATTATCTTGCCCAAAATGGGTGCTTTTTTTATAGCAGAATATAACAGCAGTATCTAACGCTTGTATTGGACTGCCAGAAATGCAGCAAAGGCCACAAATGTATTATCTTGCCCAAAATGGGTGTTTTTTTTAAACCCAGAATATAATTGCAGTATTTCAAGCTTGTATTTCACTGTGACAAATGCAGCAAAGGCCCCAGATGGGTCTTGCAAAAAATGGAGAGGCATTACCAGTAGAAAGAGGGAGGTGCTCATGCCGCTCTACAGAGCACTTGTGAGACCTCATTTGGAGTATTGTGCTCAGTACTGGAGACCATATCTCCAGAAGGATATTGATACTTTGGAGAGAGTTCAGAGAAGAGCTACTAAACTAGTACATGGATTGCAGGATAAAACTTACCAGGAAAGATTAACCCCTTAAGGACTTATGACGTACCGGTACTGCATGTTTCCCAAGTCCTTAAGGACCCATGACGTAACGGTAAGTCATAACTTTAAAACTAGATTGCGGCACGGCGGGGGTTAATAGGAAAAGCATGTCCACTGAAATCATTTGTCTGCTTGGTAGCTCTGTAATTGTGGCAGGAACTTATCTTCTGCACCTTTCTGCACTTCTTCTGTATGGGGACAGGCTAGCTGAGGAGGAATATGGCTTCTCCTAGGTCTCTGGACTCTCAAATGGTTTCTGAGGGAATACTTTTGTCCTGGAACTGCTTTCTGTAGATAGCCGAGGCTGCAGGTTCTCAGGCTGCGGATGTGATCAATGTCTCAGCCGAGACAAGATCCTGGCTTGCTTCCCTATACAAGGGAACTCCTGAAGGCTATCACACAGCCTTCCCCAACACGGGTGGTTGGCACACTGACTCTAACTTCCTTCCCCTCCCATACTGCAGGATGTGGGAATAGTCCACATCTCCACAGAGGGGGAGCTAAGCTGGAATAATCCATTCCAGCTTAGGTATACTAAACTGTAACTAGTTCCTTACCAACATGTTGCTGCCATTTGCTGGTGAACATGGAAAATTACATAAAAATTTAGATTTAACATAGTTTTACATGCACATTTGTGAAGACATAATGTAAATTATATCTGATGACAATGTAAAGGCTCTTTGAAGACAGTAGCGGGTAGAGGCGTGTAGTAACACAACTCTGGGGATTTTCACATCCATGAGTGAGGATTTTATTATGAGGAGGGATTGCTTGTATGCGGCAAATTCATCTTTAGAATGGGATTTCTTCTCAGCAGCCCTGGAAACTTGTCTGAGTTTTTTGGTTAGGTTGGTGTGCCAGGGTTATCTGTTGATTTTTCGGGTTTCGTTGTGTGTGGGTGGGGCAACAGTGTCCAGAGCTGTAATTATTGTGGTGTTATATAGGGTGGTGGCAGCATCTGGGTCTTGGAGGGAACAGATGGTAGAGAGTTGGAGAAGAGAGTCAAAAAGCAAGCAAAATTCGAGATGCTTAAGGTTCCTGCGAGGGTGTGGAAGCTGAAGTCCACTGTGAGAGGCCGAAGGAGGAAAAGAGTGATAGAAGTTTAGAGGCGGCTGAGTGGTAGGTGTCAATAGGGATGTTGAAGTCACCTGTGATGATATTGGGGATGTCAGCAGAAAGAAAGTGTAGTAGCCAGCTGTTAAAACGGTCAAGAAAGATGGTGGCTGTGCCTGGGGGGCGGTAAATGACAGCTAATTGAAGATTGGATGGAGAGTAGATGCGAACAGAGTGTACTTCAAATGAGGTGAGCGTAATGGAGGGGGGCAGTGGAGTTGGGCTGTAGGAGCAGGTGTCTGATAGGGGAAGACCAACTCCTCCACCATATTTTCAGCTGGTGCCGGGGGTGTGAGTGAAATGAAATCCACTATATGAGAGTGCAGTGGGGGAGGAGGTGTCAGAGGGTGTCAGCCATGTTTCTGTGAGACCCAGAAAGGAATGTTTTTGAGAGATAAAAAGATCATGAATGTAGGACAGTTTGTTACAGACAGAGCGTGCATTCCATGCTCCTGCAAGAAGAACAAAAGGAGCAGGGGTAGGAGGAATGGTTATTAGGTTTAAGGGGTTACAGAAATTTGTAGAAGGAGATTTGTACTGGGACATGGAGGTGATAGTGGGGATTTGTTGAGGGGGCCTGGATTTGGAGAGATATCACCAGCAATGAGGAAAAGCAGAGAAAGTGTTAATAGATGAGAATAAGAGAGGGCATGAGGTATGTGTGTGTTTTGGAAGGAATGGTTTTACGTTGCCAAACAGGTTTGTGCAAGCGGTCAGATGAGAAGGTAAGATGGAGGAAGAGATGAATAGTTCCTGGATGTGGGGATATATCAGGAGGTTGTGGAAAAGTGGGAAGAGAAAGATGAATAATTGAAACATTGTTTGCAGTAACTATGTCTGTAATCACCTATGGTGCTCATCTGGTCTAATTCTGGTATAATTCGGTATAAGCACTTAAAGAGCTGCACTTGAGAGATGTTGCATTGAAAAGACCAAGGTTTCAAAGACCTAAGGACTTAGATTTAAACCACTCAGTGTTCAATCAGGTGTGACCAAGAGGGGGGGGGGGGGTGGGGGGGCTACATATGGCCCAATCAAGGGAGGACCAGATACAGGGTGAAATAGTCAATGTAAACAAATACTCAATAAATCCAGCAGGGAAAGAGACATTAAAGTTCATTGTAGACATACCAGGAATGAGAAGGAAAGATGAGGGGTGTGGACAATATCAGACTGTGGAAAAGCATGACGCTATATCCATACCATACCCTTTCCACATCCACACTAGACTGGGGGGGAGGGAGGATAGGAGGAAAAAAAAAACAACAAATGAAAGATAAGATATAACTAGTCTTCCTAAAAAAAAAAAATCAGAGCACTAGGAGGCTAGAGGGGGTTATATTCAAACTTTCAGGGCATTGGAACAACTTCAGTTCAAACCGTACTTTTTCAAATAATTCGGCAACACAAACCGGAAACAAATCTTGAGTGGTTCACTCATCTCTAGTTAGTACATTAAATGAAAATGATTGGACTGAGGGGAAATATGTGCAGTGAACAGGTCACAGGGGCATATATGAGTGTGAGTGTCCGAATGGGTGCAGTAGTCGTATGGTTTCTTGAAGCTCCCTGTGCTGGTGTGCAGTCATGTGAAGGGTGCGACGGTTCTTCCCTTGAGGGCACACTCTGTTTCTAGTGTTCTCCTGCCTGATGGCAGTTGAGTTGCCCTTGATGTTGCTGTTTTATGGTGGGAGGCAGGGTCCCAGTTGTCGTGATGCCAGCACCTTGTGGTTCAAATCATGTGTGGTATAATGATGATACTGGTATTGGTATAACAAATCTGCAGCACTTCATTGAAACTGGTCAGCAGGTGATCCTATTAACATGAAATGCAGTCTTTACAGCCGATTCAAGCAGTTCCCAAAGGTTGTATATGGAGACTAGCTTCTCTCCCACTCAGTCAGACTGGACAATCTCTCCTTTTCCTGGCCTAAAGGGATTCTCTCTCTCTCTCTCTCTCTCTCTCTCTCTATATATATATATATATATATATATATATATATATACACATACACAGTACAGACCAAAAGTTTGGACACACCTTCTCATTCAAAGAGTTTTCTTTATTTTCATGACTATGAAAATTGTAGATTTACACTGAAGGCATCAAAACTATGAATTAACACATGTGGAATTCTATACATAACAAAAAAGTGTGAAACAACTGAAAATATGTCATATTCTAGGTTCTTCAAAGTAGCCACCTTTTGCTTTGATTACTGCTTTGCACACTCTTGGCATTCTCTTGATGAGCTTCAAGAGGTAGTTACCTGAAATGGTCTTCCAACAGTCTTGAAGGAGTTCCCAGAGATGCTTAGCACTTGTTGGCCCTTTTGCCTTCACTCTGTGGTCCAGCTCGCCCCAAACCATCTCAATTTGGTTCAGGTACAGTGACTGTGGAGGTCAGGTCATCTGGCGCAGCACCCCATCACTCTCCTTCATGGTAAAATAGCCCTTACACAGCCTGGAGGTGTGTTTGGGGTCATTGTCCTGTTGAAAAATAAATGATGGTCCAACTAAACGCAAACCGGATGGAATAGCATGCCGCTGCAAGATGCTGTGGTAGCCATGCTGGTTCAGTATACCTTCAATTTTGAATAAATCCCCAACAATGTCACCAGCAAAGCACCCCCACACCATCACACCTCCTCCTCCATGCTTCACGGTGGGAACCAGGCATGTAATGTCCATCCGTTCACCTTTTCTGCGTCGCACAAAGACACAGTGGTTGAAACCAAAGATCTCAAATTTGGACTCATCAGACCAAAGCACAGATTTCCACTGGTTTAATGTCCATTCCTTGTGTTATTTAGCCTAAACAAGTCTCTTCTGCTTGTTACCTGTCCTTAGCAGTGGTTTCCTAGCAGATATTCTACCATGAAGGCTTGATTCACACAGTCTCCTCTTAACAGTTGTTCTAGAGATGTGTCTGCTGCTAGAACTCTGTGTGGCATTTACCTGGTCTCTAATCTGAGCTGCTGTTAACCTGCAATTTCTGAGGCTGGTGACTCGGATGAACTTATCCTCCGCATCAGAGGTGACTCTTGGTCTTCCTTTCTTAGGGTGGTCCGCATGTGAGCCAGTTTCATTGTAGTGCTTGATGGTTTTTGTGACTTCACTTGGGGACACTTTTAAAGTTTTCCCAATTTTTCGGACTGACTGACCTTCATTTCCTAAAGTAATGATGGCCACTCGTTTTTCTTTACTATCAGCTATGTATCCAGCTGACTTCTCCACAA
Organism: Bufo gargarizans; assembly: GCF_014858855.1. Lineage (NCBI taxonomy): Eukaryota > Metazoa > Chordata > Amphibia > Anura > Bufonidae > Bufo > Bufo gargarizans. Next base: position 89,165,092 of record NC_058083.1, read on the forward strand.
CGCAACTGATGGTCCCAACCCCATTTATAAGGCAAGAAATCCCACTTATTAAACCTGACAGGGCACACCTGTGAAGTGAAAACCATTTCAGGTGACTACCTTTTGAAGCTCATCAAGAGAATGCCAAAAGTGTGCAAAGCAGTAATCAAAGCAAAAGGTGGCTACTTTGAAGAACCTAGAATATGACATATTTTCAGTTATTTCACACTTTTTTGTTATGTATAGAATTCCACATGTGTTAATTCATAGTTTTGATGCCTTCAGTGTGAATCTACAATTTTCATAGTCATGAAAATAAAGAAAACTCTTTGAATGAGAAGGTGTGTCCAAACTTTTGGTCTGTACTGTAATATACAGTTGCAAGAAAAAGTATGCGAACCCTTTGGAATGTCAGCGCAATTCATGATTTGGCAGCGCAATTCTAATTGATTTGGCACCTTCTTCTTTGTGTGGTGCCAAATCAATTAGAAGTATTAGTATGTGCATGCCATACAGCTTTATAATGAGACCAGGCACACTAGGTGGTTTCATGAAAGCATCTTCTCTCTTCCCTGAGCCATGGTAGAAGAGACGCGCCCCTTTATTCACATTACATTGACTTAAATAGCAGACATGACATCACAAAAGGGGTGTTCCTTAAGAAGAGACTATTGGCTCCTTAACCTGATAGGAGTGATTTCAGCAACTACAACTGTGTTCATAGGTATATTGAAAACTGTAATGTAATCCCCTCTTCCCCCTACCTTATTTACCTTAAACAAAAGAATGCACACATGGCTCAAACATCTGGCTTTCGGCCATCTTGTGGACAAAAATGTGTACTACAGAATAATGTTTCAAACCAGATACACGTCTCTCACAGGAATGATATGGATTTCTGCACAAATTGGTCATAAAATGTGATCTGATCTTCATCTAAGTCACAACAATAGACAATCACAGTCTGCTTAAACTAATAACACACAAAGAGTTAAATGTTAGCATGTTTGTATTGAACACACCATGTAAACATTCACAGTGCAGGTGGAAAAAGTATGTGAACCCCTAGACTAATGACATCTCCAAGAGCTAATTGGAGTGAGGCGTCAGCCAACTGGAGTCCAATCAATGAGCTGAGATTGGAGGTGTTGGTTACAGCTGCCCTGCCCTATAAAACACACACCAGTTCTGGGTTTGCTTTTCACAAGAAGCATTGCCTGATATGAATGATGCCTCGCACAAAAGAGCTCTCAGAAGACCTACGATTAAGAATTGTTGACTTGCATAAAGCTGGAAAGGGTTATAAAAGTATCTCCAAAAGCCTTGCTGTTCATCAGTCCACGGTAAGACAAATTGTCTATAAATGGAGAAAGTTCAGCACTGCTGCTTCTCTCCCTAGGAGTGGCCGTCCTGTAAAGATGACTGCAAGAGCACAGTGCAGACTGCTCAGTGAGGTGAAGAAGAATCCTAGAGTGTCAGCTAAAGACTTACAAAAGTCTCTGGCATATGCTGACATCCCTGTTAGCGAATCTACAATACGTAAAACACTAAACAAGAATGGATTTCATGGGAGGATACCACAGAGGAAGCCACTGCTGTCCCAAAAAAAACATTGCTGCATGTTTACAGTTTGCACAGGAGCACCTGGATGTTCCACAGCAGTACTGGAAAAATATTCTGTGGACAGATGAAACCAACGTTGAGTTGTTTGGAAGAAACACACAACACTATGTGTGGAGAAAAAGAGGCACAGCACACCAACATCAAAACCTCATCCCAACTGTGAAGTATGGTGGTGGGGGCATCATGGTTTGGGGCTGCTTTGCTGCGTCATCAAAGGAAAAAGGAATTCCCAAGTTTATCAAGACATTTTGCAGGAGAACTTAAGGCCATCTGTCCACCAGCTGAAGCTCAACAGAAGATGGGAGTTGCAACAGGACAACGACCCAAAGCATAGAAGTAAATCGACAACAGAATGGCTTAAACAGAAAAAAATACGTCTTCTGGAGTGGCCCAGTCAGAGTCATGACCTCAACCCGATTGAGATGCTGTGGCATGACCTCAAGAAAGCGATTCACACCAGACATCCCAAGAATATGGCTGAACTGAAACAGTTCTGTAAAGCGAAATGGTCAAGAATTACTCCTGACCGTTGTGCACGTCTGATCTGCAACTACAGGAAGCATTTGGTGGAAGTTATTGCTGCCAAAGGAGGTTCAACCAGTTATTAAATCCAAGGGTTCACATACTTTTTCCACCTGCACTGTGAATGTTTACATGGTGTGCTCAATAAAAACATGGTAACATTTAACTCTTTGTGTGTTATTAGGTTAAGCAGACTGTGATTGTCTATTGTGGTGACTTAGATGAAGATCAGATCACATTTTATGACCAATTTGTGCAGAAATCCATCTCATTCCGAAGGGTTCACATACTATTTCTTGCAACTGTATGTATATATATATAATATCCACAGTATCCTCGGATGAATACAGTCTCTGAACAGGGGTCCATCTATGGTGGGCAGCTTGTAGCTTACAGTGTTTCCACCACATGCAGAGGAGGCTGTAGAATAGCAGCAATCACCTTCTTTGGAAAAGTCCACAATCCCTTTCTGATGGCTAAATCTTCTATAGATATTCTCCCTTTTAAGGGCTGGCACATAAACTGCTTGTAGTCTGTAGGGGAATGGAATCTCCCTACAGGATCTGCTCCTTGATGCGTTGAGCTGATCACTCCGCAGCAGTCAGCCATTAACTCCAGAATCTTCCTCCTAGAGAGGAAGGCTGGATCCAGCCCTGTCTAGCCATATGGGACCTCCGACTCCCTATACAACCTTATAGGATTTGTATCATATGCACGTAATACATGAAATACAATGATAACAACACTTTCAATGCTTTGCAGTGTATTCCAGGACACTGTATGTGTGTATGTAGGTAAGTAATTAGCTCAGTGATAAAAAAACAGAGAAAGGTTATTAACGCTACACACTCTTATTGGTTCAATGTCACTAGTGGGCTACAACAGAGGTCAGTATTGGGCCCTATTTGCTAAAAAAATTTGCACAATAAAATATAGATTTTTGCAGATTAGTATTAACGCAGAAGAGGACAGTATACTGCTACAGATGGATTTGGATAGATTGAAGAAGTGGCAGATGAGGTTTAACACTGACAAATGTAAGGTTATGCACATGGGAAGGAAAATAAAAGTCACTGGTACATACTGGATGGTAAAACACTGGCTAACACTGACTTAGGACTTTAGTGGACAGCAAAATTAACTGTAGAAACCAGTGTCAGGCAGCTGCTGCCAAGGCCAATAAGATTTTGAAGTGCATCAAAAGAGGCATAGATGCAAGTGATGAGAACATAGTCCTGGCACTTTACAAATCACTAGTCAGACTACACATGGAGTACTGTGTACAGTCCTGGGCTCCTGTAAACAAGACAGCCATACTGTCTAAAGTAATATCTGGAATGGGTGGACTACAGTACCCAGAAAGATTCACAAAATTAGGATTCTTTGGATTAGAAAAAAGACTACTGAGGGGAGATCTAATAACAATGCATAACTATATCAACGGTCAGTACAGAGATCTCTCCCATAATCTATTTATGCCCAGGACTGTGACGAGGGGACATCCTCTACATCTAAGGAAAGAAGGTTTCTACAAAAACTTGAAAGATAATTCTTTACTGTAAGAGCATTGCAACTATGGAACGCTCTGCTGGAAGGGGGTGATGGTGGTGAACTCACTAAAAGAGTTTAATAGGGGCCTTTATGCATTTCTGGAGTGTAATCAGGGCCAGCGTCAGCACCCAGCAAACCCAGGCCCACTGCTCCTAGGGGGCCCACTCAGGTCTATGCTGAAAATCGCTGTATGGGGAATCCCCCAATACTACTGAACAGTCAGGACTCTAGTTCCTGGCTTAGGAGTCCCTGCTCTGACTCCATATATGGCTATGTCCATATATGGAGTCATTGCTATGAACATAAAGGGGGTATCCCCAAGCATTATCAGTATGCTTGGGGTCAACCAGTATTAGTAAGGATTTCTGTCATCAGAGAAATCGCAATGTGCTAATGTCAGCAGAACATAACTGTATGATTTTTAACTCCCTGCCTGCCGCCGTTCCCTCAAAATAAAGACTTTTATAATCTGCTAATGAGCCTCTAGGTGCTACTAGGGTGTTGCTGCAGCACCTAGTGGCTCCGTCTTCTCACCCTTTGGCACGCCCATGTCCAGTTGATTGACATCCTAGTTCTTCTCTGTGCCCGTAAAATCCCGCGCATCCGCCGTCCCGTTTAGTATTCGGAAGAGGTGCAGTGAGTGAAGGACCTTTTTAATTTGTGTAACTATTATATTTTGTTGGGAAAGGTGGCAACCCTAACAGAACCCCTGCTCCCCGATGACCCCCATAACTTTTTTTGATAGTTATGTCTACAGAGATGTGTAGGGGCTCATTTGAGGGAAATATGTCTTTTTTTTTTTAAATACTATTTTGGGGTGTGTATGACTTGATCACTTTTTTAATTTTCTTGGGAGTTAAAGCGATGAAATAACAGCAAATCAGCCTTTTTATTTTTTTCTGTTACATCCTTCACCATATGGCCTAACTTTAAAAAAATATTTTAATAGTATGAGTGTTTTCGCATGCAACGATGCCCAGAATTTTATTATTTTCTTGTTGAAAGTGGGGTGATTTTATGTTTTAAGTTTTTTAAATATTTTCCAAATGTTTTCTTTTACTTTTTTAAATTACTTTTTATCAGATTGCAACTTATATAGAATAATGGAAATTGCTCCATTATTCTGTATAGAAATCACTATATCACAGTTTAGTGCCTCCACCTAGTGGCCTGAACTGGGATATACTAACAATGAGCCTGGAAGCCTAGTACAGGCTGCAGCTCATTTTTCGAACACGTTGCTTTCCCTTATCTCTGCTCAGGGAATGCGCATCTGAGCAGGAAGGCCTTGCTTCCGTTTTTTAATACTCTCAGATGCCGTGGTCACATTTGACAAATGCCACAAGAGGTCCCTCTGAGATTTATCACCCAAGGGCCCAGCTGAACCTAGAGCCAGCCCTAAGTGTAATAATATTACAGGTTATAGTTAGGCCTCTTTTACACAACTGTATGGCTTTTTCAGTGTTTTGCGGGCTGTTTTTTCCAGATCCGTCTTTTTGTTTCCATTGTGTCCATATGGCATATCCAGTATGCAGTAATTACATAGAAAAAATTGGGCTGGGCATAACATTTTCAATAGATGGTTCCGCAAAAACGTAACGAATACGGAAGACATACTGATGCATTGCTTTTTTTGCGGATCCATTGACTTGAATGGAGCCACGGAACGTGATTTGCGGGCAATAATAGGAAATGTTCAATTTTTTAATGGAACAGAAAAATGGAAATACGGAAACGGAATGCATACGGAACACATTCCGTATTATTTTGCGGAACCATTAAAATGAATGGTACCGTATACGGAACAGAAAAAATGGCCTGTAAACGGGTGAAAAAAAAGCGGTTGTGTGAAAGAGGCCTTAACAAGATATCTGGAGATGTCATTGATCCAGGGAGTTATTCTGATTTCCTAATTAGGAACAGGAAGGAATTTTTTCCCGTAAAATGAGGAATATTGGCTTTTACCTTACCTATAAGAATAAACAGGTTACTTATGAATAGTGAATTCTTTTGCTTTCTACATTAAGCTCCATGACTCCAGACGATTATCTGGAGGGTCAGTCTAACTTTGAATATAATAGATTTGTACCTTTTGATTTGTATTTTTTATTTATTTTGAAAGGCACAATGAACCTTCATAAATTGCTACACATTTTGCTAAAAATACCCACAAGCTGTAGAAATTAAAATAGCATAAATAGTAATGTTCAGGTCATCATGATGTCCCCCAAAATTTTGTTTTGTGTGTTCTTATGACTCATTATTATGTAAATGATTATATTTTTCAGGTTGACCTGCAGAAGGAAGTTTACTGGATTCATGTTTTATCAGATGCATGCAGACTTGCAATTATATGGACCTTTGGAGGAATATATATGGACACTGATATCATCTCAACCCAACCTATCCCTTCAGATCATTTTTTTGCACCTCAGTCCACCGATTTTTTTAGCAATGGTGTGTTTGGGTTTCCTCGAATACATTCTTTGGCATGGGAGTTCATGGACAGCTTTGTTCAGAACTATAAAGGTGAAGAATGGGGCCACCAGGGACCAGCACTTATAACACGAGTTTTAAAACAAAAATGCAAAAATGTTGAAATTAGTCTTAAGGAAGATGTAACTTGCGGGACACTAACTTTTTTTGTTCCAGACCGCTTTTACCCAGTCCCGTATCATGAATGGAAGAAATATTTCATACAATGGGATACTTTTCCAACTTTCAATAATTCATTTGGTTTGCATCTCTGGAACTTTATGAATAAAAATGGGACAACCATGGTACCAGGAAGCAACACCCTGGTAGAACATTTATACAGCAAAAATTGTCCCTGTCTTTATGAATTAGAAAGGAAGAAACATGAAGACCAGATGTTAATGGCCTCAAGCCAGATCAACAAAACAAATGGAGATCACTAAAGGCTCTGGTGGTGTATCTTTAGTGAGAGCCTAGTCTGTGTTGTATTGTCAACTTGTTAATGAGACCAACACGACTGGTTTGTTTAGGAAACAAGCAATGACCACTTGTGTAAGCTTTGTTTTGCCTAGATTCCGCCAGGTTACATATGATGTCACATCATAACAATAATGAACAATCCTGTAATGTGGCATCTAATGAAACATGGCACTTTTTGCTTTCATTTATAATTTTTTTTTCATAGGTATAATGCTACTCTATACATTTCTATGGCACTATACTGTATAAAAGGGGTAAGATCACAAACAATATTTATTAGCTATCAAAATTATGTATCCAAAAAAGTTGGGACACTATACAAATCGTGAATAAAAACTGAATGCAATGATGTGGAGGTGCCAACTTCTAATATTTTATTCAGAATAGAACATCAATCATGGAACAAAAGTTTAAACTGAGAAAATGTACCATTTTAAGGGAAAAATATGTTGAATCAGAATTTCATTGTGTCAACAAATCCCCAAAAAGTTGGGACAAGGCCATTTTCACCACTGTGTGGCATCTCCCCTTCTACTTGCAACACTCAACAGACGTCTGGGGACCGAGGAGACCAGTTTCTCAAGTTTAGAAATAGGAATGCTCTCCCATTCTTGTCTAATACAGGCCTCTAACTGTTCAATCGTCTTGGGCCTTCTTTGTTGCACCTTCCTCTTTATGATGCGCCAAATGTTCTCTATAGGTGAAAGATCTGGACTGCAGACCATTTCAGTACCTGGATCCTTCTCCTACGCAGCCATGATGTTGTGATTGATTCAGAATGTGGTCTGGCATTATCTTGTTGAAAAATGCAGGGTCTTTCCTGAAAGAGATGACATCTGGATGGGAGCATATGTTGTTCTAGAACCTGAATATCTTTTTCTGCATTGATGGTGCCTTTCCAGACATGCAAGCTGCCCATGCCACATGCACTCATGCAACCCCATACCATCAGAGATGCAGGCTTCTGAACTCAGCGTTGATAACAACTTGGGTTGTCCTTGTCCTCTTTGGTCCGGATGACATGGCGTCCCAGATTTCCAAAAAGAACTTTGAATCGTGACTAGAGTTGAGCGGACACCTGGATGTTAGGGTTCGAGAAGTTCGGCCGAACTTCCCGGAAATGTTCGGGTTCGGGATCCGAACCCGATCCGAACTTTGTCCCGAACCCGAACCCCATTGAAGTCAATGGGGACCCGAACTTTTCGGCACTAAAAAGGCTGTAAAACAGCCCAGGAAAGGGCTAGAGGGCTTCAAAAGGCAGCAACATGTAGGTAAATCCCCTGCAAACAAATGTAGGGGGATAGGGAAATGAATAAAAATAAAAATAAAATAAATAAAAATTAACCAATATCAATTGGAGAGAGGTCCCATAGCAGAGAATCTGGCTTCACGTCACCCACCACTGGAACAGTCCATTCTCAGATATTTAGGCCCCGGCACCCAGGCAGAGGAGAGAGGTCCCGTAACAGAGAATCTGGCTTCATGTCAGCAGAGAATCAGTCTGCATGTCATAGCAGAGAATCAGGCTTCACGTCAGCCACCACTGCAACAGTCCATTGTCATATATTTAGGCCCAGCACCAAGGCAGAGGAGAGAGGTCCCGTAACAGAGAATCTGGCTTCATGTCAGCAGAGAATCAGTCTGCATGTCATAGCAGAGAATCAGGCTTCACGTCAACCACCACTGCAACAGTCCATTGGCATATATTTAGGCCCAGCACCCAGGCAGAGGAGAGAGGTCCCGTAACAGAATGTTGCCCTGCTATCCTTGGCGGCGGAAGGACGTGTGCCAAACAGCTCTCCGCCTGGGGCCCAGCTGCCACTACATTTACCCAGTGTGCAGTTAGGGAGATATAGCGTCCCTGGCCGTGCTTACTGGTCCACGTATCTGTGGTTAGGTGGACCTTGCCACAGATGGCGTTGCGCAGTGCACACTTGATTTTATCGGATACTTGGCTGTGCAGGGAAGGCACGGCTCTCTTGGAGAAGTAGTGCCGGCTGGGAACAACATACTGTGGGACAGCAAGCGACATGAGCTGTTTGAAGCTGTCTGTGTCCACCAGCCTAAATGATAGCATTTCATAGGCCAGTAGTTTAGAAATGCTGGCATTCAGGGCCAGGGATGATGTCTTCTTGAGCGTTTCTTATTAAGGCTCTTTCTCCCCAAAGAGAGATAGTACCCCCCCCCCCCCAAATCCTGACTTAGGCCTCTAACCCAGTAAAAGGGGTTATTTGAGTTAAATAAATAATGCTAATAAGTCTTATAGTATTATATTAAACTATTTTGTAAATCACTTACATTAGCTATTTTGCTCTGTTTAGCCAGTTCACATTTGGGTCAGGTGACCCCGACGTCATCAACCCTGCTTGGGCCCTGACGTCTCGTTTACAAGCTTCTCCCTACTGGAGGGAGTGGTCCGGCTCTGCAAACGAGACGTCAGCGCCTTTGGTGCCCGCCCCTCTCTCCCTCTTCTCACACTGCCTCAGCGATGGTAAGCGATCGCTCATGCGTGATAGTTACCAGAGCCGAGGCGATAGATTTTCTCAGGGTATGTGTCTGGCTCCTTCCCTCACATGGGCCAGTTTACACGTTTCCCTCCCACATCTGGGGATCGTTATTACAGCACTGGCCCCCTCAACAAGTCCCCATTACAATATTAATACCCCCCCGGGGGAAAAAAGAAATAATTGTCCATCATATAGATATAGCTATATCTAAGCTATAGCTATAGCTAAGCTATATCTGCATCAAAGATATATCTTTATCTAAGCTATAGCTTAGATACAGCAATAGCTTTGATACAGCGATAGCTTAGATGCAGCAATAGCTTAGAATATGCGATAGCTTAGATACAGCAATAGCTTAGATACTGTGATGGCTTAGATACAGCGACAGCTTAGAATCAGCGATAGCTTAGAATCAGCGATAGCTTAGATACAGCAATAACGTAGAATCAGTGATAGCTTAGATACAGTGATAGCTTAGATACAGCGATAGTTTAGATACAGCAATGCTTAGAATCAGTGATAGCTTGGATACAGCAATAGCTTAGATACTGTGATAGCTTATGTTTACTCTGAATTTTATTGAAATCGCCATTTTCAAAAAGGAGTGGTGACGTTATATGAACATGAATGTTACAAACAGACCACGCAGGGTCCAATGTATAAAGTCTAGCAAGTACAGCCGCTTCATGATAAAGGCGAATATCTGGTAATCCAAAGCCCCCAAGGGATTTATGTTTGATCAGGTCTTTTTTATTCAGTCTAGGTTTACTAGTGTGCCAAAAAAAACTATTGAGGGCCCTTTGAATATCTAAGAAGTATTTTTTAGCTACATGAATAAGTATAGTTTGGAAAAGGTATAAAAACCTTGGTAAAATGTCCATTTTGACAGTGTTCATACGACCAAACCAGGAAAGGTGTTTAAGTTTGTATGTCTGTAATTCCTCAAGGGTTCCTTTCTGTAACGGTAGGTAATTTAAGGGGAATAACTGGTGTAGGTAAGCTGGGACCTGAATGCCTAAGTATGATAGGCTACTAATTTTCCACTTAAAGGGGAAGTTGTGCTTGAGAGATTCTGTGGCCTCTTGAGAGAGAGAAATATTTAACATTTCAGTCTTATCCATGTTCACCTTAAAGTTGCTAAGATGGCTAAATCTATTGAACTCTTTGAGTAGGGATGGAATGGAAGTATGAGGTGAAGTTACATACAGAAGGAGATCATCTGCAAAGAGTGCAAGTTTATGATGCAACTTGGGAGTTTCTATTCCCCTGATGTTCTGGTTGTTCCTCATTGCCTCTGCCAAATGTTCCATTGACAGGACATATAGGACAGGAGACAAGGGTGTCCCATTATGTATGTCAAACCGAGGGGCTAGAATACCATTAGTTCGGACTCATGCTGTTGGATGTGAATACAAAGCCGCTACCATTTCTACATATCTTTCCCCAATGCCTACTTATTTTAGGGAAGCCAACAAAAATTGCCAATGCACCCTGTCAAAAGCTTTTTCGGCGTCTACTGACATCAAGCACATTGGAACCTTTTGTTTCTGAGCTTGCAAAATTAGGGTAATGGTGCGTATGGTATTGTCCCTAGCCTCTCTCCCTAAGATGAATCCTACCTGGTCTTTGTTAAAAATTTCAGGTAATAAGATGTTGAGTCTGTTTTCTAGGATTTTCGAATAGATCTTAATGTCACAGTTTATTAAGGATATTGGCCTATAGTTACTGCATATAGTTCAATCTTTGTTTGGTTTAGGTAAAACCTCTATGTGAGATTCTAAGGATTGCTTAGGGAAGGGACATTTAGGGGATATACTGTTATATATCTTAGTAAGAAAGGGAAGTAGAGATTCCTGGTATCTTTTAAAGAAAATGGCTGTAAAACCATTTAGGCCAGGACTTTTCTTCCCTTTAAGAGATATGATTACTGTTTTAACTTCTGATTCTGTGAAAGGCTGGTCCAAATCCATACTCTGCTCAGCCAAAATCTCTGGTAGAGCTGTTTCTGACATGTAAGTAGATATGCGTCTGTCAAGATCTTGTTGGGACATATCTGCAAACTGGCCTCTAATATTATACAAGGATTCATAGTATGTACTATAGGTATTGGCAATATGAGAGGGGTGATGTACTGATTGACCCCTATGGTCCTTAATCATAGGGATATATGTTTGCAACGGTTTAGGGTGTAACAGGTTGGCAAGCGCGCTACCACATTTGTTGGCTTTGTCATATAAGAAACTCTGAAACCTTTCCTTGTTAGTTCCACTAGGAGAGCAGGGGTAAGGAGTCGCTTGTGTAGTGATTCTAAATCCTGTAAGTTTTCTGTTAACCTCTTAATATGAGATTCACCTTCCTTTTTCAGTCTAGATCCGTGTTGTATGATTGTGCCCCGTATTACACATTTAAGTGCTTCCCACTGCAAAGGGAGAGCTGTGGTGTCAGAAGCATGGTTCACCCAAAAATCTTGAATTGTATCCTCAATCGCCTTATTGTGCACTATATCTCTCAACAGGGTTTCATTAAGTCACCATTTCCACTCCCTGGCTACCAAATCAGGCAGCTCCAGAGTAAGGAATATGGGTGCATGATCTAACCACAAAGCTGTGCCAATGTTAGCTTTAGGTTCGAACATTAAGGCATGGTGAGAGGTGGCGAATAAATCAATCCTGCTGTAAGTGCGGTGGGCTGGAGAAAAGTATGCGTAGTCTCTATCATTTGGGTGTAGCGTTCTCCATACATCTACCAGTCTTCTATTGTGTAGAATAGTGCGTATCCTGGATATTGCCGAGTATGGCACCAAAGACCTGCCCAGGGATGTGTCCATCTTAGGGTTTAGCGTCAGATTGAAGTCGTCCACAAGGAGGAGAACCCCCTCAATGAAGGAGTCCAATCCAGACATTATCGAGGCAAAGGCCTTACCCTGTCCCGAGTTTGGCAGATAGATGTTACCAATTGTGTACGTTCTCCCATGGATTGCTAGCTTGACGAATACAAATCTTCCTTTGTCACAAGATCTGAAATCCAAAACAGAGCAAGAAAAGGATTTATGCAAAGCAATGGAGACACCTCTAGCTTTAGTCTCAGGATTAGTGCTGTGATGCACAATTTTATAGGACCTCGAGCGTAAACGTGGGATATGATTTGTTTTGAAATGGGTTTCCTGCAACAGAACAATATGTACAGCGATAGCTTAGAGTCAGCGATGGCTTAGATGCATCTATAGCTTAGAATCAGTGATAGCTTAGATACATCTATAGCTTAGATACAGCTATATGTCCATTTTATAGATTGAGCTGTAGCTGTATCTGAGCAGTAGCTGTATCTGAGTTGTATCTGTATCTGCAATGTGACAGGAAGATCTTCTGCCTGTGTTAGCTAGATGATCATGTGACAGTTTTTTTATGCAAACTTAGGTTGTGCAGAGCAGGGTGAGGGGAAGGTCAGATTGTTCACGCCCACAAATATTCATGAGGCAGGGCTCAGGCTTTGTTGTTATACCTCCCCTCAGCATGTACTTCAGCATGTAAACACAGCAATAACAGAACCATGAGAAGGTGTAAGTATGGGTTTCTCTCTTATGAAATCGAGCTTAACCAATGTATATGTATATCCTGACGAATTTATGAGGTTTTAAGTTTTTTTTCCCATAATTCGGACAACCCCTTTAAGCCAGTACTCTCTGCACTGATGAGGGGCAATCACCCCGAAACAGCTCTCTGGAGATGATGTGCTGACTTATTTAATATATGAGTCAAATCTCAAGGCCTGTTTCAAGGGTCGAACATTGACTTATAAGAAAGCTCTCTCCGCAAGGAGAAATAGTATCCCCCAAATCCCGACTTAGGCCTCTCAGCAGTGAAGCTAGTATTCTCTGCACTGATGAGGGGCAATTACCCGATATAGCTGTCTGCAGATGAGGCACTGGCTTATTTATTATCCAAGTCGTGTCTCAAGGCCTATTTAAAAGGTTTAACAATGAATTATAGGCTAGCTGTCTTACATCTGGTGGCATCAGAGACAAAGCTTGTTAAAAGCTGAATTGCATCCCGTAAAAAATACAACTCATCCCACAACAAACATGCCATCACAAGGCTACATCAAGGGAAAAATGGGAAAACATTTTTTTAATGATTTTTCACTGGTAATTTGTATGCTTTTTTCATGACTATTTAATATCTATATTAGGAACAGCTCTTAGTGAACAAATGTGAATGAATGCACACTACTGCAATTGAAGTGTACAGATTTATGGGGCTTGATGAAAGCAATTGTAGAGCTGTAAAGATTTTACATGTGAGATTGTTAGAAGACCTGTTCTGCAGATAAGGGCCTATTCACACGAGTATTGTAAAACGGGTCATTGTTCTGTCCTCTAAAAACAAGAACATTTTTCATCCATGTGTAATCAGCATTGCCTCCGACTGCATCCAACGTGTCCATTTTTTCTGTCCATACGGCATCAGTATGTCATCCGTTTTCTACATTGGTCTTCTGGTAACCATTGGTGATTTTATTTTTATTTTTTATGGACCCATGGAGTTCATTGGTTGAGTCTACTGTGAGAATTAAACCAAAGTAGAGCATGATGCAAGTTTCTCTGCACTAGTCCCTTGACTATAATGTTTTAATTTGTATTCCATATGCTGTTCGTTAAACACTCTGGCAACACACAAACACGAACATTGGTTGTCTGAATAACAGAAATTGATAAATTGAAAAAAATAAATAAAAAAAAATTGCTGATCCAGAAACCACAAAATAAATCTTTACCAAATCATCTTAGAAACCAAAGTTTAAATATGTTTTAATATGTGATAATGCACCCATTTAAATCCTCTACAACACAGGTGTCCCCTGCTTCACCTCGGGGGAAACAGGTGCTGGCTGGTTCAACACCTGTCACCCCTGTACGACTCAGTGTGAGCACAGGAAAGATGGCTGCCTGCCGCGCAGAGCATCCATCGTACCCCGGTCACCAACTGATTTTGCTAAGGGACCGGGTGTACACAGCGCCATAGCTGTATGGCATTGGGTTTTCTGACCCACTTTCCAGCACCGTACATGTATGGCACTGGTATCCTACGGGTTAATATATATATATATATATATATACTGAACAAATGACGAGGCAGCACTTCCAGCTTTCGGTGGCAGGGTGAAGATCCCAAAACAACTTTAATCCAGCAACGTTTTGGCCTACTCAATGAGGCCTTTATCAAGCTGATAAAGGCCTCATTGAGTAGGCCGAAACATTGCTGGATTAAAGCTGTTTTGGGGTCTTCATCCTGCCACCGAAAGCTGGAAGTGCTGCCTCGTCATTTGTTCAGTATATATCTTGGAGGAGGGGCCGGCCTCTGTGAGGAATTGCACCCAGTGCACAACGTCTGACTGTGCTGCTGCAATATTTGTGATTTTATATATATATATATATATATATATATATAATAGTATTGACACAGAGGATAAAGTTACCGCTCAGTGTTATGTGTCCTGTAGATTCCCGAAAGTTAATGTAAAACTAGCCTAATGAGTTATGTTTGTGCCAAAATGATACCCTAACTTGGTACTGCAAGCACTTACAGTGGGATGTGAAAGTTTGGGCAACCTTGTTAATCGTAATAATTTTCCTGTAAAAATCGTTGGTTGTTACGATAAAAAATGTCAGTTAAATATATCATATAGGAGACACACACAGTGATATTTGAGAAGTGAAATGAAGTTTATTGGATTTACATAAAGTGTGCTATAATTGTTTAAACAAAATTAGGCAGGTGCATAAGGCTCGAAGTGGCAGACCAAGAAAAATCTCGTATAGACAGAAGCAACGAATGGTGAGAACAGTCAGAGTCAACCCACAGACCAGCACCAAAGACCTACAACATCATCTTGCTGCAGATGGAGTCACTGTGCATCGTTCAACCATTCGGCGCACTTTACACAAGGAGATGCTGTATGCCAGAGTGATGCAAAGGAAGCCTTTTCTCCGCCCACAGCACAAAAAATCACAGGAAAATCATGACGATTAACAAGGTTGCCCAAACTTTCGCATCCCACTGTATATGGCTACATCCATGAAAAAAAAAAAGAAAAGTTAAAAGTTAAAGCTTTTGGAAAGTGACAATGAAAAAAAAAGAAAGCTTGGTCACGAATGTGCAAAACAGGCTGGTGACTAAATGTTTAATACAGGGTTGCTATAGTAAGAATGGGATGATCCATAAAAGAAGTCAGACCAGATCAGTGGACAATTAAGTGGGACAACCAAAGTTTTGGCATGTTTGTCAAACACAATCCCAGAGAATGTCCAGCTACTCAACTGTATAGCTGAGTTTCAGTTATATTCTTCAGTTACATAGGAAGAAGCAAAGGCAATTGTTGGAGCTTTCTATAGAGGGCAGATTTTTTTTTTTAAGGGGTAACATTTGTTGGAAGGTGAAAAAGACACTGAGTGGATTTATTGCTGTGAGCCGTTCACCTTGAATTTTGACCAGAGGAGCAAACAAATTCGGTAAATATGTGCTTAAATATTGTCTTCTATAAAGCTAGTTGTAAAGTGCAACTTATGTTCTATGTGCAGTGCCTGATAATTAGTGCTGATGTAATTGTTAGAACACATATATTTAGTATATTAATAAATACTATTTAAATGTGTAACTGTTCTTCTGTAATGGTGCAAGTGGATCATATTATAAATAAGTAATGTAAGTACATTTGTTATGACTAGAAATAAATTATTACAAGGTTGGGTTCACAATTTGCAATTACACTGCGCAACCAATTACCGGGCAACCAAACCAGATCCGTTTTACCATGTATTGTCATAGTTTTGAAGTTTGGTTATTGGCTATATGTATTTTACAGGTATAACAAATGTTTTAACCGCTTTTTCACGTACATGTACATGAGGGAATGCGGCTTCATGCCTCATCCTCACATGCATGTACGTAATGTGATCAGGCGGGTGAAGGAGCTGCACCCGACCGATCAGCAGCACGGGCCCAGCTGTTACTGATAGCCGGGCCGCTGCTGCATCCACCGGCATCGCTGTATGCGGTGATGCCGGCGGATTAACCCTTTAACATGCCACGGTCAGCACTGACCGTGGCACGTGCAGGGTTTACAGAGAGAGGGGGCTCCCTCTGATTCCATCGTCCCCTGCGCTGCGCTGACAGGGGACTGATGGTTGCCAAGGCATTCCTGATGCCTTCTACAGGCATCATAGCCTGCCAGCAACAGAAGCCTAGGAGATCCAGCCTGAGGGTTGACAGTTCAATTCAGTACAATACATAATCTATTGTATTGAATAAAAAAAAAATATATAAAAGTTTTAAATAATAAAAAGCCCACTCACCATAAAATAGTGTTTAAAAAATAAAATAAAAAACAGACATATTATGTATCGCCACATCCATAACGTCGTGCTCTATAAAAATGCTATATAACCTACCACATCAGGTGAACGCTGTAAAAAATAAAATAAAAATTAGCAAAAAATTCAATTTTTGGGTCACCTTACATCACAAAAAGTGTAATTCCAAGCAATCAAAATGACAAACTGTATGCACCACAAAATAGTACCAATGAAAACATCATCTCTTCCCGCAACAAATGAGAACCTAACTAAGATAATTGCCCAAAAGATAAAAAAAATATGGCTTTCAGAATTTTATTTTTTTCAAAAATGCTTTTAGGCGGTCTGTGGTGTTCCGGGCTGGATTCCTGTCAGCATTAGCGTCATTGGTTGCTATGACACCGTGCGCTTCATGCCGCCGCTGCACTACAGTAATACACTACACAAGTGTATTACTGTAGTGGAGCGGCGGCATGAAGCGCACGGCATCATAGCAACCAATGACGCAGTGCACTCCTGCTCTGAACAGGAATCCAGCCTGGCATACCACAGACCGCTCTCGGCCGCGTGCATTCGGCCTTATTGTGAAAAACTGAAATAAATGTAAAAAAATAGACATATTAGGTATCACCACGTCTGTAATCATCTAGCTTTATGAAACTATAACATGATCTAACCCCTCAGGTGAACGCCATAAAAAATAACAACTATGCCAAAAATTATTAATTTTTTGTCACCTTCATCACAAAAAGTTTAATTCCAAGCGATCAAAAAGTCATACACAACCCAAGATGGTACAAATAAAACTGTCATATCTTTCCTCAAAAAATTTGATTCTATCTAAGACAATTGCTCAAAAGATAAAAATAAAATATGTCTTTCAGAAAATGGAGACACTAAAACATGATTTATTTTTCCTTAAAAAATGCTTTTATAGTGTAAAACTGAAATACATTTAAAAAAAGTATAATATTAGGTATTGCTACATCCATAACAACCATCTCTATAAAAATATCACATGGCCTAACTCCTCAGGTGAACACCATAAAAAAATTAAAACTGGACCAAAAATTAAATTTTTTTGTCACCATACATCACAAAAAGTGTAATTCCAAGCGATCAAACAGACATACGTACTCCAATATAGTACCAATCAAACCATCATCTCTGCTCACAAAAAATTTGCCCCTATATAGGACAATTGCCCAAATGATTTTTTTTCTTAAAAAATGCTTTTATTGTGTAAAACTGAAATAAATGTAAAAAAGTAGACATAATAGTTATCGCCGCATCCATAAAACTGTAAAAATATCACATGATCTACCACCTCAGTTGAATGATGTTAAAAAAAAAAAACTGCCAAAATAGCAATTTTTTGGTCACCTTGCCCAAAAAAGGGTCATATTGAATGGTCAAAAATTCATATGTACCCAACGATGGTACCAATATAGATAAAGAGGCCCTGCACAAGACGATCAGCAGAAAAATAAAAGAAATGTAGCTTTCAGAAAATGAAGACACAAAAATATTATTTTTGTTTTAAAAAATGCTTTATTATGTCGCACGTGCAGAGTTTACAGAGAGAGGGGGCTCTCTCTGATTCCATAGACCCCCGGGCTGCGCTGACAAGGGACTGATGCTTCCACAGGCATCAGAGCTTGCCAAAAACACAAGCCTAGGAGATCCAGCCTGAGGGTTGACAGTTCAATTCAATCCAATACATAATCTGATGTACTGAATTGAAACAGGAAAACAACAAACAATACACATATTTGGTATTGTCGTGTATATATCAACCTGCACTATAAAAGCAACACATTATCTATACTGTCAAGAGAACTTAGTAAAAAAAAAAACTGTGCCACAACAGTCATATTTGGGTTACCTTCCCTCACAAAAAGCTTAAAATCGAGCAATCGAAAATCATATGTACCCTAAAATAGTACCAATGAAAATGTCACCTCATCCCATAGTTTACAAAAGAGTCACTTTTTGGGAGTTTATACTCTAGGGGTGATTAAGGGGGTCTTCAAATGTGACATGGCAACCTAAAATTATCCCAGTGAAATCTGCCCTCCCTGCTCCCTGCCATGTACCCATAAAGCAGCTTACGATCACAAATGGGGTGTTTCAGTAAACTGCAGAATCAGGGTAATAAATATAGAGTTTTCTTTGGCTGCTAAAACTTGTTGTGTTACAGGGAAAAATAGATTAAAATGAAACATCTGCACAAAAAGTGAAATTTAGAAATTTCACCTCCATTTTCCTTTCATTCTTGTGGACCACCTAAAAGGTTAACAAAGTTTGCAAAATCCGTATTGCATAACTTGAAGGGTGTAGTTTCTAAAATGGGGTAATTTATGGGTTAATTCTACTATGTAAGCCCCAGAAAGTGACTTCATAACTGAACTGGTCCTTAAAAAGTGGGTTTTCTTCTAAAATTCTAAGCCTTCTAACGTCCTGAAAAAAATAAAATGACGTTTACAAAATGATGCCAACATGAAGTAGACATCTCGGAAATGTACAGTAACAACTTTTTTATGAGGTATCACAATCTGCTTTAAAATAAGAGTAATTCAAATTTCAAAAATGTTGAATTTTTCCCCATTTTCTGTAAATATGAGATTTTTTTAAATAAAAAATGTGAAACATATTGACTCAAATATACCACTAACATGAAGTACAATCTGTCACAAGAAAACATTCTCAGAATTGCTTATATAAGTCAAAGCGTTCCAGAGTTATTACTACATAAAGTTAAACATAACAGATTTAGAAAATGTGGCTTGGTCCTTATGGTGAAAACTGGCTTGGTCTTGAAGGGGTTAAAACATATGTAACCTGTTTAAAAATATGCAGCAAATCACTTGATCAGAAAACTTGAATATTCAAGATTTAGTAACAGTTTTACGGAACACAGTACTATCACAACATGTGAGCCCAGTCTTAGTAAGTAGGCAAGTCATAATTAGTATTTATTAGTAATTTAATAATATTATTATTTTACCATTAGAAGCAATGACATACCTCCAGAATCTGATTGATGTGGTAACTTCTGACTGCCAGGACCACAAGAAATCTTCCGAATATTGGGGCAGGTATTAGACCCCTCTCACAGAATATACAGTTTTCCTTGGACATTGATATTCACAGTCACCCACTGTGCAAGTAACGGCAGCACATTACCCTGCTTCAGAGGTGTAGCTAGGCTTTCCTGCATCCGTGGTAACGATTCAGGATCGCGTTTCCCCCTCTTTCTCCCCGTCTATTAATCAATGTGGACACACCACAAACAGTAGAATGAGACGGGTGTATCACCCCAGTTTGTGAATCAGGGCCTAATAGAATTGCTTATCTATTATTCAATATGGACATGCCACAAACAGCCCCCGTTTAGGAAAAAAATATGCGTTCTGAATCACATTTTTCCTAAACTTTGGATCAAATCCCACTTCAGATGTTTTGATTCACTAATATGCAATCTTAGCCATAAATATCCAAACTGTACATTATTATGCTATTACATTTTTTATTGTGAAAAAAGCTTCAAAATTTATTTTCATCCCGCTTCCCGAAAAACAAGGTAAAATATAAAATGCCACTGAAAATTTCAAATTGTCCCTCAAAAAATAGGCCCACCTACAAACCCATCAACTCAAAGGCATGAATGGAATGGGTCTTGTAAGGCTACGTTCACATAGACAGCCGGTATTCCAGTATTCTGCTCTGGCAGAAGGAAAGGGCACTGTCATTTTTCATACAGCATTGCTGAACATTGCCAGATCCCGTTCACAATAACATGGTGCGTTGGGTTTCTAGCATTAAACACTACATTCTGCTGGTACAAAATATGCTGCATGCGGACTACCAAAATGCCTACCGCATACAGCAACAGAGCAACATTAGTATTGTTTTTTACAGTTTTTATTGTTAAATGTGGTAAAACTCAAAAAATAATATACATTTGTATTACTCTAATTGTAAAACTATAAGTTTTCACTGTAATTGTAATGTCAGCCCAGAGAATGGATCTGTGGGGTACTATGTCTTCTTGGGCGCTCTTATTAATGCGAACATGAACATTGGTTGTCTGAATAAAAGAAATTGATAAATTTAAAAAAATAAAAATAAAATTGCCCATCCAGAAACCACTAAATAAAATCTTTACCAAATCATCTTAGGAACCAAATTGCTTACAAACTAGTGCCATTCAGTTTGTCCCCTATGTGGAGTATCTGATTTCCATGGAGCTCCTCATTCTATTGTCTCATGATAATCCCTAAAAGGATAGGACTGTTCTATTAGGGGCCAGCTGTTCCATTACCCCGAAATATGGAATGCACACAGATGTCATCCGTATTTTTTGCGGACTGCAACATACATACGGTCGTGTGCATGAGGCCTAAGCCTGTTAGGAGCAGAATATCTGAAGGACACTTAGAGGTTTACATGGTCCTCTTTAGGTTCTACCTTGCCTGACTGGATTATGTTCCTGCTAGACAAGGAAGACCAGACAGTTGGCTTAATGCTTTGTCTACAGCAGGCATCAGCAACCTACAGTTGTGGTGAAGCTATGACTCCCAGCATGTACACTTGCTTGGCTGTTTTTAGAACTCCTATAGAAGTTAATGGAGCATGCTGGGAATTGTAGTTGCACCACAGCGGGATTGCTACAAGTTGCTGACCCTTGGTCTACAGTATACCTTTATCCTGATAAGGTATATTTTTAGTAATACATTTATAGCTTTTTTATGATTTACTGCCCTTGCATAAAAAACTCTTCAAATTCCCTAACATTTTTCTTTTTACTTAGCTGTATTAAGATTAATTTTTTTATAGCACTACAAACAAACAGTTTTCCTTTTAACGTACCCACCAACCTAAAATGCTCTTGTACATGGCAGACCTGGGGCCTTTGTTAAGACAATGGCTGCCATGACAACCTATAGCACTACACATTCACCTCCTAGGGGCACAGATGGATTTGTAAAGGTAGAATCCTCTCTCTCTTTTAAAGACTTACCGCTAGGTGTCATGATCCACATGACCATTGCATATGAGGGGTTACAGAAAAAAAATAAAAAATTGGGGTTAGTCAGAACATCCCAGTGCACAGGTGCACGTCGCCATGGCTGGGACCACGAAAGCAAAAATAAATGATTCAACAGCAATCTACAAATATGAATAACAAAGTAAATACAATAGTGTCATACATACTATAGACAATGTACTAATTAGTGCTAAGGCTACATTATAAATGTGAGATTCTTGGCAAATACATTCTCTATAAGATTATTTGTGCCGGTGTCAAGGAGATCTCTTTACAACAGGAACCTACACTTAGTTTATACAGTAAATCTTAGTTTATGGCTGATATAGGAATAAGTACTGTATTTTTCGTCCTTTAAGATGCACTTTCCCCCATATATTTTTTTTTATATACAAAGTGTTTGCCAAAGCATAGGAACACCGCCACCTCCTCAGCTCATATGCCTCGGCAAACTTATCTTTTACTGCAGAGGAGAAATCTCGTCTTGCAGCGCCGCATACACCGACTTGTGTGTAATCTGACAGCAGCGCAATGCTTCTGTCAGAATGCACATCAGTGCTGCAGCTAGTCGATCGGTTAATCCACCTGGAAGGTAAAAAAAAAAAGAAAAAACCAGGCCGCAACGCAACAATTTTATTAACTTTTGGAACTGAACAACCTTTTTGCTTACATGTGTTTTTTTTTTTTTTGTTTTTTTAACCTTTATAGGACAAACCTCTCCTTCCCCATGGGACAATGTGCAAAGCGCCCAAAGATGTGGCGAAGTACATTATGCACTTTATCCCAGGTGAAAGGAGAGGTTTGCAGCAGCTGTATGTGAATGGGCCCTAATAGCCCTGTGTGCCTGTCCTGGTGAGATGTGATCCCTGTGCATAGGGCAGGGTGGTCAGGACAGTCAGGACAGAAATAGCTGGTGTCACGCCTTATTCCACTCCTGCTACAGACACAACATCTTTTTCGGGGTGACGGTTGGGTTGAGGTACCGGCAACGACATTGGGGAAATGTTGCTCGTGTAGACGGCTAACTACACTGGTGGATGGGGCCACGGAACCTCCTGGGTACAGGAGGTTCTCGATGATCTCTTCCTGAAATTTGAGGAAGGATTGTGTTCTCCCAGCCTTACTGTAGAGAACAAAACTATTATACAGAGCCAATTGAATCAAATATACAGAAACCTTCTTATACCAGCGTCTGGTTCTGCGGGACACTAAATACGGAGACAACATCTGGTCATTGAAGTCCACCCCTCCCATGTGAAGGTTATAGTCGTGGACTGAGAGGGGCTTTTCAATGACACGGGTTGCTCGCTCAATTTGTATTGTCGTGTCTGCGCGAATGGAGGAGAGCATGTAAACGTCACGCTTGTCTCTCCATTTCACTGCGAGCAGTTCTTCGTTACACAAGGCAGCCCTCTCCCCCCTTGCAAGACGGGTGGTAACGAGCCGTTGGGGGAAGCCCGCGCGACTAGTTCGCGCGGTGCCACAGGCGCCAATCTGTTCTAGAAACAAATGCCTAAAGAGGGCCACACTTGTGTAGAAATTGTCCACATAAAGATGGTACCCCTTGCCGAATAAGGGTGACACCAAGTCCCAGACTGTCTTCCCACTGCTCCCCAGGTAGTCAGCGCAACCGACCGGCTCCAGGGTCTGATCTTTTCCCTCATAGACACAATGTTTGTGGGTATAGCCTGTGGCCCTTTCACAGAGCTTAGACAATTTGACCCCATACCGGGCACGCTTGCTTGGGATGTATTGTTTGAAGCCAAGGCGCCCGGTAAAATGTATTAGGGACTCGTCTACGCAGATATTTTGCTCTGGGGTATACAAATCTGCAAATTTCTAGTTGAAATGGTCTATGAGGGGCCGCATTTTGTGGAGCCGGTCAAAAGCTGGGTGGCCTCTGGGGCGGGAGGTGGTGTTGTCGCTAAAGTGCAGGAAACGCAAAATGATCTCAAATCGTGTCCTGGACGTAGCAGCAGAGAACATGGGCATGGGAATTGGGTTCGTGGACCAATATGACCGCAATTCATGCTTTTTAGTTAGACCCATGTTGAGTAGAAGGTCCAGAAAAATTTTAATTTCGGAAACTTGGACTGGTTTCCACCGGAAAGGCTGGGCATAAAAGCTTCCCGGGTTGGCAGTTATAAATTGTGTGGCATACCGATTTATTTCTGCCACAACTAAGTCTAAGAGCTCCGTAGTCAAGAACAGCTCAAACAATCCCAGGGCCGAACCGATCTGAGCTGTTTCAACCCGAACTCCAGACTGGGTGGTGAAAGGAGGAACTACAGGTGCGGCTGAAGTTGGGGACTGCCAATCAGTGTTTGCCAGCACCTCAGGGATTCTAGGGGCTCTACGGGCCCGTCTTTGGGGTGGCTGCGACGGGGTCACTACTGCACATGCCACCGTACCAGCTTCAACTGCCCTTCTGGTGCTCGCCACTTCACCATGTTGTACGGCAGTGCTGGTACTAGGTCCAGGATGGGCTGCGCTGCTGGTGTATGCCTCACCACGTGATCCGCCAGCGCCAGCCCCACTCTGCTGCCCTTGAAGTGGATCCTGCACAACCTGTGGTCTAGCGACACAGGGCCGGGTACGCCTGGTGCTATCAGGGACCTCAACCTCCTCGTCCGAACTTTGGGTCAGAGTGCCACTGCTTTCTACAGGTTCATATTCTGACCCGCTAGATTCATCAGATGAGGGTTCCCATTCCTCATCCGACTGGGTCAGAAGCCTGTAGGCCTCTTCAGAAGAATACCCCCTGTTTGACATTTGGGCAACTAAATTTAGGAGTATTCCCTGAGACTACCCAAGAAAAAAAGCAAGCCTGTCTTACAAATGGGAGGCTAGCGAAGTACCGGAGGCCGCTGCGGTTGATAAAAAATATCCAAACTAATTTTTTTATCGCCGCAGCGCGTGTAAAGTGAATGTGCAGTGATCAAAAAAAAATCATTTTTTGTCACTGCGGTGATGCGGGCGTGGGCGAACCCACGTGTGGGCGACCAATCAGGCCTGATCGGGCAAATACTGCATTTTGGGTGGAGGGCGAACTAAGGTGACACTAATACTATTATAGATCTGACTGTGATCAGTTTTGATCACTTACAGATACTATAAAAGTACAAATGCTGATTAGCGATACGCTAATCAGTGAATCAGTGACTGCGGTGCGGTGGGCTGGTCGCTAAACAATCGCTAAACTACCTAACCAAGGGGCCTAAACTATCCCTAAAACCTAACAGTCAATACCAGTGAAAAAAATAGTGACAGTTTACACTGATCACTTTTTTCCCTTTCACTAGGTGATTGACAGGGGGTGATCAAGGGGTTAATTATGGTGATGGGGGTGATGGAGGGTGATCTGGGGCTAAGTGAAGTGTTGCTGGGTACTCACAGTGATGCCTGCTCCTCTGCTGAGACCAACCGACGAAAAGGACCAGCAGAGGAGCAGGGAAGCCATTTAACACACATATTTACTAATATGATGTGTTAGCTGGCTTCTGATTCGATTTTTTAAAAATCAGCAACCTGCCAGCCGCGATCATTGGCTGGCAGGTTGCTGACGAAATACTCCTTTAACTCGGCTCTGACCGAAATCTCGCGTCTCGCGAGATGACGCACGGATGCGTCCAGGAGGAATGAATCAACCACCTTCCGGACGCATCCGTGCGTTAGGCGGTCCGGAGGTGGTTAATCATGAGCTGCCCGCTAAAGGACCTGCGGTGACGTCACATCACATGGTCCAATCACATGGTCCATCACCGTGGTGATGGACCATGTGATTGGAACATGTGATGAGCTCAGTGACATCACCACAGGTCCTTTGACAGGTCCTGAAGAAAGAACAGGAGACCAGCAGCTACGCAATCAATTGGAGGAGGTGAGTTAATTATTATTATTTTTTTAACCCTCAATTGACCTTGTACTAAGCATTCTGCATTAAAGAATGCTATTATTTTCCCTTATAACCTTGTTATAAGGGAAAATAATTACATCTAAACAACACCAAACCCAAACCTGAACTTCAGTGAAGTGGTTCGGGTCTGGGTACCACAGGCAGTTTTTTATCGCGCGCGTGCAAAACGCATTGCACCCGCACAATAAAAACTGAAGAACGGAACGCAATTGCGGTCAAAACTGACTGCAATTGGGTACCTACTCTCGCGGGTTTGCCGCAATGTACTTGGGCCGCATCCTGAGCCAAAACGTGACACCCATGTGAACCCAGCCTTAGAACTTCTCTTCTCCATAAGCAAGCCTACAGTGATCTTGTCTTATATAGATGTCCTATAGTTGATATTGCATCAGTATTACAGACCACTTATACTGATGTGCTTCATTCTACGGAAGAAACTGCATTTACATAAGACAAACCCTTTGAAAAATAAATATGTAAAATATCCATCAGAGAACTACCCATATCTCATAGGGCCTCATAACCAAGGGCATATCAAATGTACCATAAGCTGTTCCCACCCATTCACTAACCGGTTAGTCTTTTTTCACACTACCATATGGGTATTTCAGTGTTTTGCGGTCCATTTTTCACGGATCCGTTGTTCCATTTTTCTAGTGTGAGAATTAAACCAAAGTAGAGCATGATGCAAGTTTCTCTGCACTAGCCCCTTGACTATAATGTTTTCATTTTTATTCCATATGCTGTTTGTTAAAGACTCTGGCAACACACAGACACGAACATTGGTTGTCTGAATAACAGAAATTGATAAATTGAAAAAACAAAACAATACAAAAAAAACTTGCTGATCCAGAAACCACAAAATAAAATCTTTACCAGATCATGTTAGAAACCAAATTGCTTACAAAACAAACTAGTGCATTTAGTTTGTCCCCTATGTGGAGTATCTGATTTCCATGGAGCTCCTTCTTCTATTGTCTCAAGATAATCCCTAAAATAACTGTTCTATTAGGGGCCAGCTGTTCCATTCCCCAAAATATGGAAGGCACACAGATGTCATCCGTATTTTTGGCGGACCGCAAAATACATACGGTCGTGTGCATGAGGGATAAGCCTGTTAGGAGCAGAATATTTGATGGACCCTTAGAGGTATACATGGTCCTCTTTATATAGAACCTTGCCTGACTGGAATTATGTTCCTGCTAGACAATGAAGACCAGACAGTTGGCTTAATGCTTTGTCTACAGCAGGAATCAGCAACCTGCAGTTGTGGTGAAGCTATGACTCCCAGCATGTACACTTGCTTGGCTGTTTTTAGAACTCCTATAGAAATTAATGGAGCATGCTGGGAATTGTAGTTGCACCACAGCGGGATTGCAACAAGTTGCTGACTCTTGGTCTACAGTATAACTTTATACTGATAATATGTACTGATAAGGTATATTTTTGGTAATACATTTATAGCTTTTTTATGTTTTACTGCTCTTGCATAAAAAAAACTCTTCAAATTCCCTAACATTTTTCTTTTTACTTAGCTGTATTAAGATTTCTTTTTTGCTGCACTACAAACAGTTTTTATTTTAACATACCCACCAACCTAAAATGCTCTTGTACATGGTAGACCTGGGGCCTTTGTTATGACACTGGCTGCCATGACAACCCATCGGTACCACACATTCACCTCCCAGGGGTACAGATGGATTTTAAAACACTTAGGTGTCATGCAGGGGCGGATTGGGAAGTTAAAGTGGCCCTGGAAAAAAATTAAAGTGGCCCCATGTTGTAGGCAGGTCCAAATTGACAGAAAGTGTGGCAACGGAAGTAGGCATGTCCAGCAATACCATAACGCATAACAAAATACTGCCCCAGCAGAACCAAATACTATAGTGTAGTATAGAATACTCCCTCATCAGAACCAAAATACTGCCTACAGAGAGAATCAGATCTTTATGTACATCAGCCCACCGGGAAATTTCCCTTTAGGTTCAATGGCCAGTCCACCCATGGTGTCATGATCCACATGACCATTGCATATGAGGGGTTATAAAAAAATAAAAAATTGAAAATTTGGCTTAGTCAGCACATTCCAGTGTACAGGTGCACGTCGTCATGGCTGGGACCACAAAAGCAAAAATAAATGATTCAACAGCAATCTGCAAATACGAATAACAAAGTAAATACAATAGTGTCATACATACTATAGAAAATGTACTAGTGCCAGGGGTGTAGCTATAGGGGGTGCAGAGGTAGCAGTCACTACCGGGCCCAGGAGCCTGAGTGGGCCCGAAGACCCTTGTGCCACATAAGAAGACACTGGTGTTATAGAAAGTGCATGCAGGTCAGGTTACACTTTTAGCTGGAGAGAAGGGGTAGGTCAAGAATTTGGCATGGGGGCGGGGGGTGTCATTTTTCAATGTTTGCCTCAGGCAGCATGAAGGTAAGTCCTTCCCTGCCCCTGGCCACAAAGCACTAAAGGCAGGGGGGCCCAAGCTGAATTCTTGCTCTAGGGTCCATGAGCCTTTAGCTACGCCCCTGACTAGTGCTAATGCTACGTTATAAATGTGAGATACGGCACATGTCCGTGTGAAAGAGGCCAGCGGTTTATCATGTGACTGTAGCAGTGCAGTTCTTGCATACTACTGCAGTGCTCTTGTATCCTTTAATTATAACTACGGATTTGCACTAACGATAATAACTACACTCATATATTAGAGGATTAAAAGGGGGGTAGGATCAAATTTTACCTCAGTAGTGCGGGCAACAATTATTTGAGTGACAGAGGTGATTTACATCTCCTGCCTCTGTGCAACAATGTCCCAACACCCCTTTTCTGAGGTTTATATGTCGCTCCTCATCTGAATACAATGCCTCTATGATGATGGTTCTTGGATTATGTGTGAATCAAGAGACATAAGGAATATAGGATATGCAATTTTTCATTTCTCTTTTATGTTTTTGTATATTTGGTTTTGTATTGCCCTTACTTATTAGTTTTTTTATACCGCTCGACATATAATAAAATTTGCCAGATTATTCCTGTAATAAACAGGTATTTTTCCTGTAGACGTAAGACTGGCCTTCATATGGTGCATCTGACGTCGGCCCGGGGGAGTGTCTCAGTGAGGTTCTCCTTCCTCCGGAGCAGCGATCAGCTCATTGGATGTGCCACTCAGTGCCGGAAGTGCTGCCACATGTGAGAGGTGGCGCGCTCACTATAGGTTTGTTCGTCTGTTCTACTGTTAATAATCTTTAGTGTCAGGAGTAGCAACGGGGTTCCTGAAGAGGTTAGAGTACCAGAAACGTGTCGAACCAGTATCAAGCTACAGCCAGTGCCAGTAGATCGAACCGAGCTATACCAGACAACATCAGTTAGTTTTTAATGCTTATTATTATTGAGGCTTTTTCAGTAAGGTAGTAGGGGTGGTGGAGGATTAGTGACCTACTTGACAAGAGGCCTAATACTAAGAGATATGCCATACCTCGGCACCACTGAGCCTCACTAGTAATATTACACCAGAGCTGCATATCAGTGATACATAGTGTGGGTCGAACAGTTACCATTGGTTACACTCAGTAATAGACACTGGGGAGAAGGTGGTCATGTTCACACACATGTATTCAGTTGAGTAATTACGCACTACGGGGATAGCTCTTGTGTGTAATATTGGCTAATAAATTATCATTTGATAGTGTCCCCCATTTTGAGCAAATAACAGAATAAAGTTGGTTTGTTATTTTATTTTTAGCGTCCCTACAAATACTGTGATCTGGAATTATTGGAGAAGTAATTGTGAATATCCATTAGTGATTACCGTGAAATTTGTTCTCTCACCCAGTTAAACCAGTACTCTCTGTTCTGCACTGATGAGGGGCAATCACCCCGAAACAGCTGTCTGCAGATGAGGTGCTGGCTTATTTAATATCCAAGTTATGTCTCAAGGCTAATTTTAAGAGCTGAACATTGACTTATAGGATAGCTACCTTACATCTGGTGGCATTAGAGGCAGAGCTTGTTAAGAGACAAGACACTGGACAAGGGGCAAGCCAAGAGTTACATGGCAAATTGTGCCAGCTCTGGCCACGGGTCAAGCCTGCACACCCAGTAGTCCAGGGGTTCCTCGCTTCTCAGAGCTTCCACATTGACCGTTAACCCGATGCAGTTGGACACCTGTCGGTCTAGGTGTTCCCTGAGGATGGATCTGGAGTGCGGCTGTTGATAGGTTGGCTGCAAAAATGATCTCACATCTTCAAAATGCCCTCTTCTTGCACGTGTTGTTGGATTGGTACCCGCAACTGTTTTTCTGTGAGTGGAAATTCCTTTGCCAGCACCCGCAAAAGCATAATGCAGCATTTCTCTAAGCAAGACCTGTAAGTGCTGCATTCTGACATCCCTCTGTGATGCTGGTTACATGTCCGCCATTTTGTGTTTGTACCGGGGTCTAAGTACGTTTCCACCCAGTACTGGTCCTTTCCCTTTATGCTTTTTATACGGGGGTCCCTCTTCAAACACTGAAGCATGAAGTCCCCATTTGCACTAAACTGGAAGCGGTGGAGTCGACTGGCTCCTGTTCATTGTCCAGTATAATGTTGTCCTCGGTCTCCTCCCCCCAGCCACGGACAACACCAGGGTTCCCAGAAAAGTTTAAACATGCTCTTCTTGCTCCTCCTCGGCCCTGGAACCATCCTCCTCTAAATCCTCTTCAGTCTCCTGTTGACTTGTCTCAGATGGAGTAGCCCCCCCCCCCTGGAATTCATCCAGCATTGCAACTTCCTCATCTTCCTGCTCCTGCTCCTCGACGGCTTGATCAATGACACAATGCAATACACGCTCCAGAAAGAAGGCATGAGGCATGATGTCACTGATGGCACCCTGGCTGCGACTGACCAGTTTGGTGATGTCAAAAAATGGCCGCAGAAGTCTGCATGCATCGCGCATGAGCAGCCACTGGCGTGGTGAAAAAAACAAACAAGCTCCCCCGAACCTGTCCTGCCGCAGAGTTCGTACAGGTAGTCATTAACTGCATGTTTCTGCTGGAGCAGCCTATCAAGCATATTCAAGGTGGAGTTCCATTGCATCGGGCAGTCACAAATCAGACGTCTAACGGGCAGGTAGTGTCGCAGCTAAACATCACAAAGGCGAGCCATGACCGTGTAAAATCTTCTAAAATGGCCAGAGATTTTCGTGGCCTGCCCCAAGACATCCTGGACCCCGGGATATTTGCCAACGAATCACTGCACGACTAAGTTCAGGACGTGTGCCATGCACTACACGTGCGTCATTTTGCCCTGTTACAGCGCACTCAGCAGATTGGCACCGTTGTCGCACACCACTTTACCAACTGTCAAATTGAGTGGGGTCAGCCACTGATCGGCCTGTGACCGCAAAGGTGAAAGGAGTGCAGGACCGGTGTGGCTCTTAACAGCTGCAGCACAGCGTGGCAATGTCTCACCTGGCACATCAAATAGATTCTGGGGAGCTTGGAAGGCGCAGCGGAAGAGACGGTAGCAGTGGAAAAGGAAGAGTCAGCTGAGGAGGAGACGGAGGATGGAGTAAGAGGAGAAGAAGAGGCAGGCATGCATGCAAGCCATGGCGATAACACTAAATCCCCAAATCCACACGGGTGCCACGGGTTGTATGCCAGTGGGCAGTAAAAGTTATGTTCCATCCCTGCCCGTGATTGCTAGACCACGGGTCTGTGGTCAGATGTATCTTGGCACCGACACTGTGTGCCAGAGATACATTCACTTGCTGCTGAACGTGGCCATATAGCTCCGGGATGCCCTTCTGGGAGAAATATTTCCTCTCTGGGATCTTCCATTGCAGTGTGCCAATGGCCACAAGTTTTCTAAAGGCCTCCAAGTCCACCAGTTTATATGGCATTAGTAGGCGGGCTAGAAGTTCTGACAAGCCAGCGATCAGCCATTGGGCAAGAGGGTTATCCGGTGTCATCACCTTTTTACACCCGAATATTTGGGCCACTGAAGTCTGCCTTTTGCCAGAAGAGCGCAACGATGGCACTGTGGAACATGGAGTGGAGGACAAATAGGAGGAGAAAGGAGAAGGAGAAGAGGTAGGATGTATATCGCCGGCAGTGTGGCTTTGTGGATTCTGTCGCCTCCGATGTTGCTCCCACTGGGCTCGGTGATGGGGTACCAGGTGCCTTCTTAAGGAGGTTGTACCTAGGTGAGTGTTGGGCCTACCGTGACTTATGCATTGACAGCACAGGCTGCAGATGGCAACACTATTGTTAGCAACTGACACGTTAAACATAAAACAAACTGCTCAGCCATGTGCCGGCGTCCTGGGAGCGCCTGTTGTGACCGTGCATGGTGGATGGCTCGCTCCAGATACATTTACAGTCTGCTTTTTGCCTCCTATGCACTGCAAGTTCTGCCTGCTTCTCCTCGCTATCTTCTGTTCCATCTCTCCCTCTGAACTCCCCTCCTCTTCCTCTCTTGTGGGCACCCACTTGATGTCCATCGACATGTCATCATCATCACCTTCACCACCACTGACATTAGAGATCTTGGAGTAGGCAGAAACAGCGGGGACCACCCTCCTTGGGCTGATCTGGGTACTGTCGTCAGACCAATGGGTGGCGGCCGTTGCTACTTCCTCTTCCTGATCCGATGCCAAGAATGGCTGCGCATCAGTAAGGTCTGGGAATGGATGGGAAAATAATTCCTCTGACTCGAGGGGAGGGGCTATGGTGGTGGTGGTGGTGTCTTTGGGGGTGCACACAGCAAAGAGTAAGGAGGGTGCTGATACAGAGGATGAATATGGTGCAGAATCGGAAGGCTTAGTGAGCCACTCAACCAACTCTGGTGCGTCCTTTGACATAATCGCACACACCTTCTCCAACTTCTCACTTATGCTCTGGTCTGGTGCACCTGCCTGACCCCTTCCACCCCTGCGGAATGGCCTGCCTCTTCCTCTGCCTGTCATTTTTAAAATGACCCTTTGAAAAAGTTCCTATAGAAGAGTAGTATGTGCGGAAGCTGGAAGCAGTTATATCAAACTTGCTGGAAGCAGTTATATCAAACTGGGGGGAAACAGGCATATCACACCAGTTGCAATTAGTTGTTCCAATAGCGTTTGTCCCTCTGTGTAGCTGCAGTATCGCAGCAGAATCGCATACAACTGCTGCACAGTACAAATGCACTATATAGAACATATATTATATGGTAGGTATATCACACCCCTGCCTAAATCATTTTTTGGGGGGGCAACTGGTATATCACACCAGTTGCAATTAGTTGTTCCAAATGCGTTCGGCCCTCTGTATAGCTGTGGTATCTAAGCAGAACCGCACACAACTGCTGCACAATACAAATGCACTTGTGTTCGACTCAGCTATCAGAAAGTACCTATACTACAATCCCTAACTATAAACAAGCAGTAGTGTTGTGCCATAACAGCTGTAGGAAGGAAAGCCTTAAGGGCGGCTCCCTATTAGGAATGTCTGCTTAATTGGTGCGAGTGGGTGGGTTAGTGAAGCAGTCGTGGCATTAGAGGTGACCGGAGGGAGGAGAGAAAAAATATTCTGGTAGCAAGCCTCCCCTCCCACAAATCCAGCAAATGATTATTTGCCTGTCACTTGTGTTCGGCTCGGCTATCAGAAAGTACCTATAATGCGATCCCTAACTATAAACAAGCAGTAGTGTTGTGCCATAACTGCTGTAGGAAGGGAAGCCTAAAGGGGCCAAAAACCAGAACCTAACAGGTTGGAAATATCAGTTTTATTAGTATTCACAAAACCAATTTTTGAAATGCTACCAACATCACGTGATACATATTCAGGATATAACGTACATGGAAGATTTCCATCTACCCAATCTCTTGATGACATGTACCAGTACACCGTTACTAGAAGCCACCGAGGCTGCGCCCATCCTGAAGGAGTGACACGTGATAGACATGGGGTTAACCCTAAGTTAGTAAGTAGAGTATGTACAGTCGTGGCCAAAAGTTTCGAGAATTACATAAATATTGGAAATTGGAAAAGTTGCTGCTTAACACCTTAAGGACCCGGCTCATTTTAATCTTTTCACCTTAAGGACCAGGCCATTTTTTGCAAATCTGACCAGTGTCACTTTAAGTGGTCATAACTTTAAAATGCTTTAACTTATCCAGGCCATTCTGAGATTGTTTTTTCGGCACATATTGTACTTCATGACACTGGTAAAATGAAGTAAAAAAAATTAAATTACAGTTTACAGTTTTTTGGGGACACCATGTCCCATTTGAAACCCCCCTGATGCACCCCTAGAGTAGAAACTCCATAAAAGTTACTCCATCTAAGAAACTACACCCCTCAAGGTATTCAAAACTAATTTTACAAACGTTGTTAACCCTTTAGGTGTTCCACAAGAGTTATTGGCAAATAGAGATGACATTTCAGTATTTCAATTTTTGGGCAAATTTTCCATTTTAATATTTTTTTTCCAGTTGCAAAGCAAGGGATAACAGCCCAATAAAAACTCATTATTTATGGCCATGATTCTGTAGTTTACAGAAACACCCCATATGTGGTTGTAAACTGCTGTACGGGCACACGGCAGGGCGCAAAAGGAAAGGAATGCCATACGGTTTTTGGAAGGCAGATTTTGCTAGACAGTTTTGTTGGACATCATGTCCCATTTGAAGCCCCCCTGATGCACCCCTAGAGTAAAAACTCCAAAATTGTGACCCCATTTTAGAAACTACGGGATAGGGTGGCAGTATTGTTGGTACTAGTTTAGGTTGCTCTATATTACACTTTTTGTGAGGCAAGGTAACAAGAAATAGCTTTTTTGGCACCGTTTTTTTGTTATTTACAACATTCATCTGATAGGTTAGATCATGTGGTATTTTTATAGAGCAGGTTGTCACGGATGCGGCAATACCTAATATGTATACAATTTTTTTTTATTTATGTAAGTTTTACACAATGATTTCATAAAAAAAATATATATATGTTTTAGTGTCTCCATAGTCTGAGAGCCATAGTTTTTTTCAGTTTTTGGGCGAATATCTAAAGTAGGGTCTCATTTTTTGTGGGATGAGATGACGGTTTTATTTGCACTATTTTGGGGTGCATATGACTTTTTGATCGCTTGCTAATACACTTTTTGTGACATAAGATGACAAAAAATGGCTTTTTTAGACAGTTTTTATTTTTATTTTTTTACGGTGTTCATCTGAGGGGTTAGGTCATGTGATATTTTTATAGAGCCAGTCAATACGGACCCGGCGATACCTAACATGTATACTTTTATTTATTTATGTAAGTTTTACACAATGATTTCATTTTTGAAACAAAAAAAATCATGTTTTAGTGTTTCTATAGTCTAAGAGCCATAGTTTTTTTTAGTTTTTGGGCCATTATCTTGGGTAGGGTATGATTTTTGCAGGATGAGATGACGGTTTGATTGGCGCTATTTTGGGGTGCATATGACTTTCTGATCGCTTGCTATTACACTTTTTGTGATGTAAGATGACAAAAAATTGTTTATTTAGCACAGTTTTTTTTTTTTTTTACGGTGTTCATCTGAGGGGTTAGCTAATGTGATTTTATTATAGAGCTGGTCGATACGGACGCGGTGATACCTAATATATATACTTTTTTTTTATTTATGTAAGTTTTACACAATAATAACATTTTTGAAACAAAAAAAAATCATGTTATAATGTCTCTATATTTTTTTTTATTTTTTGGGCCATTGTCTCATGTAGGAGCTCATTTTTTGCGGGATGAGATGACAGTTTGTTTGGTACTATTTCGGCGTACATGCAACTCTTTTGATTACTTCTATTACCTTTTTTGGGAAGTAACAGCCGGCACTCAGCGCTGTCACCATGTCTGCAGACATGGTGACAGTTTAATGCCAGTACGAGTATACTCGTCCTTGAGCGCTAAGTACCGTTTCTCCAGGACGAGTATACTCGTCCAAGGTCCTGAAGGGGTTAAGTTTTTATAATAGCAATTTGCATATACTTCAGAATGTTATGAAGAGCGATCAGATGAATTGCATAGTCCTTCTTTGCCATGAAAATTAACTCAATATCAAAAAAACCTTTCCACTGCATTTTATTGCTGTCATTAAAGGACCTGCTGAAATCATTTCAGTAATCGTCTTGTTAACTCAGGTGAGAATGTTGACGAGCACAAGGCTGGAGATCATTATGTCAGGCTGATTGGGTTAAAATGGCAGACTTGACCTGTTAAAAGGAGGGTGATGCTTGAAATCATTGTTCTTCCATTGTTAACTATGGTGACCTGCAAAGAAACGCGTGCAGCCAACATTGAGTTGCATAAAAATGGCTTCACAGGCAAGGATATTGTGGCTACTAAGATTGCACCTCAATCAACAATTTATAGGATCATCAAGAACTACAAGAAAAGAGGGTTCAAATCTTGTTAAGAAGGCTTCAGGGTGTCCAAGAAAGTCCAGCAAGCGCCAGAATTGTCTCTTAATGAGGATTTAGCTGCGGGATCTGAGTGCCACCAGTGCAGAGCTTGCTCAGGAATGGCAGCAGACAGGTGTGAGCGCATCTGCACACACAGTGAGGCAAAGACTTTTGGAAGATGGCCTGGTGTCAAGACGGGCAGCAAATAAGTCACTTCTCTCCAAAAAAACATCAGGGACAGATTGATCTCCTGCAGAAAATATGGTGAATGGACTGCTGAGGACAGGGGCAAAGTCATATTCTCCGATGAAGCCTCTTTCCGATTGTTTGGGGCATTAGGAAAAAGGCTTGTCCGGAGAAGAAAAGGTGAGCGCTACCATCAGTCCTGTGTCATGCCAACAGTAAAGCAGATTTTGTTCCTCAAAGTGAAAAATAAAGGGGTAGGTAATCATAGATTGCTCGCAGTGTCCCACGATATAACGGGACTTGTACTGAGAGCAATACTAAAATGTCCACAAAGGCAAGAAGTGAAATGACTGATGTATTCCAAACGTGATGTTTCAAGGTCTGAACAGTTAGGGTGGTACACATCAGTATTCAGGCCGCAGGTGGTCGGGTTTGGCACACATAGGCGCCAATATCTGACACATCAAGGTGGGCATATAACAAGTATTAAACAACAAAAAAATCTATATGCACAACGACAGACACAACACAAATAATGACATGGATGTATATATATCCGTGTTACATATTGTACACTAATACATCCACAGCATATAGGTGCACGGCGGCACCGCTTGAAAGAAAGACACACCACCAGGTGTCCTACCGTACAGGTTTGATGTACTCCAGGCACCTGTGTTCTTTATGTCTTTATCAGGCAGGGTGGTCCTTTTCCGGCAGTTGGAGGATATTTGAAGGGAATAGAAACAGTGATTTTTCCTTTCTATCCCTAATTGGCCCTCGCAGCCCTACAATAAGCCTCCAAAACTAGCCACGGAGTGTCCCACTATTTGGGCCCCCGTCCGGAACCTAGCCCTGGAATTGTGGTCCCTAAAAAAGGCCCTACAAAGATATTGGCGCCTATGTGTGCCAAACCCGACCACCTGCGGCCTGAATACTGATGTGTACCACCCTAACTGTCCAGACCTTGAAACATCACGTTTGGAATACATCAGTCATTTCACTTCTTGCCTTTGTGGACATTTTAGTATTGCTCTCAGTACAAGTCCCGTTATATCGTGGGACACTGCGAGCAATCTATGATTACCTACCCCTTTATTTTTCACTTTGAGGAACAAAATCTCATTTATCTTATAAGAGCTATAATAAAAGCTAAGTTTTAATTTATCCAGATCACTAAAATACGATTTCAAAGATTCATGTGAGTGATTATATGCGAATAATCCATATTTAAGTTTATTCAACAGTAAAGCATCCTGAGACCATTCATTTGTGGGGTTGCTTCTCATCCAAGGGAGTGGGCTCACTCACAATGTTGCCCCAAAACACAGCCATGAATAAAGAATGGTACCTGTCGGGCATATTTATATCTGCATATTAAGGTCTGACAATATTAGAACCAAAATGGAGATTCACATTCCCTTTAAGAGGCCAAACTTTCTGTTGGAATAAGCCAGAGAAGATCATGATGGTCACTGGCATACAATGTATATTGTTTTAAAAAGTTATTGCCAACAGATGTGGTATCTTAAGAGAATGTAATGGGTCTCACATAAACTGTCTCAAATACCGGGGTCAAGAGAGGTTATTGCTTAAAAACACTGGTTTCTCTAAACATATCAGTCTGAGGAACAATGGGTGTTCATGACTAAGCCAGATCTGATAAGAGACATCCATAAAACACATCTGGTGTGGAATGGGTATCTTTTCGTATATATATATATATATTCCTGTGTGCATTTATTTAGCGTTTGAACTTGTTAATGATTCATATATAATAAGCAATATTAAGTATTATAACCAGACATTAGTAATGTATCTTTTTGTATTGTATCTCATTGAGGGGATATAGCAAGTTGTTGTTTTCTTCTCTTAAGAAGGATCTATTCA
Source organism: Bufo gargarizans (assembly GCF_014858855.1). Taxonomy (NCBI): domain Eukaryota; kingdom Metazoa; phylum Chordata; class Amphibia; order Anura; family Bufonidae; genus Bufo; species Bufo gargarizans. The sequence goes on from NC_058083.1 coordinate 89,203,012, forward strand.
GAGGAGCTGAGGGTATTTCAAACATCATTATTCAAATAGCTGTGACAATTAGGTGTATACAAACCAGGGCAAAAGCTAGAAGTTTATGGTTCTCTTATCTGACCATAAATAAGATGGTCTGTTAACTGTCAAAATGGATCCATGGTGTCTGGGAAAGTGATCCTAAAGTGTCAGAAAGAATACCTCCTAATTGATTTAAGTTGGGAGAGACCAAAGGTTAAGAGGTGTAATAAAGCCAGATATATATGTTAATTCTTAAAATTGCTATATGATACAACAGTGCCATCAAGTGGTAGATGGGCAGAAGCTTTTCAAAAATGCCAATAAAATGACATCATACCCATGATTACCATACGTCACACCCACCTTATCTAATTGGAAATCCCTAATCCAAGAGGGGATGGGCATAGATAAGGATTAGGATATCTGAACCAGTTTTTGGGGAAGAAAAAAAACTAAGATCACTTGAAAAATCACTTGAGACAAAGAGGACTTGAGCCAAACATCACTTGGAACTTCTTCAGGGAGAACACTTGGGAATTCATTCATCAGCATCACTTCACACGTCAGGAACGTACCTCAGGACGGGATAGATCTGAATCTTGGAAAGCTGGGTCCCTTCTAAAAGCTCTTTATCCCAAAGAAAGGGGTAATGTATAATCCATTTTATTTGCAGTAATTATAAATCGCTCCAATTGGCATATAGTTGAGACCCCATTATTAGTGGGTCAATAGTGTTAACATTAATTTTACGGGAAATTTTAATGAACGTGCACATCATTAGAATTCCTGTAATATTGCTATCAGAGTGGAATCTCTGATCGGATTTTATTATCCGTAGTTAGGTCAACGGGCGTATTTATAAGATGTCTCTTACTGCCATATTCTCTGATTGAGCATAAGGGATTTTCCACAGATTCATTTCTATTGTTTTTTTTTTTGTTGTTGTTGCATTATAATATTTTGATTACCAGTATATTAATCGGTAATAATTTGATAAAAAGGAAAAGTAGTATTGTATTGTACTTAAGTCAGCCTATAAACGGTGGAGCACCATCTTATGGTCAATTTTGATATATCTTTGTATTCATTTGTATGCCATTTGTACTGCTTGTATTTATAATAAATTATATTTTGTATAATTAATTGCACCCTGTTTCATTAGCTGCACAAATTAACTTTAGATCTCATCAATAAAAGAACTGGCGTTTATATGTCCGCCAATTAAATTTCCATTTTTATATTTTTTTTTATTTTTCATAAAAAAATATGAAATCATAATTTTTATAATTTCATATTTTTATATATGATAAATACCCGACATATATGGAGGTCCCACCGAGATTGATTGAGATATTTCTATAACCAATTTGTGCAATTAGTGAAAATATTCTTTAAACCTTATTGGCAAGTCAAATTGGTGTTGTTATTGATTATTGATCAGAATCATGAGTGTAACAAACATGCAGTTCAAGCGTATGTGCATCTCTGCTCATTAACCACGTATTTTCTAGATTTGGTCTTCCCCAGCGCATTGAATCCGATCGTGGAAGTCACTTCACCAGTGAGGTGATGACAAAGATGTGGGAAATCCTGGGGGTAAAGAGGAAGCTACATATAGCTTATCGACCAGCCTCTAGTGGTGGAGTAGAACGTTACAACCAGTCCATTGTAAACATCCTGAAAAAGTTTGTCAATGAATCTGGTAAGGACTGGGATGTCAAGTTGCCTTTGGTGCTTATGGCCATCAGAGCCACCCCAAGCGCAGCAACTAAGCTTTCTCCCTTTGAGATGATCACGGGAAGGAAGATGGTGTTACCCCAGCATTTACTTTATAGAACAACGGACCATAACTTGATCAATGCTACAACATCGCATCAGTATGTGGAAAATTTACGCAAGCACCTTCAGCATGCTTTTGCGTTCGCACAGAAGAATATAGAGAAAGCCGCAATGAGTGCTAAGACATACTACGATCTGAAGACTACACAGAAGGAGTATCAAATTTCCGATCGGGTATATCTCTATAACTTCACTCGGGATCAAGTGAAGGAGAGAAAATTCCTGCCTTCCTGGAAAGGTCCCTATGTCATCACTGACAAATTATCTCCAGTGGTCTACAAGATCAAAATCCCTAAGGGGGATGAGTTTATTGAAAAATGGGTGCACATTAATCAGCTACGTGTTTGTCACCCTAGTGCACGACTTCGAGAGATTGAAGGAGTTGGATGAAAAGAGGTGAAGAGACTTTATGGTTCCAGCTAAAGACGGAAATAAGGATTGGTATCGTATGAACTAAAAAGTGTTATCTATTATTGTACATCTTTAACTCATACTAACCCATCCTGATGTATGTTTCCTCTGTAACAAAATGTCTCCTAACTCACCTCTGAAACCAGAACTTACTCTGTCCAAGAAAAGAACTTATGCCAATCAGAGGTATATGGTATTAGTAACTCTTTTCTTGCAGGATAAAGTTGAAAAGTGTATGTACTCATATGTGTCATACAATATTTTAGGGGCGTAAGATGTCATCAAAGATGATTGCCATTATCTACGTCGTCCTAATCTTGGGGAAGGAGTTCCATGCTGAGCCGATTGCTGTGCCAGGTCCTTCATCCGGAATTATGCTACAGGACACCGCGGGGTTCATATTGACGAACAAGAGGATATTATCCCAGAAGATCTACATCAGCCTGGATCCACGCGTTTTCATCGAAAGGCAATTCAACATGTCCGAAATCCATTCACCGGAAATCCAAGCCTGGTACCAAATGCACATCGGATACTCCCAAGAACGGATTACCCAAATCCTGGAACAAGCGAGGAAAACCTTAACCAGAGAGCAATTCTCTACAAGCCAAAGACCAAAGCGTTTTATTTCTGCGATCGTAGCCGCCATAATCTTTAGCGTAGTGGGCGCTGTTATTGCCACAAGTGTAACAGTCGCCAACTCCATCTCCATCAAGACATTAGAACTCGAGATCAGTTCACTGAAAAGTAACTTGATGAGCATTCATGCGGAGATGGAAAAGCAGAAACAACATCTATCGGATTTATATACCATAATACAAGATACTGTTGTTACTACAAATTTACATTCAAAGTTATTGGACCATTCAATAAACCTTCATCAGAGTAACGAACAGTTTAAACAAGAACTTATATTAGTAAAAGAACGTATTGATTTCCAAACTCAGGTTTACCACGATGAAGTGCAAAGTGGGATGCAAGACCTGAGGGAAGGACGTATTCCCCTTTACTTCGTATCATACGACATAGTCCGTAGAATGCTACAAAATATCAGCGGAAATAAAATAGAAGATATCCAGCTGAATTTAGCATTCAACATGGGGATTGCGATACCGTTATATGTTGATCCCATAAAAATGGAGATCTGTTTTCTATTATCCATTCCCGTTGTCACTAGGGACAATATATTTCAGATGAAAAAAATTCATAATGTAGGCACCTGGAAAGACAACATTCATGTTAAGATTCAAACTCCTGACATCGTGGCATACCAGCCATGGAAGCCGGAATGGTTATCTGTCCCTATTCTTGACAACTGTGTAACGTTCCGGGACAATAATTTTCAATGCGAAGGTGATCCTTTTAATTATGACGCAACCAATGCGTTATGCGGTATCGAATATGAGAAACATGGATCAGAGAAATGCCAAGTGACGCTGTCAAAGATTGAAGAGGAACAGGTGAATGCAGTTTTGATAAAAGATAAATGGCTTGTTAGCACACGCTTGCCAGATATGACTGTATTTTCAAATGATCACATAATGGTGAAAATCATCGCCCTACCTTCACATGTATCCATTATAAAAGTACCACGTAATTCCAGGATTATGATAGGGAATCGTACACTATATCCTGTGGACATAGAGGATGTAGAAGGAGAAGTGGAAAGTATTGATGCCTTCCAAAATCAGGAAATCGCCATAAATCCAGATTTAAAATTTTTGCTAGATAATAAGCCTAGTCATACAGTTCGTATGATCATCCGGAAGGATAATGTCACCATGGACACATTTCAATATTCACCAACGGACAATGAGATCTTGTATCCCTCCATTTGGGCATGGGGGGGAAATTATGTATGGAGTGTATTGTTTATTGCCATCCTGGGGTGGTTGAGTATGTTGACTATCCAAATGATACGTTGGATAAGATTTATAAAAAAAACTGTGGCCAAGCTATGGTTAAAACATCACAAGCAAAGCCTACGCTCAGTGAATCACGAAGAAAATATATGAAAAGCCCTTTATTACATTCCAAATGCATTCATATTTTATGGAATATTTTGGAATGAAGGGGGATTTGTCGGGCATATTTATATCTGCATATTAAGGTCTGACAATATTAGAACCAAAATGGAGATTCACATTCCCTTTAAGAGGCCAAACTTTCTGTTGGAATAAGCCAGAGAAGATCATGATGGTCACTGGCATACAATGTATATTGTTTTAAAAAGTTATTGCCAACAGATGTGGTATCTTAAGAGAATGTAATGGGTCTCACATAAACTGTCTCAAATACCGGGGTCAAGAGAGGTTATTGCTTAAAAACACTGGTTTCTCTAAACATATCAGTCTGAGGAACAATGGGTGTTCATGGCTAAGCCAGATCTGATAAGAGACATCCATAAAACACATCTGGTGTGGAATGGGTATCTTTTCGTATATATATATATATATATTCCTGTGTGCATTTATTTAGCGTTTGAACTTGTTAATGATTCATATATAATAAGCAATATTAAGTATTATAACCAGACATTAGTAATGTATCTTTTTGTATTGTATCTCATTGAGGGGATATAGCAAGTTGTTGTTTTCTTCTCTTAAGAAGGGTCTATTCAGAGGAGCTGAGGGTATTTCAAACATCATTATTCAAATAGCTGTGACAATTAGGTGTATACAAACCAGGGCAAAAGCTAGAAGTTTATGGTTCTCTTATCTGACCATAAATAAGATGGTCTGTTAACTGTCAAAATGGATCCATGGTGTCTGGGAAAGTGATCCTAAAGTGTCAGAAAGAATACCTCCTAATTGATTTAAGTTGGGAGAGACCAAAGGTTAAGAGGTGTAATAAAGCCAGATATATATGTTAATTCTTAAAATTGCTATATGATACAACAGTGCCATCAAGTGGTAGATGGGCAGAAGCTTTTCAAAAATGCCAATAAAATGACATCATACCCATGATTACCATACGTCACACCCACCTTATCTAATTGGAAATCCCTAAACCAAGAGGGGATGGGCATAGATAAGGATTAGGATATCTGAACCAGTTTTTGGGGAAGAAAAAAAACTAAGATCACTTGAAAAATCACTTGAGACAAAGAGGACTTGAGCCAAACATCACTTGGAACTTCTTCAGGGAGAACACTTGGGAATTCATTCATCAGCATCACTTCACACGTCAGGAACGTACCTCAGGACGGGATAGATCTGAATCTTGGAAAGCTGGGTCCCTTCTAAAAGCTCTTTATCCCAAAGCAAGGGGTAATGTATAATCCATTTTATTTGCAGTAATTATAAATCGCTCCAATTGGCATATAGTTGAGACCCCATTATTAGTGGGTCAATAGTGTTAACATTAATTTTACGGGAAATTTTAATGAACGTGCACATCATTAGAATTCCTGTAATATTGCTATCAGAGTGGAATCTCTGATCGGATTTTATTATCCGTAGTTAGGTCAACGGGCGTATTTATAAGATGTCTCTTACTGCCATATTCTCTGATTGAGCATAAGGGATTTTCCACAGATTCATTTCTATTGTTTTTTTTTTTGTTGTTGTTGTTGCATTATAATATTTTGATTACCAGTATATTAATCGGTAATAATTTGATAAAAAGGAAAAGTAGTATTGTATTGTACTTAAGTCAGCCTATAAACGGTGGAGCACCATCTTATGGTCAATTTTGATATATCTTTGTATTCATTTGTATGCCATTTGTACTGCTTGTATTTATAATAAATTATATTTTGTATAATTAATTGCACCCTGTTTCATTAGCTGCACAAATTAACTTTAGATCTCATCAATAAAAGAACTGGCGTTTATATGTCCGCCAATTAAATTTCCATTTTTATATTTTTTTTTATTTTTCATAAAAAAATATGAAATCATAATTTTTATAATTTCATATTTTTATATATGATAAATACCCGACATATAAAAACACCCTCCAACAGCAACTTCTTCCAACAATCCAACAACAGTTTGGTGAAGAACAATGCATTTTCCAGCACGATGGAGCACCGTGCCATAAGGCAAAAGTGATAACTAAGGGGCTCAGGGACCAAAACGTTGACATTTTGGGTCCATGGCCTGGAAACTCCCCAGATCTAAATCCCATTGAGAACTTGTGGTAAATTCTCAAGAGGTGGGTGGACAAACAAAAACCCACTAATTCTGACAAACTCCAAGAAGTGATTATGAAAGAATGGGTTGCTATCGGACAGGAATTGGCCCAGAAGTTGATTGAGAGCATGCCCAGTCGAATTGCAGAGGTCCTTAAATAAAAGGGCCAACACTGCAAATACTGACTCTTTGTAAAAATGTCATGTAATTGTCGATAAAAGCCTTTGAAACGTATGAAGTCCGTGTAATTATATTTCACTACATCACAGAAACAACTGAAACAAAGACTTTGTGAAAACGAATATTTGTGTCATTCTCAAAACTTTTGGCCACGACTGTACATACTTCAGGAAAACATGAATACTAAGGGGTTTCGTGTCTACCAATAACAAGGCTGAATTAGCTGGCACATCCTTAATGAATTCTAACCATTCACGGATGATGCTAACAGGACACCATTTGTTCCCGGTAGAAAAGTATTTTACTTTTACTAACTCTCCTGGCTGCGCAGTTTTGGAGCGGCTCAAGGTGAGGACATAACAGTTCCCATCCCAAATCAATTGCTTCTTCTGCAGGTACGCTGTGGATGAAGCTCCACAAGTAAATTCCCCTGGTCTGAGGAACCCATAGAAACTAAGATATAGAGCTGTTTTAATTGCCAGGCTAATACTGTGACCAAATGGTTTCCTATCCAATATTTTAGATAATGACTTGAACGTCTGACCTGACAATGGTTTGTAGCTGTCACCTTTTGAATGCCTTTCAATAGAGCTTTAATAGGGTGTGCTGCAAACAAAGATGGTTGATCCGGATAGTGCAAATAATAAAAGTGCTGAATACCGGCAAGATATAGCTTGATGGTATTGTGAGCTAGGTTCAGGTGAGAGTGGCAAGATAGGGCATATGACCTTTGCCTGCTAATGGGTATGTCTCTGTGAACTTAATAAATAAGGCCCATGCCGTATTATACACTCTACGTGTATTGCTGTATAAGGACTGGCAAATAAGACCTCGGGCTGCTTTCAGATGGAGAGCTAGTCCATCACCAGTTCTGAGTAAATAGGAGTTGCCGATGGCATTGGGTCTGCCTCTGGAAAAACCTGGAAGAAAAACGGAGTGTTAAGTCGAGACAGAGCATCTGCCGCTATGTTTAAGGGCACACACAAAGTTGAATTGATATTGCAAGGCCAGCCATACGAATCTTCTAACAAAATACATTATTTCCAAGGAAGCAGATCAGCCTTTAGCTAAAATTTCCACCACAGCTGCGTTATCCATTAACAATAGGACTGTTTTGTTTCTCCACAGTTTCCCCCATAAGTGTGCAGCAGCTACAATAGGATAGATCTCCATGAGTGGAGAAGACTGCCTAAAGATTGGAATATCGATAACCTCTGAAGACCAGGAGTCTGCTATCCAGTGTGTGCCATGTATGGCGCGAACCCTGTTGATGCAGCTGCATCAGTGTAGACTACCGTTGATTGGTTTGACACAGACGGAAAAAATAAGGAGACCCGTTCCACTGAGACAGAAACTTGTCCCACATCAATAAATCAGCTATCGCTTGTTGATCCAGATGGATTAAACTATCTTGGCCGGGCGCTAGAGGAAGAAATCTCGATAGCCTTGATATAAAGGGATAATTCGCATAGCGAAATTTTAAATACCAAGGAGGGATTGTAGCGCTGACCGAGTGATACAACCTCCGTTATTCTCTTCAATTTGTCCTTGGGTAGGCTAGCTTGCATTCTTTGTGTGTCTAATCGGATGCCTAAGAAAGTAATGCTAGTATTGGGGCCTTCTACTTTATTAGCTGCCACTGGGACTCGGAGGTCTTCAAATGCTGTCTGAAGAATCTTCAGATCTTGTGGAACCTTCCACAGGGGCTCGATCAATAAGAAATAATCAAGATAGTGTATGACATGATTGACAAGAAATCTATCAGTCAAAACCCAGTGCAAGGCCTTCGCAAATTGGTCGAACAACCAAGGGCTGGACTTTGAACCGAAAGTCAATTTATTTGAAAAGTAATATTGTTCTTGCCATTTAATGCCATCGACATAACTGGGGCTGTAATGGAAGCAATTTGAAGGCGTCTGTGATATCTGCCTTTGATAGCCATGCCTTATTCCGCAATGAAAGGATCACCTGGGTGGCCTCGTCGATGGAAGAATATTTCATGGAAAATTCCTCTGATGGTATCAAGGAATTCAAGCTAGAAATCGGCAATGAATGAGGCACTGACAAATCATAAATAAATCTTTTTTTATTATGATTAAATTTGCCAGATACTACCCCCACTGGATTGACTCTCCAGCAATCGAATGGTGGATGCCTTAGAGGACCTATAAGGTAACCCTTATCGAGTTACTGCTAGATCAATTCTGACACTATCTGTGGATTATTGTCAGCTGAGTGCAAGTTCTTGCATTCATATGAAGATTGTCGGAGAGCCACAAACCCTCTATGGGACCCGTTAGCTAGGCCTTCTAATACAAACAGAACCCATTCAGGTTCTGGATGGTCTGTTAAGTAGATACTCAGGAGATCTACACTAACTACGTCTAGTCATGCTGAATTTATATCCTTTTGTGGGCAAGAAACTCGTGGGTGGGCACCGAAGCAAATGGAATACAGATGCAACAATCTGCATTGGCTGTAGTGGCAGGCTGAAAAATTTAAATTGTTACATATCTGGGACTTACCCAGGTATCTAATAGGTTGTCCCAATTTATCAACCCCTGACATCATCTTGCTTGTTGATGGAACCGGAAAATTATTTGCCTGCTGAGATTCTACCGACATATTGCTGCTGGAGCACCACACAGCGGTATGGGAATAGGAGTTACATAATGAACATGCTGGGGCCTTCAGACCCGCAAAGTGACGTCAGAATAACTCAATCCTCTGATGAAATCGAGACAATGCAGCAGCTGCTTTAGCTGAGAAAGACCTATGATACACATAAAAGGCTGAACCTCCGTACTTATGCCCTAAGTCCACAATCTTGTATAAATACAAATCTAATTCTTCACTTCTTTGAGGGCTAGCTGAGCAGATTACATCTCAGAATAAGCTAAAGGCAAGAACAAACTCCGGAATACTGAGCTTCCTATTGAGCCTGATGTCCTTTGATCTTAAGACTACCGAGACCTCCTCACAAGCTATGGTCTTATTATCTGGGACCTTGTGCGTGGCAATGAGGAGTGTAGCTAAGTTGATGTCCTTACCCTCGAAGATGTCTTGACGTACGTTATTCGGAATGAAGTGAGATAGTGTGATGTCGGGAATATTAACTGCTGTGACCAGCGGGTCTATCTGGAGCTACTGAGGGGCTAGGAACTACTGGAGTGGATGTCATAACCTTGTTCTCTACTGATTCAAGCCTGGCTTGTACGTCAATATTGACGTAGCCATGGAATTAATCATGGTATGCAGCTGTGTCAGGGAAGTCTGAATCGTATTCGTTGACACTACATCCAGACTAGGCCCTGCCGAGTCCGAACAGAGGAGCCGATAAAGTTCTGCCTTTCTGGCTGATGCCGGGAATGGAATCCCTCTCTTAGATAACTCAGCAGTCAGTTTAGACACAGTCCATGACCTCAAAGATGGAACACTTCCTCTCTCCAACTGAAGATCCATAATTCCTTGGCAGTTTGGATTGCCCTCGATTTCTGAATTATTCAACATCTTGCTCTAAAATGGCAAAGGAAAAGCCCTTATATGTCTTACATTCGACTGCCCAAAGTCACCCTCACCTCACTGCGTGCTGCATGCTATTAAAATATATAGAACCTAACCAACACCCCCTGAATATATGAACTACTAGCCATGATCTTACCGTCACTTAATGGCTAATCTGAAGATAAGCCTAACTTGACGCCAAACTACTAAATGCTCCTTAATTATGTATAGCTATTAGCTGACCTTGTGCTAGTGATTGTGATTGTAGTACTAGCCTGACAACGAAGCCTACTGGCTAAACTGAGTTAGTGATTGTGGTGAACCTCAATCGAACTGATTGTCCTGAAACGTGCCTGCAGTCGTGACAGGACTGTTCTGAACCTGACCGATAGAGAGTGTGAAAATTGTGCCTGAAGTCGTGTCAGGACTTAGCTTGAGTCTGTAGTCGTGACAGACTGTAGCGTTGCCTGAAGCCGTGACAGGACTTATCATCTGAATTGTGACAGACCGTAACCCACGAGCCTGAAGTCGTGACAGGACTTACGTTAAGTCTGAGGGCATGACAGACTTGCTCTGATCTTTGGTATCGAGAGATACGTACAATGAGAAGATCCTATGTGGACAATAACGAGCCGGTATAGACCTGTAGCATGATAAATTAGTATAAACAAATATACACCTATGCTACTGCCCTAATGCCCAAATTCTTACCTTAGTTTACTACTACCGCCCTTACAAGATATGACATTTTTTGAGTGAGACAAAAAAAATAGTTCCTAGGGTCGATGAACCTATGGCCTATAGAAATGAAAACGGAATCAGTCATACATATCCTGGAGGGATACACCAAATGGAAAAGGACTTAGGAAAACTAGAGGAATGGTCAAAAATCTGGCAAATAAAATTTAATGTTGATAACTGCAAGATAATGCACCTGGGGCGTAAAAACCCAAGAGCAGAATATAAAATCAGTGATACAGTCCTGACCTCAGTATCTGAGGAAAGGGATTTAGGGATCATTATTTCAGAAGACTTAAAAGTAGGCAGACAATGTCATAGAGCAGCAGGAAATGCTAGCAGAATGCTTGGGTGTATAGGGAGAGGAATTACCAGTAGAAAGAGTGAAGTGCTTATGCCGCTGTACAGAACACTAGTGAGACCTCATTTGGAGTATTGTGCTCAGTACTGGAGACCATATCTCCAGAAGGATATTGATACTTTGGAGTGAGTTCAGAGAAGAGCTACTAAACTGGTCCATGGATTGCAGGATAAAACTTACCAGCAAAGATTAAAGGACCTTAACATGTATAGCTTGGAAGAAAGACGAGACAGAGGGGATATGATAGAAACTTTTAAATACATAAAGGAAATCAACAAGGTAAAAGAGGAGAGAATATTTAAAAGAAGAAAAACTGCTACAAGAGGACATATTTTTAAATTAGAGGGGCAAAATTAAAAGTAATATCAGGAAGTATTACTTTACTGAGAGAGTATTGGATGCATGGAATAGCCTTCCTGCAGAAGTGGTAGCTGCAAATACAGTGAAGGAGTTTAAGCATGCATGGGATAGGCATAAGGCTATCCTTCATATAAGATAGGGCTAAGGGCTATTCATAGGATTCAGATATATTGGGCAGACTAGATGGGCCAAATGGTTCTTATCTGTCGACACATTCTATGTTTCTATTTGTCCTATTGTACCTACCCTGATGATAACGAACAGTAACTTTGTGCCACGGTTAGCAAACGAATATATATAGCAGCGGATCACATAGCCGTACCTATAGACATAATAGCAAATCTTCTCCTAGCAACCTCTTTCTTGAAAATCAGTAACTGTATTCCCCTACTATTTTAGTATCCTAACTAGAATATAATTATGTGTATAAATATTTGCTCCCTTTTTTTTTATTTTATAAATGACCCTTTTTTTTTTTTATAACTGACCTATCATGCCCCTATGTGCATGCGCTCTGCTTGCCGAGCCTATCCTGCTACTACGTGGTATGAAAACACTGAACTACTACTACGGGATCGACTGAGATCCCGCGATATTTAGCCCCGACAGATGGATGCTGCCCCTGCATGAGGGAAGTGAGAGAGCCAGCGTTTAACCCAGGTACCGGACCACCGCCCACATGCAGTATGCCCCGATCTTACCGCTGGAAGCATCCCGAAGGTAGAAGGTGCTAAACACGATGCAAGGTGATGCCAGAAATTACGCAAATGACGCAGCCTGAAGCAGCAGTCACGGCGTCAGAGGTGACCGGAGGGAGGGGAGAATAAGAAGTCTGGTAACAAGCCTCCCCTCCCACAAATCCGGCAAATGATTATTTGCCTGTCAATATATTGAAATCATATTATAGGTATATCACACCCCTGCCTCAATCAGTATTTTTTTGGGGGGCAACTGGTATATCATACCAGTTAGAATTAGTTTGTTCCAATAGCGTTTGTCCCTCTGCATAGCTGCGGTATCGCTGCAGAACCGCACACAACTGCTGCACAATACAAATGCACTATATTGAAATTATATTATAGGTATATCACAACCCTGCCTCAATCAGTTTTTTGGGGGGGCAACTGGTATATCACACCAGTTACAATTAGTTGTTCCAATTGCGTTTGTCCCTCTGTATAGCTGCGGTTTCTCAGCAGAACCGTACACAACTATCTCACAATACAAATGCACTATATAAAAAATATTTTATAGGTACAGATGTAGCAGGGTTAGCACTCAAGCTCGTCACTCAAATTTATTAACTCATCGCATTAGGCCTCATGCACACAACCGTTGTGTGCATCCATGTCCGTTGTTCCGTTTTCGACTTTCAATGGGTCTATTGAAAACTCGGAAAATGCACCGTTTGTCATCCGCGTCCGTGATCCGTGTTTCCTGTCCATCAAAAAAATAAGACCTGTCCTATTTTTTGGACGAACAATGGTTCGCGGACCCATTCAAGTCAATGGGTCCATGAAAAAACACGGAGGCACCCAAGATTGTCATCCGCCTCCGTGATCTGTGTCCATTTTTTTCCTATCATTTTCAAGGCAAACTTGACTGAGATTTTTGTTTCACTTTTCTAGTCTGGTGATCCTCCAAAAATCAAGGAAGACACACGGAAGAAAAAACGGACACGGATCACGGAACAACAGAACCCCGTTTTGCGGACCGTGAAAAAATACTGTTGTGTGCATGAGGCTTTATCTTGAGACAAAAACCATTGAAAAGCAATTGAAGGTGTTTGCTTTACGCATTTAGTTTAGATAACACATCTCATAAATCATGAGGGTTAACTCTACTACAGCCATATATCACACCCCTGCCTCAATTAGTTATTTGGGGGGCAACTGGTACGGATGGATTAAAGTTAACACTCCTGTGTTCTGAATTTCTGAGTTGTGTTATCTAATCTAAGCAAACACCTTCAATTGCTTTTCAATGGCTTTTGTCTCAAGATAACGAGATGAGTATATCACACCAGTTGCAATTAGTTGGTCCAATAGCGTTTGTCCCTCTATATAGCTGCGGTATCGCAGCAGAACCGCACACATCTGCTGCACAATGCAAATGCACTATATAGAAATTATATTATAGGCATATCACACCCCTGTCTCAAACCGTTTTTTGGGGGCGCAACTGGTATATCACACCAGTTGCAATTAGTTATTCCAATAGCGTTTGTCCTCTGTATAGCTGCAGTAACACAGCAGAGCCGCGCACAACTGCTGCACAATAGAAATGCACTATAGTATACTTTCTATGTTAGAAAGTACACCTATACCAGTACTTAAAAGTACCTTTGTGGCCCTATTAGCTAGCATTTGGAGACATCTCCCTACACTGGTAAAAGACTGAATGTAAAATGGCAGCCAGATCGTTTTATTTTTTTATAGGGTAGGGAGTGTGTCCATGTGCTGAAATGTCTCAATTAGCTGTCCTGTCCCACCTGATGTATGTGTCATGGGTCAAAGTTCTGCACAATGCAAAATAATATGTTGCCAGCGGAGATCGCCATATGTTCTCCTGTTCTGCGAATCGCAAACGAGCAAAGTTTGCCACGGAATGACCACCGGGCGAATCGCAAGGCCATCTCTATTTAATAATCATGTATCAGAGAGAGAGAGAAAGCCACCACAGCCAACCAGTTGCTATGTGCTTGAACCATGCTGACACAGCTTGAAAAGTACTGCTACCTTCCTTTGGAAAGATTCTTAAGCCATTAGTAGAGTTGTTTAAGAGTAGGGATGAGCGAACCTGAAACTTTTTCACTAAAGTCCGTGTTCGGGGTTTGGGCGATTTATGAATTATTTTAATATTTAATTATAATATTGGAAAATAACATAATACTTAAGACGGAATGCAAAAGGGACACTTTAGAGACATCTCATTTTGCTTTCCGTCATAACAGAAGTCTATGGGAGAATAACTAGTTACATTTGTCTTGTGACTTTTCTATCTTGTGGTCAAATCTCTTGGTTACTCAAGTATGGTCCTCAAAAAGAACGAGAGAAATGGGGCCCTGATGCAGATTTTGCATTGGGGCCCTGCTTCTCTGAACAACTTGAGTTCCTTGCATTTTTTTATAGATTGTTGTAAAAATGTTCACATTGTAATACAGTATACAAATCACACAACTTAACTAGTCTGTTTCCCTTATGTTTTTAGGATTGTTCTCATAATAACAAGACATGTTGAAAGTCCTGAAGATCGCCGTTTTTGTTTTTACGTGTGCAATAGTAGGATTTGTCCTGAAAACAGTCAGCAGATCACATCGAAAAGAAAGTGATATAAGTGATGCATCTGTTATGCCTGTTCATCCCCCAAATGGCATTAACATAAATCTCACAAATATACTCAGTGGTGGAAATGGAATCCTTTTTGTAGAAACAACAGACAGAATGGAGCCACCATCCTTGGTCTTATGTGCAATTGAATCAGCAGCTCGAGTGTATCATGATCGACCAATATTCTACTTTATGAAGGGGCTGCTGCATGATATAGAAACAGAAGAAGATATGAATAGAAACAGGAAACTTTTTCCGTCTCTCTTGTCTTTTGATAATGTCTATATACTGCCTCTGAGACTTGTGGAATTGTTTAATAATACACCTCTTCAGTCATGGTATGAAAAGGTATGTATAATTTATAAAAATATGTGAATGTGAATGTTACACACAAAGCATAATAATTTTCTATGAACTTGCATCTTATATGTTTCTCTGACAGATTCTGCTGACATTTTGATCACTTTTTATTCAATTTTTTGTAAGAGGTGGTGACCAAACAACGGCGAATCAGCAATTTTGAACTTTTTCCACCTTTTAGCCATTTGCCATATGGGATAAATATGTTTTATATTTTAATAGAACAGGGGTTTTCTGCTCACATAGCCTTATGAGGGCTAATTTTTTACGAGACAAGTTGCACTTTCTGATGACACCATTTATGGTTGCATACAATTTATTGGGAAGCAGATAGAAATTCCAAATGGGAATATGCAAATAAATTTACCTGTTACCTTCATTCTCCAGGTCAGAAGGATTACAATGATACCATACTTGCATAGTTTTTTGTACGTTTTAATACTGAAAATAAAATGAAACACCTTGAAAAGATTTTTTTCTTTTTTCATCACCATATTCTGACCCCTATAACTGTTTTGTAGTAATGTGTACGGAGCTGTGTGAGGGCTCATTTTTTGCTGGGCAATCAGTACTTTTCAGTGATACTAATTTGTGTGTAACTTTATGATCACTTTAATAAGAAACATTTGGGGAGTTGAAGTGACAAAAAATGGTAGTCAGGCATGTGGCCCTAAGACTGCTGAGGGTGACATCAGTGACATGCAGACAGTAGTGAATAATGATGTAGCCCATTAGACGTGGGAGCCAGGAGAAGAGGGGGCTTCATCATCATCAGGAGAACAGTGTGGCAGCTTGTGTGTGAGGCAGCGGCTGTGCCATCAGAGTGATAGCGTGGCCGTGAGTCAGCAGGCTGGCAGCAGTGTGAGATCTGTAGCCAAAATGTGCCCTGAGTAGATCACCTGCTACTCAGAAGTCTACCTGTCTGGAAAGAAGTAGCAGTGCACGGGTTCAAAGAGGCAGCAGTAACAGACAGTAGGTGGGGTGAAAATGCCATACTCAGTGGTGTGGGAATTTTTCATCAAGCTGGCAGAGGACCCATTTCTCCCAATGTGATTCCTCATGTGATTCCCACCCTCACCACTCTGTGACTGACCACTATGTTGACTTTACATGTGATTCCTCAGGGAATTCCCACCCTCACACTCTGTGACTGACCACTATGTCGACTCCTTATGCGATTCCTCATGCAATTCCCATTCTCACACTCTGTGACTGGGCCATTGTGTTGACTCTTTATGCAGTTGCAACCATCACCACTCTGTAACTTGACCACTGTGTTGACTCCTCTTGCAGTTGCCACTTTAACACTGTGTAACTGGGCCACTATGTTGACTCCTCATGCGGTTGTCACCGCACCACTGTGTCACTGGGCCACTGTGTTTACTCCTCATGCGGTTGCCATCCTCCCCACTCTATGACGGAGCCACCATTTTCTCTGTTTGGCCTTGTTGAGATCACCATTTATTTTACCCTTCTTCTGATCTGCCAAAACAACATAAAAATTAGAAACACAACAGATCCTGTCTTTGGAGTAGCCATAAGGCCTGTATTGCACAGTCCCTTTTTTTCATGAGGATAAGCTCATGAATTGGAAGCCAAAAGCAGGAGTGAGTACAAGACATGCAAACTTTTAAATCACATGTTATCTCTGTTTTTATTTCATTTTATTGAGGTGGATGCTCAAAAGACAGCATCCATTTTTTGGGGTTGTTTTTATGACAGATGAGAAGAAGGGCAAAATAAACAGTGACTTCCACACAAACTTACTGCTGATGCCCTGTCCACTCGGTTATGGAGGCCTTACTTGTATCAGGATGTAACAGAACAGGTTCTGTAGGAATCTATGTGGGATCAGCTGACAACGGTGTAAAAGTTGAATCTTGGACCTCTGCACGTTTTTTTTTATACCTGACACTAACATTGACCTGTAAGGCTGAGTTCACACTTTATTTATTTGGTCAGTTTTGGCCCCATAACTGACTAAAGAAATAAAGTATGAAGCGATTGTAAGAGTGACGCCTGTAATCAGCCAGTCATACAGACGCAAAGTAACTATTTCACTACTACAGCGGACTACCTATGCATGTCCCTGCAAGGCACAGTGTTCTACTCCAATATACAGACTCTCTGCAGTCGGGAAATAGCAGTTTTTTAACACAATTTGTAACAAATAAATTTGGATCTAATCTTTTAAAAAACAATTTGGTGAACTGTCCGAATTAAATTTTTGAAAGGTTTGCTCATCTCTAATTATTTTACTAGTGCGTTTTAGTACCTGCCATTTTTTCATAGTATTTTTTGTATGCCTTGCATTTATTTTATTTTTTTATTGAAGTATGTACTCCCAAGCATTGTCACTTATTCTGTAGTATGGGGAGATTACATTGGTACAAAAAGCACCATGCAAAAAATGACATTAAAATATGCAGCACACACTGACTGTCAGCAAATTTGTAACCGTGAAACTGGCTGAGCTGCTGCATGTGCACTTGGCAGCTGAAGGCATCTGTGTTGGTCCCATGTTGGTCCCATGTTCATATGTGCACATATTGCTGAGAAAAATGATGCTTTAATGTATGCAAATGAGTCTCTAGGAGCAACTGGTGCACTGCTGATACATTAGAATGTCGTTTGTTCCAGCCTGACTTCAGATGTAATGATTGGCACTGACATGCCATTAGTACCATTCAGTGCAGCTGAGGTCAGGCAGGGACACGCACCATTATAAATCACTATAATGCCATAAGATTATGTTTTCCGGAGAGAACACACTCATCTGAAACTGACCTTTTTGTCACACAAAAAAATAATAATAAGAAAACCTTGTAAAACCACTGTTCGTAAGAAATGCACTGAATAACTAGAAAATTTATTTTAAATCCCTGTAGCTTAGACTCTACTGCAGCAATATAAAGGGGTTATCCCATGATTGATGTAAAAAGTCAAAACCAGACAATGACGTCATATAGTACATTACAGTCTCTTTCTAACTAAATTATAACCACCCCTGCATTTCAAATGGATTCAGAGATATCCCCATTCCTTGCTATGCTAGATGTATATCAAGCTGAATGGGAGTGCACTTTCTGCTGCAGAGTAGGGGAAATGTCCATGTTGCTGCAGATCTCATACTATCACAGCTCAGGAGGCAGTTGAAGGATGAAACTGAATATGTGCGGCCATTTCAGTGAGCGGGTCAAATAAATAAGAAAAAGAACAAAGATCAGGTGGTGCTATATAGATACATTTATTGAATAACTCAGCTGTTACGTGCAAATACAAAAGTATTCAGATCCGAATGCTGGTTTTAAAACTGTAGAATATTTTTGGGGGACACCCCCTTTAAATGCTACAGATTTCACAGCAATTGTATTGGTTCATGTTACTCTGTGGAAAAATGATTTTTATGTTGTATTATGAAGGATTTTTTTTTTTAATCAGATAGTTTTTATTAACAATTTTTCAATATACAGAAATAAAAAAAAAAGACCACATCAGAGAATAAAGAAGGGAGTACATACAATCCCATTGGACATTCAGAGCGTTATCAAGACATTTTCATAAATCACGTCCAACTTACAATAATACAATCAAATGATACAGAAAACTACCCTATTTAGCAATTAATTTCCTGGCCTGGAAAAGCAGACACTGCACTCCCAAGCGTGAATTTCGATTTTATAATGTCCAATATTCCCAGCACACACGTCCTCGGACCTGCCGGGACAACAATTTGATATGCTTCTTTAATACAGGTTAACACACTTGTCCAAAAATTCCTAAGCTCTACAGTCCCAGAACATGTGCATCAGACATGCAGGACTCTCCCCACATCTAGGGCAGGAAGCATCGTTCCTAACCCCGATCTTGAACAGAAAGGATGGAGTCTGATATAATTGGTGAATAAGAAATAATTGGGACATACGCTGACCCTTGCACAGTGATAACTAAGGTGTCAGTGCCAGTACTGATTTCCATTGATCCTCTGAAATAAAACCCACCTCCCATTTTTGT
This sequence comes from Bufo gargarizans, assembly GCF_014858855.1. Taxonomy (NCBI): domain Eukaryota; kingdom Metazoa; phylum Chordata; class Amphibia; order Anura; family Bufonidae; genus Bufo; species Bufo gargarizans. The sequence goes on from NC_058083.1 coordinate 89,222,247, forward strand.
TTGACCACCAAGGGATCATGCTGCACAGATTTCACAAAAAAATTCCTGTATATGGATGATATTAGTCCACTCGAGGAGTCACTTTTGAGAATCTGTTGTAACAGTGGAACTGTTGTGCATGTAAGCGACATAGACTTTGCCTGAGCCTGGAATGTGTCGTAACTGAAAAAATTGATGAAATGCCGTATGGGGAAGGGCAAACTCATTCCTGAATTGCTCAAAAGATTTAAACACACCATCTCTTTGCTTCTGATACAAAAAACCTCACACCCTTCCGTTCCCATAGAAAGAAACCTTCCAGGGGAAATATTTCAGACAACTGAGGGTTTATTCACAGAGGAGTGACCAGAGTAAAGCCCCATATAGACAGCAAGTCATGACACTTACTGTATATCAAATACCACTAACTTGCCAGAGAGACCACTGTGCTCTAATAGGGCTACAGGAGATTCATCTTATATAATGTGTGCTATCAGCCGCACAGATGCGTTATCCCCAGGAGTCCTCCCCCACCCCCTCAACTGCTGCATCTATGGGGCAATAAAATAAAGCCATGGATTAGGAATAGAGAGACCCCCTGCATCTTTCCCTCTTTGTAAAATATCCAGCCAGATCCTGGCCCATTTTTTGCACCAAATCAAGCTTCTAAGCAGCCTTTGTATTCTAAAAAAGATCAGTTGTGGAATCCACATTTATGCAGGACATACATAAGTTTCGGCATAAGTATCATTTTAAGGAGATTGCTTCTACCTATTTTAGACATTGGTAGTTTGTAGTGGTCAATTTATACGAAAACCAGACCTGTCTCCAAAGTCCTTTATAAGAGACATTATTGGGGCCCAAGCATCCTTCCACATCTCACGTGTATATGAGAATGTCATTTGCATACAGGGACACACGTTCCTACCTTGATCCCATGGGGAATCCTACAATTCTATCTGAAGATCAAAATAAGCATGCAAGTGGCTCAAATGCAATGGTGAACAGAAGAGTGGACAGCGGGCATCCCTGACGTGTACCACTTCCCAACTCAAACACTTCTGATGTACCACCATTTCACAGATTCGCAAATTTCTATCGTGAATATTGGCACTTTGAGAATTGGTGAATATCTAGAATATAGTGCTATATCTTCGTAATCACAAATATTCAAGATTTTTTTCATCAGTACCCTGCTTCTTGCTTGTGGGCCAATGAGAAGGCTGCAATATCTTTGACTTTAGGAGTAGTGTAGATCGCAAATTTTCGCATCGCTAACTTTTTTATAGCAAATTTTCCAATTTTCAGAATCAAGAAAATAATGACTGGCGATCACGAATTCCCGAATATATGACGAATATTCATCCAAATATTAACGAAATATCGCAAATTCAAATATTGCCCCTGCCGCTTATCACTGGTATCCATCAAGCTACTTGGATTCTGTAGATTTTTGGCAGGTGTCGGGAAGGGGATAAATAGATATTCCTATCTTACACATTTATGATATATTCAAAAGATTGTGTGGACTGCTTTACAGTTGGCATGACACAGGACTGATGGTAGCGCTCACCTTTTCTTCTCCGGACAAGCCTTTTTCCTGATACCCCAAACAATCGGAAAGAGGCTTCATCGGAGAATATGACTTTGCTCCAGTCCTCAGCAGTCCATTCACCATATTTTCTGCAGAAGATCAATCTGTCCGTGATGTTTTTTTGGGAGAGAAGTGGCTTCTTTGCTGCCCTTCTTGACACCAAGCCATCTTCCAAAAGTCTTCGCCTCACTGTGCATGCAGATGCGCTCACACCTCCCTGCTGCCATTCCTGAGCAAGCTCTGCACTGGTGGCACTCCGATCCTGCAGCTGAATCCTCTTTAGGAGACGATCCTGGCGTCTCCACGCATCGCGAGATTACGGCTATCTATCGTTAATGAAAGGAGGAGACATAGGCAGTGCTGGGCTCCTTCACAGGCAGACGTGGTTGGGCACGACTGGGCACAAGTAAGATTCGTACAGCCCCTTGGACACATTCAACACTCATTGACATATCTATAAAATCCTTTTTTAAAGAAATTAAAACCACACAGCCCTATAGGACACATATATTGCGGACATGTTAGCGGCGATCTAGCCGTACATGTCCGCAGCTCTATAGCCCCAAACCTGGTGACAGAATCCCTTTAATGGCAGCAATGAAATGCAGTGGAAAGGTGGAGGTTTTTTGGGATTAAGTTAATTTTCATGGCAAAGAAGGACTATGCAATTCATCTGATCACTCTTCATAACATTCTGGAGTATATGCAAATTGATATTATGAAAACTTAAAGGGCTTCTGTCACCCCACTAAACTCATTATTATTTTTTTGGGGTACTTATAATCCCTATACTGCGATATAGCTATACATTATGTTATTAATCATTTTCGTTCTGTACATATGTCAAAAAACGTACTTTTATAATATGCTAATTGCCTGTCTACCAGCAAGTAGGGCGTCTAGGAGGCGAGCCTCCGTATCTCAGAGCGCCTGCGCCGAATCAACACAGGCACGCAATTTTTGAAATTCTGACAGGGCCAGCCGGAGGAGGAGATCGCGGCAGGCCCTGTCAATCAACAGGAGGAGGGGGCTTTTTTTTTTTTGCGGCTGCTACCAGCAAGTAGCGCCCTACTTACTGGTAGACAGGTAATCAGCATATACGTTTTTTGACATATCTACAGAATGAAAATGATTAATAACATAATGTATGGCAATATCGCAGGATAGGGATTATAAGTACCCCCCAAAAAAATATAATGAGTTTAGTAGGGTGACAGAAGCCCTTTAAGCAGCAACTTTTCCAATTTCCAATATTTATGTAATTCTCAAAACTTTTGGCCACGACTGTATAAATCATTTTCAGCAATACTTTCCCTAGTACATAAGCTCTTGCCACATCTCTCCCTATGCTCAGCTTACAGGACAATGGCGGGGACTGTGTGGGATGAGGGTTTTATAGTGCTGTGGCATCACAGGGGATGGCTATCTGTGGATTGACTGCACAATACTATGAGCGATCTTGCGTACCTAGAATTTTCTCCTCTACACTTAGTTTCACTTTGTAACACGTGCATTTTAGAAAAATCAAATTTGTTGCTATGAAGCACAAGAAAGTTCGGATTAGTTATGAATCATAGCTTTCCGAAACTTTGGACCGAATTTCACTTCAAATGCCTCACTTCTACTTAAAGAGGACCTTTCATCGGTCCAAACATTGTGAACTAAGTATCCTGACATATACAGCGGCGCCCAAGGATCTCACTGCACTTACTATTATCCCTGGGTGCCACTCCGTTCTCCTGCTATGTCCTCCGGTATCTTCGCTCAGTAAGTTATAGTAGGCGGAGTCTGCCCTTGTTCTGCTGGGCGTCTCCTCCTCCTAGGCTGTAGCGCTGGCCAATCGCATCGCAGAGCTCACAGCCTGGGAGAAAAAAAAACCCAGGCTGTGAGCTCTGCGCTGCGATTGGCCAGCGCTACAGGCTAGGAGAAAGAGACGCCCAGCAGAACAAGGGCAGACTCTGCCTATTATAACCAAGTCCCCTAAGTCTCCACCTACTATAATCAAGTCCCCGAACATACCGGAGGACATAACGGGAGAACGGAGCGGCGCCCAGGGATGATAGTAAGTGCAGTGAGATCCATGGGCGACGCTGTATATGTCATGGCACTTAGTTCACAATGTTCGGACCGATGAAAGGTCCTCTTTAACAGTATCATTGCCTAGGTCGGTGAGTAGCTGCATAATGGAAAGAACACCAGGGCCAACCATGGCACTAACACTGGAGCGGCAGAGGATTAGGCAAGTGACTACTGTGTTTTGTAATATAGCATTTACAGCTGCCACCTTTTTTGTTAGGGTGGATTCACATCACGTTTTATGCCTCTGTTTGGCATATACATTCTTGTATCCTTAAGATCTGGTTAAAAAAAAAAAAAATGTACAGTTGTATTACAATGGTAAAAAAAAATAAGTATATATATATATATATATATTTTTTTTTTTTTTCACAATGGAACTCTATGGTGAATGGATGCTATTGTATGGTATCGGTCTGAGGCATCCGTTTAACATATACATTTTATGTGTACCGTATGTGGGTGATGTGAACCCTTTTTAGTAAAATTTCATGCTGTAAACCAGCAATTTACAGTTTTCAAAACTCCATCCACATACAGTATAAAAATAAATCAGCAGTGTAATGATTTTCCAGGCAGATTGGACCTTTTGCAATGATTGTAAACTCCTTGGCAAATCCATTCAAAATGACTAGTAGAGTTGAGCGAACACCTGGATGTTCGGGTTCGAGAAGTTCGGCCGAACATCCCGGAAATGTTCGGGTTCGGGATCCGAACCCGATCCGAACTTCGTCCCGAACCCGAACCCCATTGAAGTCAATGGGGACCCGAACTTTTCGGCACTAAAAAGGCTGTAAAACAGCCCAGGAAAGAGCTAGAGGGCTGCAAAAGGCAGCAACATGTAGGTAAATCCCCTGCAAACAAATGTGGATAGGGAAATGAATTAAATTAAAAATTAAATAAATAAAAATTAACCAAAATCAATTGGAGAGAGGTTCCATAGCAGAGAATCTGGCTTCCCGTCACCCACCACTGGAACAGTCCATTCTCAGATATTTAGGCCCCGGCACCCAGGCAGAGGAGAGAGGTCCCGTAACAGAGAATCTGTCTTCATGTCAGCAGAGAATTAGTCTGCATGTCATAGCAGAGAATGAGGCTTCACGTCAGCCACCACTGCAACAGTCCATTGGCATATATTTAGGCCCAGCACACACACAGGCAGAGGAGAGAGGTCCCGTAACAGAGGATCTGGCTTCATGTCAGCAGAGAATCAGTCTGCATGTCATAGCAGAGAATCAGGCTTCACGTCAGCCACCACTGCAACAGTCCATTGTCATAAATTTAGGCCCAGCACCCAGGCAGAGGAGAGAGGTCCCGTAACAGACAATCTGGCTTCATGTCAGCAGAGAATTAGTCTGCATGTCATAGCAGAGAATGAGGCTTCACGTCAGCCACCACTGCAACAGTCCATTGGCATATATTTAGGCCTAGCACACAGGCAGAGGAGAGAGGTCCCGTAACAGACAATCTGGCTTCATGTCAGCAGAGAATCAGTCTGCATGTCATAGCAGAGAATGAGGCTTCACGTCACCCACCACTGCAACAGTCCATTGGCATATATTTAGGCCTAGCACACAGGCAGAGCAGAGAGGTCCCGTAACAGACAATCTGGCTTCATGACAGCAGAGAATCAGTCTGCATGTCATAGCAGAGAATGAGGCTTCACGTCACCCACCACTGCAACAGTCCATTGGCATATATTTAGGCCTAGCACACAGGCAGAGCAGAGAGGTCCCGTAACAGACAATCTGGCTTCATGACAGCAGAGAATCAGTCTGCATGTCATAGCAGAGAATGAGGCTTCACGTCACCCACCACTGCAACAGTCCATTGGCATATATTTAGGCCTAGCACACAGGCAGAGCAGAGAGGTCCCGTAACAGACGATCTGGCTTCATGTCAGCAGAGAATCAGTCTGCATGTCATAGCAGAGAATGAGGCTTCACGTCAGCCACCACTGCAACAGTCCATTGGCATATATTTAGGCCCAGCACCCAGGCAGAGGAGGGAGGTCCCGTAACAGAGAATCTGTCTTCATGTCAGCAGAGAATTAGTCTGCATGTCATAGCAGAGAATCAGGCTTCACGTCACCCACCACTGCAACAGTCCATTGGCATATATTTAGGCCCAGCACCCAGGCAGAGGAGAGAGGTCCCGTAACAGAGAATCTGTCTTCATGTCAGCAGAGAATTAGTCTGCATGTCATAGCAGAGAATGAGGCTTCACGTCAGCCACCACTGCAACAGTCCATTGGCATATATTTAGGCCCAGCACACACACAGGCAGAGGAGAGAGGTCCCGTAACAGAGAATCTGTCTTCATGTCAGCAGAGAATTAGTCTGCATGTCATAGCAGAGAATGAGGCTTCACGTCAGCCACCACTGCAACAGTCCATTGGCATATATTTAGGCCCAGCACACACACAGGCAGAGGAGAGAGGTCCCGTAACAGAGAATCTGTCTTCATGTCAGCAGAGAATTAGTCTGCATGTCATAGCAGAGAATGAGGCTTCACGTCAGCCACCACTGCAACAGTCCATTGGCATATATTTAGGCCCAGCACACACACAGGCAGAGGAGAGAGGTCCCGTAACAGACAATCTGGCTTCATGTCAGCAGAGAATTAGTCTGCATGTCATAGCAGAGAATGAGGCTTCACGTCACCCACCACTGCAACAGTCCATTGGCATATATTTAGGCCCAGCACCCAGGCAGAGGAGGGAGGTCCCGTAACAGAGAATCTGTCTTCATGTCAGCAGAGAATTAGTCTGCATGTCATAGCAGAGAATGAGGCTTCACGTCAGCCACCACTGCAACAGTCCATTGGCATATATTTAGGCCCAGCACACACACAGGCAGAGGAGAGAGGTCCCGTAACAGAGGATCTGGCTTCATGTCAGCAGAGAATCAGTCTGCATGTCATAGCAGAGAATCAGGCTTCACGTCAGCCACCACTGCAACAGTCCATTGGCATATATTTAGGCCTAGCACACAGGCAGAGGAGAGAGGTCCCGTAACAGACAATCTGGCTTCATGTCAGCAGAGAATCAGTCTGCATGTCATAGCAGAGAATGAGGCTTCACGTCAGCCACCACTGCAACAGTCCATTGTCATAAATTTAGGCCCAGCACCCAGGCAGAGGAGGGAGGTCCCGTAACAGACAATCTGGCTTCATGTCAGCAGAGAATTAGTCTGCATGTCATAGCAGAGAATCAGGCTTCATGTCAGCCACCACTGCAACAGTCCATTGGCATATATTTAGGCCTAGCACACAGGCAGAGGAGAGGTTCATTCAACTTTGGGTAGCATCGCAATATAATGGTAAAATGAAAATAAAAATAGGATTGAATGAGGAAGTGCCCTGGAGTCCAATAATATATGGTTATGGGGAGGTAGTTAATGTCTAATCTGGACAAGGGACGGACAGGTCCTGTGGGATCCATGCCTGGTTCATTTTTATGAACGTCAGCTTGTCCACATTGGCTGTAGACAGGCGGCTGCGTTTGTCTGTAATGACGCCCCCTGCCGTGCTGAATACACGTTCAGACAAAACGCTGGCTGCCGGGCAGGCCAGCACCTCCAAGGCATAAAAGGCTAGCTCTGGCCACGTGGACAATTTAGAGACCCAGAAGTTGAATGGGGCCGAACCATCAGTCAGTACGTGGAGGGGTGTGCACACGTACTGTTCCACCATGTTAGTGAAATGTTGCCTCCTGCTAACACGTTGCGTATCAGGTGGTGGTGCAGTTAGCTGTGGCGTGTTGACAAAAGTTTTCCACATCTCTGCCATGCTAACCCTGCCCTCAGAGGAGCTGGCCGTGACACAGCTGCCTTGGCGACCTCTTGCTCCTCCTCTGCCTTGGCCTTGGGCTTCCACTTGTTCCCCTGTGACATTTGGGAATGCTCTCAGTAGCGCGTCTACCAACGTGCGCTTGTACTCGCGCATCTTCCTATCACGCTCCAGTGCAGGAAGTAAGGTGGGCACATTGTCTTTGTAGCGTGGATCCAGCAGGGTGGCAACCCAGTAGTCCGCACAGGTTAAAATGTGGGCAACTCTGCTGTCGTTGCGCAGGCACTGCAGCATGTAGTCGCTCATGTGTGCCAGGCTGCCCAGGGGTAAGGACAAGCTGTCCTCTGTGGGAGGCGTATCGTCATCGTCCTGCCTTTCCCCCCAGCCACGCACCAGTGATGGACCCGAGCTGCGTTGGGTGCCACCCCGCTGTGACCATGCTTCATCCTCATCCTCCTCCACCTCCTCCTCATCCTCGTCCTCCTCGTCCTCCAGTAGTGGGCCCTGGCTGGCCACATTTGTACCTGGCCTCTGCTGTTGCCAAAAACCTCCCTCTGAGTCACTTCGAAGAGACTGGCCTGAAAGTGCTAAAAATGACCCCTCTTCCTCCTCCTCCTCCTCCTCCTGGGCCACCTCCTCTTCCATCATCGCCCTAAGTGTTTTCTCAAGGAGACATAGAAGTGGTATTGTAACGCTGATAACGGTGTCATCGCCACTGGCCATGTTGGTGGAGTACTCGAAACAGCGCAACAGGGCACACAGGTCTCGCATGGAGGCCCAGTCATTGGTGGTGAAGTGGTGCTGTTCTGTAGTGCGACTGACCCGTGCGTGCTGCAGCTGAAACTCCACTATGGCCTGCTGCTGCTCGCACAGTCTGTCCAGCATGTGCAAGGTGGAGTTCCACCTGGTGGGCACGTCGCATATGAGGCGGTGAGCGGGAAGGCCGAAGTTACGCTGTAGCGCAGACAGGCGAGCAGCGGCAGGATGTGAACGCCGGAAGCGCGAACAGACGGCCCGCACTTTATGCAGCAGCTCTGACATGTCGGGGTAGTTGTGAATGAACTTCTGCACCACCAAATTCAGCACATGCGCCAAGCAAGGGATGTGCGTCAAATTGGCTAGTCCCAGAGCTGCAACGAGATTTCGCCCATTATCACACACCACCAGGCCGGGCTTGAGGCTCACCGGCAGCAACCACTCGTCGGTCTGTTGTTCAATACCCCGCCACAACTCCTGTGCGGTGTGGGGCCTGTCCCCCAAACATATGAGTTTCAGAATGGCCTGCTGACGTTTACCCCGGGCTGTGCTGAAGTTGGTGGTGAAGGTGTGTGGCTGACTGGATGAGCAGGTGGAAGAAGAGGAGGAGGAAGCCGAGAAGGAGGAGGTGGCAACAGGAGGCAAAGAATGTTGCCCTGCGATCCTTGGCGGCGGAAGGACGTGCGCCAAACAGCTCTCCGCCTGGGGCCCAGCTGCCACTACATTTACCCAGTGTGCAGTTAGGGAGATATAGCGTCCCTGGCCGTGCTTACTGGTCCACGTATCTGTGGTTAGGTGGACCTTGCTACAGATGGCGTTGCGCAGTGCACACTTGATTTTATCGGATACTTGGTTGTGCAGGGAAGGCACGGCTCTCTTGGAGAAGTAGTGCCGGCTGGGAACAACATACTGTGGGACAGCAAGCGACATGAGCTGTTTGAAGCTGTCTGTGTCCACCAGCCTAAATGACAGCATTTCATAGGCCAGTAGTTTAGAAATGCTGGCATTCAGGGCCAGGGATCGAGGGTGGCTAGGTGGGAATTTACGCTTTCTATCAAATGTTTGTGAGATGGAGAGCTGAACGCTGGCGTGTGACATGGTTGAGACGCTTGGTGACGGAGGTGGTGGTGGTGGTGTTGGTGGTACATCCCCTGTTTGCTGGGCGGCAGGTGCCAACGTTCCTCCAGAGGCGGAGGAAGAGGCCGAGGCGGCAGCAGCAGAATAGGCCGAGGCGGCAGCAGCAGAAGAGGTAGCAGGGGGAGCCTGAGTGACTTCCTTGGTTTTAAGGTGTTTACTCCACTGCAGTTCATGCTTTGCATGCAGGTGCCTGGTCATGCAGGTTGTGCTCAGGTTCAGAACGTTAATGCCTCGCTTCAGGCTCTGATGGCACAGCGTGCAAACCACTCGGGTCTTGTCGTCAGCACATTGTTTGAAGAAGTGCCATGCCAGGGAACTCCTTGAAGCTGCCTTTGGGGTGCTCGGTCCCAGATGGCGGCGGTCAGTAGCAGGCGGAGTCTCTTGGCGGCGGGTGTTCTGCTTTTGCCCACTGCTCCCTCTTTTGCTACGCTGTTGGCTCGGTCTCACCACTGCCTCTTCCTCCGAACTGTGAAAGTCAGTGGCACGACCTTCATTCCATGTGGGGTCTAGGACCTCATCGTCCCCTGCATCGTCTTCCACCCAGTCTTGATCCCTGACCTCCTGTTCAGTCTGCACACTGCAGAAAGACGCAGCAGTTGGCACCTGTGTTTCGTCATCATCAGAGACATGCTGAGGTGGTATTCCCATGTCCTCATCATCAGGAAACATAAGTGGTTGTGCGTCAGTGCATTCTATGTCTTTCACCGCTGGGGAAGGGCTAGGTGGATGCCCTTGGGAAACCCTGCCAGCGGAGTCTTCAAACAGCATAAGAGACTGCTGCATAACTTGAGGCTGAGACAGTTTCCCTGGTATGCATGGGGGTGATGTGACAGACTGATGGGGTTGGTTTTCAGGCGCCATCTGTGCGCTTTCTGCAGAAGACTGGGTGGGAGATAATGTGAACGTGCTGGATCCACTGTCGGCCACCCAATTGACTAATGCCTGTACCTGCTCAGGCCTTACCATCCTTAGAACGGCATTGGGCCCCACCATATATCGCTGTAAATTCTGGCGGCTACTGGGACCTGAGGTAGTTGGTACACTAGGACGTGTGGATGTGGCAGAACGGCCACGTCCTCTCCCAGCACCAGAGGGTCCACTAACACCACCACGACCATGTCCACGTCCGCGTCCCTTACTAGATGTTTTTCTCATTGTTATGGTTCACCACAACAACAAATATATTATTTGGCCCAATGTATTGTATTCAAATTCAGCGGGATATAAATTTGAGGCCTAGTATTTTGGCGCTGGGTGACCGGTATGGATTTAGTGACAGAATTAGACTTGTAAATGCACAGAAGCGTGTGTGTGTGAAGTTATTCTGAATGACCCAATGTGCACCTTGAATATTATATACCCTTTTAGGGATAGATTTCAAATAGCTCTGATATAGAAGAAACCACTAAATTATGAAATTGCTAAATTGGGAATTGTATTTCAACCCAGAACAAGAAATGTGCTTTGACGGACACTAAATATCTTGCCCAGCAACAACAGTACAGCGGTAACGAGAGATTTAGCAGGATATAAATTTGAGGCCTAGTATTTAGGCGCTGGGTGACAGGTATGGGTTTAGTGACAGAATTAGACTTGAAAATACACAGTAGCGGGTGTGTGTGAAGTTATTCTGAATGACCCAATGTGCACCTTGAATATTATATACCCTTTTAGGGATAGATTTCAAATAGCTCTGATATAGCAGAAACCACTAAATTATGAAATTGCTAAATTGGGAATTGTACTTCAACCCAGAACAAAAAATGTGCTTTGACGGACACTAAATAACTTTCCCAGCTACAACAGGACAGCGGTAACGAGAGATTTAGCGGGATATAAATTTGAGGCCTAGTATTTAGGCGCTGGGTGACAGGTATGGGTTTAGTGACAGAATTAGACTTGGAAATACACAGTAGCGGGTGTGTGTGAAGTTATTCTGAATGACCCTATGTGCACCTTCAATATGATCTACCCTTTTAGGGATAGATTTCAAATAGCTCTGATATAGCAGAAACCACTAAATTATGAAATTGCTAAATTGGGAATTGTATTTCAACCCAGAAGAAAAAATGTGCTTTGACGGACACTAAATAACTTTCCCAGCTACAACAGGACAGCGGTAACGAGAGATTTAGCAGGATATAAATTTGAGGCCTAGTATTTAGGCGCTGGGTGACAGGTATGGGTTTAGTGACAGAATTAGACTTGAAAATACACAGTAGCGGGTGTGTGTGAAGTTATTCTGAATGACCCAATGTGCACCTTGAATATTATATACCCTTTTAGGGATAGATTTCAAATAGCTCTGATATAGCAGAAACCACTAAATTATGAAATTGCTAAATTGGGAATTGTACTTCAACCCAGAACAAAAAATGTGCTTTGACGGACACTAAATATCTTTCCAAGCAACAACAGTACAGCGGTAACGAGAGATTTAGCAGGATATAAATTTGAGGCCTAGTATTTAGGCGCTGGGTGACAGGTATGGGTTTAGTGACAGAATTAGACTTGGAAATACACAGTAGCGGGTGTGTGTGAAGTTATTCTGAATGACCCAATGTGCACCTTGAATATTATATACCCTTTTAGGGATAGATTTCAAATAGCTCTGATATAGCAGAAACCACTAAATTATGAAATTGCTAAATTGGGAATTGTACTTCAACCCAGAACAAAAAATGTGCTTTGACGGACACTAAATAACTTTCCCAGCTACAACAGGACAGCGGTAACGAGAGATTTAGCGGGATATAAATTTGAGGCCTAGTATTTAGGCGCTGGGTGACAGGTATGGGTTTAGTGACAGAATTAGACTTGGAAATACACAGTAGCGGGTGTGTGTGAAGTTATTCTGAATGACCCTATGTGCACCTTCAATATGATCTACCCTTTTAGGGATAGATTTCAAATAGCTCTGATATAGCAGAAACCACTAAATTATGAAATTGCTAAATTGGGAATTGTATTTCAACCCAGAAGAAAAAATGTGCTTTGACGGACACTAAATAACTTTCCCAGCTACAACAGGACAGCGGTAACGAGAGATTTAGCAGGATATAAATTTGAGGCCTAGTATTTAGGCGCTGGGTGACAGGTATGGGTTTAGTGACAGAATTAGACTTGAAAATACACAGTAGCGGGTGTGTGTGAAGTTATTCTGAATGACCCAATGTGCACCTTGAATATTATATACCCTTTTAGGGATAGATTTCAAATAGCTCTGATATAGCAGAAACCACTAAATTATGAAATTGCTAAATTGGGAATTGTACTTCAACCCAGAACAAAAAATGTGCTTTGACGGACACTAAATATCTTTCCAAGCAACAACAGTACAGCGGTAACGAGAGATTTAGCAGGATATAAATTTGAGGCCTAGTATTTAGGCGCTGGGTGACAGGTATGGGTTTAGTGACAGAATTAGACTTGGAAATACACAGTAGCGGGTGTGTGTGAAGTTATTCTGAATGACCCAATGTGCACCTTGAATATTATATACCCTTTTAGGGATAGATTTCAAATAGCTCTGATATAGCAGAAACCACTAAATTATGAAATTGCTAAATTGGGAATTGTACTTCAACCCAGAACAAAAAATGTGCTTTGACGGACACTAAATAACTTTCCCAGCTACAACAGGACAGCGGTAACGAGAGATTTAGCGGGATATAAATTTGAGGCCTAGTATTTAGGCGCTGGGTGACAGGTATGGGTTTAGTGACAGAATTAGACTTGGAAATACACAGTAGCGGGTGTGTGTGAAGTTATTCTGAATGACCCTATGTGCACCTTCAATATGATCTACCCTTTTAGGGATAGATTTCAAATAGCTCTGATATAGCAGAAACCACTAAATTATGAAATTGCTAAATTGGGAATTGTATTTCAACCCAGAAGAAAAAATGTGCTTTGACGGACACTAAATAACTTTCCCAGCTACAACAGGACAGCGGTAACGAGAGATTTAGCAGGATATAAATTTGAGGCCTAGTATTTAGGCGCTGGGTGACAGGTATGGGTTTAGTGACAGAATTAGACTTGAAAATACACAGTAGCGGGTGTGTGTGAAGTTATTCTGAATGACCCAATGTGCACCTTGAATATTATATACCCTTTTAGGGATAGATTTCAAATAGCTCTGATATAGCAGAAACCACTAAATTATGAAATTGCTAAATTGGGAATTGTACTTCAACCCAGAACAAAAAATGTGCTTTGACGGACACTAAATATCTTTCCAAGCAACAACAGTACAGCGGTAACGAGAGATTTAGCAGGATATAAATTTGAGGCCTAGTATTTAGGCGCTGGGTGACAGGTATGGGTTTAGTGACAGAATTAGACTTGGAAATACACAGTAGCGGGTGTGTGTGAAGTTATTCTGAATGACCCAATGTGCACCTTGAATATTATATACCCTTTTAGGGATAGATTTCAAATAGCTCTGATATAGCAGAAACCACTAAATTATGAAATTGCTAAATTGGGAATTGTACTTCAACCCAGAACAAAAAATGTGCTTTGACGGACACTAAATAACTTTCCCAGCTACAACAGGACAGCGGTAACGAGAGATTTAGCGGGATATAAATTTGAGGCCTAGTATTTAGGCGCTGGGTGACAGGTATGGGTTTAGTGACAGAATTAGACTTGGAAATACACAGTAGCGGGTGTGTGTGAAGTTATTCTGAATGACCCTATGTGCACCTTCAATATGATCTACCCTTTTAGGGATAGATTTCAAATAGCTCTGATATAGCAGAAACCACTAAATTATGAAATTGCTAAATTGGGAATTGTATTTCAACCCAGAAGAAAAAATGTGCTTTGACGGACACTAAATAACTTTCCCAGCTACAACAGGACAGCGGTAACGAGAGATTTAGCAGGATATAAATTTGAGGCCTAGTATTTAGGCGCTGGGTGACAGGTATGGGTTTAGTGACAGAATTAGACTTGAAAATACACAGTAGCGGGTGTGTGTGAAGTTATTCTGAATGACCCAATGTGCACCTTGAATATTATATACCCTTTTAGGGATAGATTTCAAATAGCTCTGATATAGCAGAAACCACTAAATTATGAAATTGCTAAATTGGGAATTGTACTTCAACCCAGAACAAAAAATGTGCTTTGACGGACACTAAATATCTTTCCAAGCAACAACAGTACAGCGGTAACGAGAGATTTAGCAGGATATAAATTTGAGGCCTAGTATTTAGGCGCTGGGTGACAGGTATGGGTTTAGTGACAGAATTAGACTTGGAAATACACAGTAGCGGGTGTGTGTGAAGTTATTCTGAATGACCCAATGTGCACCTTGAATATTATATACCCTTTTAGGGATAGATTTCAAATAGCTCTGATATAGCAGAAACCACTAAATTATGAAATTGCTAAATTGGGAATTGTACTTCAACCCAGAACAAAAAATGTGCTTTGACGGACACTAAATAACTTTCCCAGCCACAACAGTACAGCGGTAACGAGAGATTTAGCGGGATATAAATTTGAGGCCTAGTATTTAGGCGCTGGGTGACCGGTATGGATTTAGCGACAGAATTAGACTTGGAAATGCACAGTAGCGTGTGTGTGAAGTTATTCTGAATGACCCTATGTGCACCTTGAATATTATATACCCTTTTAGGGATAGATTTCAAATAGCTCTGATATAGCAGAAACCACTAAATTATGAAATTGCTAAATTGGGAATTGTATTTCAACCCAGAACAAAAAATGTGCTTTGACGGACACTAAATAACTTTCCCAGCCACAACAGGACAGCGGTAACGAGAGATTTAGCGGGATATAAATTTGAGGCCTAGTATTTAGGCGCTGGGTGACCGGTATGGATTTAGTGACAGAATTAGACTGGGATATGGCCAAAAAATAACCACACTATTGCTGGTTAAATGCACTTGGTGACGGGCGCAGCTTGCCCCTGATGTAGTATATGGCCAAAAAATGAACAGACTATTGCTGGTTAAATGCACTTGGTGTCACAGCTTGACCAACCACACTACTGAGGGTTAAATGCACTTGGTGACGGGCGCAGCTTGCCCCTGATGTAGTATATGGCCAAAAAATAAACAGACTATTGCTGGTTAAATGCACTTGGTGTGACAGCTTCACCCTGATGTAGGCTTTAGCCAGAAAACAACCACACCATTGAGGGTTAAATGCACTTGGTGACAGGCGCAGCTTGCCCCTGATTTTGTATATGGCCAAAAAATGAACAGACTATTGCTGGTTAAATGCACTTGGTGTGACAGCTTCACCCTGATGTAGGCTTTAGCCAAAAAACAACCACACCATTGAGGGTTAAATGCACTTGGTGACAGGCGCAGCTTGCCCCTGATTTTGTATATGGCCAAAAAATGAACAGACTATTGCTGGTTAAATGCACTTGGTGTGACAGCTTCACCCTGATGTAGGCTTTAGCCAAAAAACAACCACACCATTGAGGGTTAAATGCACTTGGTGACAGGCGCAGCTTGCCCCTGATTTTGTATATGGCCAAAAAATGAACAGACTATTGCTGGTTAAATGCACTTGGTGTGACAGCTTCACCCTGATGTAGGCTTTAGCCAAAAAACAACCACACCATTGAGGGTTAAATGCACTTGGTGACAGGCGCAGCTTGCCCCTGATTTTGTATATGGCCAAAAAATGAACAGACTATTGCTGGTTAAATGCACTTGGTGTGACAGCTTCACCCTGATGTAGGCTTTAGCCAAAAAACAACCACACCATTGAGGGTTAAATGCACTTGGTCGCAGCTTGTGCTGGCGCACCACAAGACACAAAATGGCCGCCGATCACCCCAGAAAAATGTGACTGACAAACGGTCTGGGCAGCCTAAAAACAGTGAGCAATTGAGGATCAGCAGCTCAATGATCCACAGCTGCAGATCGATCAGTTAATCAAGTCCTTTGGAGGAGTTAATCTGCCTAATCTCGCCCTACTGTCGCAGCCGCAACCTCTCCCTACGCTAATCAGAGCAGAGTGACGGGCGGCGCTATGTGACTCCAGCTTAAATAGAGGCTGGGTCACATGGTGCTCTGGCCAATCACAGCCATGCCAATAGTAGGCATGGCTGTGATGGCCTCTTGGGGCAAGTAGTATGACGCTTGTTGATTGGCTGCTTTGCAGCCTTTCAAAAAGCGCCAAGAAAGCGTCACAAAAGCGCCAAGAAAGCGACGAACACCGAACCCGAACCCGGACTTTTACGAAAATGTCCGGGTTCGGGTCCGTGTCACGGACACCCCAAAATTCGGTACGAACCCGAACTATACAGTTCGAGTTCGCTCATCCCTAATGACTAGTGAATCGAAGTTTACAAAGTGAACTTTGATCCAAATTTCAGGATAAATTTTATTTGCCGTGAGACCGAATTTCCTCGTGCTTTGTGGTAGCAATTGATTTAACCTGAAATCAAAACAAAAAAAAAATTAAAACTTACCTGCTCTATTTGCTCACGACAGTCTGGACCGCCGCCATCTTGCTTGAAGATCTCGGCCGAAATGCCGTACACAGTGACGTAATTCGTCACAAAGCAAATATTTTGGTAAAATTTGGGGAAGCAGCCAGATCGAATTTTGTAAATACTTTGCTCATCTCTACAAATTCCAAGTTTCATGCTGAATTTGCCATGGATTTGTTTAGGATCTGTGGCAAAGTCTGTGGTGAAAAATATCTGCAACATCTGTGACTGAATTATGTTCAAAACTGTGATGTAAGCCCTAGTTTAAAATCTATGGCTTTGCTCACCACGTCTTCAGAGACTGATTCTAGATTCCATTAGTGCAGGATGCCCCAGACTAAAGACAAAATAAAACAAATAATCATAAGTTCTTTAAATATTGAAGTTGAAAATTATGCAAATTAGAAACACAGTTATATTGCCTTCTGTTACTTTATGAATAAACAGCATTTTTTGTTGTATGAATAAAGACTTATGTAGCTTTGGGTTTTTCTGCCAAAATAGGAAAATTCATAAAAATTGTCAAATGAACAACGTTTGTGAATACAGTACATATAGTATTTAGAATAAATAGTCATCAGGAAAGGGGGCAGGCGTAGATAGAGTAGACGGGTGCCTAGGGTCCCATTGAGGAGACTGGGCACAATTTATGTAGAATTTATGAACTTACAATTATGGCAAAGCATACACTGTTGATATTTTTCAATTATGCATTTTTTTTTAACCCTTAGGTAAACCCCGTAAAAGAAATCTACTGGACTCATGTTAAATCGGACGCATGCAGATTTGCAATGATGTGGAAATATGGAGGCATTTATATGGATACTGACGTCATTTCAATCAAACCCATTCCTGAAGACCATTTTCTAGCAGCACAATCATTCGCATCGACCAGCGGTGGTGTATTTGGTTTATCTCCACATCATAAATTATCATGGGAGTTTATGGAAAACTTTGTCCAAAATTATAGAGGAGAAATATGGGGACACCAAGGACCAGGAGTTTTCTCACGTGTAGTGGCCAAATATTGTGGAGTTCCTCAGTTCAAATCTGTGGATCATGTCGATTGTGCGAATGTCTCCTACTTTCACCCTGAACGCTTCTACCCCATTCCATACCCATCTTGGAGAGACTACTTTAAGGTTTGTAAAGATTTGCCAACTTTCAATAATTCTTATGGTCTTCATCTCTGGAACTTCATGAATAAAGAAGGAAAGCGCATGATGGTTGGAAGTAACACACTAGTAGAACATCTTTATCAACAATACTGCCCTTCCACTTATGGAGAAGTCTGAGGCAGTGGCGTAACTAGAACTGACTGGGCCCCACAGCAAATTTGTTAGCGTGTCATTGTTTATAATGCCATTATCTAATAATGTTGAGGGGGTCCTAACAATACATTTTTTTATTCTTCTCCCTTCTCCTCCTCCTGGCCCCAAAACAGCCGCTTCCCTTATAGCTACGCCCCTGGTCTGAGGAATAAAACAACTTCCTTCTAGGGAAGACTATCACAAAGATGTTAGGCTAGATTTAATTATGAACTCAAATGCCAAATGCTTCCTATTTTAGCATATGAAATTGATTTCAGAATTGCCAGATCAGGCATATGCAGGCACCTGACCAATCTATTTTGCTGTAAAAGGGTCTGTCTCATTTCCATATTTAAAACTGGCATTCTACTAGACAAAATATTGCTGCAGGAAGCTGTATTTCAGCCTTTTTTTGTCAGAATTAGTGATGGAGGCTTTTTCAGGAACTTATGCTGCAGATATGAAATTAGCCGAAGAAGGACAACAAAAAGCAAAAATACTTTTAAAAAAAAGTTATGAAGATATAAAATGAAACTGTTTACCTTTGCTCTTTGATAGCAAGTCTATTCCAGATGCTAGTCCTAGATTTACAGATGATAATTCATTGAATACAGTTGATGACAACATTTGCTTCAATTAATATTTGTCTCTCCTACGTTTACTTTTTCTTTAACTCTTAGCAAAACTCTACACAGTATCAGACTAGGCTTGTTTTTTTTGTTTTTTTTCTTCCTGATGCTTCTACACAAAGTAGTTGCAAGATGTTGACTTGACGTTTCCAATGGCTTTCATTTTATTAATTGTCATAATAAGTTGTATTTTAATGTTTTAAGTGTAAAGTCCACATTTGCTAAATCTCTAACACTTATGTGTATCTTGCATGTCTCCATTTAATAATATATCCCTAATAAAGATAAGCAAATCTATTCTTAACAAATAAGATTGGTTATTAATTTGACAAACATTTAGCTGCCAAATAAATCCAAAGTTTTAGTGATTTGCTTTGGACAAATTACTCAAAACGGTGTCGACATTTTACTATGAAAATTAGCGTAAACAAAGCAGGGAGAATGAAGATGGAGGATCACATGACTTTTTACCTTAGGTGGCTCAGGGGGTAATAGACAGCATGTGAACCAATCACATGGCAGAATTTTGGCAGGTTCTTATGTCTTTGGGTTTGCTCAGAAGCCACAGACACAATTATAAGCTTAGCTTAATTGTGATGTGAGAGGAGGTGTGTGGTGTGTCTCAGGCAGAAAGCAATTACAGACACAAGCCAGCAAATAGAGAAGAGAGAAGTTTTCAAAAAACGATTTGGTCACTTTGCCAAATTTTTCCAAGAAATTTACTTCGTTATAAATTAATAAATCATGAAGATCATTAAATCAGACCTATCCTGGCCTGCAGGTAAAATCTAGGGATAATGTATCTTGGTGTACATCACTGCACAGTGCAGCAACATATGTAGCTAGTCCATTATGGTAGCTATGTGTGTCAGAATAAGGGGACATTCACACGTCAGTATTTTTACCTTTCCAGATAAACGTTTCTTTTTTTTGCGGATCAGTTTTTCTGTACAACCTTCCGTTTTTTTACTTAAGTGCTTCCGAATCCGTTCCGTGTTTCCGTGATTCATTTTATTTTTTATTTTTTTCATTTTAACCAATTTTCTCCACTAACAAAGCAAGGGTTAGCAGCCAAACAAGACTGTATCTTTATTGCCCTGACTCTGCCGTTTATAGAAACACCCCATATGTGGTCGTACACTATTGTACGGCCACACGGCGGGGCGTAGAGGGAACGGAGCGCCGTGTGGTTTTTGGAGGGCTGATTTTTATGGACCGGTTTCTTTACACCGTGTCCTGTTTCAACCCCCCTGATGCACCCCTGGAGTCGAAACTCCCTAAAAGTGACCCCATTTTGGAAACTATGGGATAAGGTGGCTTTTTTTGGGGACTATTTTTAGGGTACATATGATTTTTGGTTGCTCTATATTACATTTTTTGTGAGGCAAGGTTACCAAAAATTGAAATTCTGAAATTTTATCTCCATTTATCATTAACTGTTGAGGAACACCTAAAGGGTTTATAAAGTTTGTAAAAATCAGTTTTGAACACCTTGAGGGGTGTAGTTTCTTAGATGGGGTCACTTTTAGGGAGTTTTTACTCTAGGGGGGCATCAAAAGGGACATGGTGTCAATAAAAAAAGGCCATCAAAATCGGCCTTCCAGAAACCATGTCGGTCCATTCCTTTTGCGGCCTCCCTTTTACTGATACAGCAGTTTACGACCACAAATGTGGCGTTTCTGTAAACTGCAGTATCAGGGTAATATATATTAAGTTTTGTTTGGTTGTTAACCCTTGCTTTGTTAATGGAAAAAACGGATTGAAATGGAAAAGTGCCAAAAATAGCGGTTTTGGCACCGTTTAAATATAATTTTTTTTGGGGGGGTTAGGTCATGGGGTATTTTTATTTTTTTATAGAGGAGATTCTTATGGACACGGTGATACCTAATAAGTCATATTATCCTTTTTGATACAAAAATTTTATTTTTTTGTATCTCTAAAGTCTAATAGTCATTTTTTTTTGTTTTTTAGCTGATTATCTTATGTGGGGGCTCATTTTATGCGGGATGAGAGGACGGTTTTATTGGCACTATTTTGGGGGCTATATGAATTTTTGATCGCTTGCTATTAAACTATTTTTTTTTTTGGACCATGTTAATTTTAGAGGTTGGGTCATGGGGTATTTTTCATATAGGAGATTCATACGGATGCGGTGATACCTAATAAGGCTACTTTTATTTACAATTATTTAGGTTTTAGACTATATTATCCTTTTTGATAAAAAAATTATAATTATCTTATGTGGGGGGCTCATTTTTTGCGGGATGAGAGGACGGTTTTATTGGCACTATTTTGGGGGCTATATGACTTTTTGATCGCTTGCTATTAAACTTTTTGTTAAGTAAGGTGAGGAAAACAAATCTTTTTGGGGGACCGTGTTAATCTTAGGGGTTGGGTCATGGGGTATTTTTATATAGGAGATTATTACCAACTCTGAGGTACCTAATTTGTATACTTTTAATAAATTATCTCAAGTCTGAGAACTAGTTTTTTTATCCGATGTCAGTGGCTAAATTCGGATTTAAATTTAGTTCTCCATGGAAGTGTGGCACACCCTGAAGCAACAAATAATGCAGAAGCCCTCATGATCGGGGCACGTGTCACATTGAGTAGTGGTGTCCTTCTGTATCCCCCTCCTGTGTCACACTCTGCACCTTTTTTGGGTTCGTCCCTTCTTTCCAGTGTGGGGGACCACACCTGGAAAGTGTGGGCCAGGGACGATCCGGACACCTCCATTTCCCGAGGTACTCCAACCTGCTCTTTCCCGGTCCAAAAAGATCAGGGCCTTGAGGACTGCCTCATAGAACTGAGGGAATGTCCCTGTGTTGCCAGCGCTCCGGGACAGCACAAAAGAGTTGTACATGGCAACCTGCACCAAGTAGACCGCAACTTTTTTGTACCATGCCCGGATTTTGCGCATGGCATTATATGGCTTGAGGACTTGATCAGAGAGATCAACTCCTCCCATATACCGATTGTAGTTGACGATACAATCGGGCTTGAGGACCATTGCCGCTGTACCTCGCACAGGGACAGGGGTGATGCCGTTACCATGAATTGTGGACAGTACAAGGACATCCCTCTTGTCCTTATACCTGACCAGCAACAGGTTTCCAGTGGTAAGGGCACGGGTCTCACCCCTGGGGATAGGTACCTTGAGGGGGAGGGTAGGGAGGCCGCATAGATTTTTCCACACGGTCCCACAAGCGGACGTGGATCGGTGATATTATATGAACATTAATGTTACAAACAGGCCACACAGGGTCCAATGTATAAAGCAACACGTACATGGAGCATATACAATCATCAATAAATGAATAGACATACAAATGCATATATATACATCTCGCTACATGTGTCTATGATGATGAAAACCAGCAACACTCAATGGTCTATGCAACCGATTGCCAGTTCCGGTACATTCTTTGTGGCTCTAAGTATATCTCATTGAGTATTATCGCCATTTAGCAAAACAACAACATGGGAAGTGACAGGAGGAGAGGAAGGAGGGGGGTGGAAGGAAGAAGGGAGGTGGTGGGGGGAGAAACATCATTAAAAGATGCTAATATAGATATAAATGTAAAAGGTAAGTGGACCTGACCTAAAAGAACTAAGATAGGTCTTGAGTACTACAAGTACTCATTACTCTCCTAACAAGTTATTAAACTCCGGCGAATCTAAAAACTGAAGTAAGGGGTCACAACTACGCACTAAAGATTCAGCCCTTTCTTGCTCAATTGCAATCAACTCTTCCATACGCAGTATAAGTGGGTGGAGAACTGGACTTCCAATGTCTGGGGATAACCATCCTGGCAGCTGACAGGAAATGTTGCAGAACCCCTTTCTTGACCTGGGCAAGAGAGCCAGAAATCAGGGATAGAAGGGTAAGTTGTGGAGTGTTAGGGATTGCCCTGCTTGAGTACTTTGCATAGATCAGTAGGATACATTCCTAGAATGAATTAATTTTCGGACAGCTCCACCAAATATGCAATAAGGAACCCCTATCATTCTCGCATCTCCAGCACTTATCTGACACCGTAGGGAACATCTGATGTATTTTAGTAGGACAGTAGTACCACCATGAGAGAATTTTGTAATTCTTTTCCTTCACCTGTGACGCCAGTGAAATTCCATGGAAGAACGTACACATCTTCTCCACCTCCTCCCCTGTGAACCAGACCTGTAAATCAGTTTCCCATCTATCGAAAAATGATGCCCTTTCTCCACTATGTATATCCAGAAGCAGGTAAATGAAGAAAAAGGTCCCGGAGACAAATTAAGTTCCTCTGTCAGCTCTTCTTTATTGGTCACATGAAGTTAACAGACATAAGCATCTTCTACATGGCATAGGTTTACACGTTTCGGGTTGGTACCCTTAGTCATAACAATTGTATCAAGTGTGGCCCCTCAATTTATAGGGGTTGGAGTACGCCCCCCACTGCCGCGAGGAAGGAGTCTCCAACTCCATAGGCTCTCACACTCAATAACACACCTTGCCGTTTGCTGAATCAATCACTGGTATAATTTGTAACACACTGTGTGGATACCTCTCTGAGGATATTAACCCAAGGAATGCCGTAAGAGTATTTCTCCGGCAAGGAACCGCACTGTGTGAACATGCCATCATCAATTAAAAATATATATCCATACAAAAACAAACAACATAAAACAAAATGACCTTTTGTTATTCAACTGGTTAAGATTCATTGTATTATAGCAGATTACATGAAACAGATTATCTGTAATTCCATTGGTTGTTAATATCTGCAAACCACTTATTGTTCCCAAAAACAAATAGCAAAAGCTTGTTATACTATTCACAAGCCGCCACCGCTGCATGTGTGCAACACAATCAAATATAAAGCTTTCAAAGCACTCTAGTTGCGCTGGCTTAAACGGTTTTGTGGACAACCAAAATGACAGAAAAAAAAAAAAAAATAGAGTGCTTTGAAAGCTTTATATTTGATTGTGTTGCACACATGCAGCGGTGGCGGCTTGTGAATAGTATAACAAGCTTTTGCTATTTGTTTTTGGGAACAATAAGTGGTTTGCAGATATTAACAACCAATGGAATTACAGATAATCTGTTTCATGTAATCTGCTATAATACAATGAATCTTAACCAGTTGAATAACAAAAGGTCATTTTGTTTTATGTTGTTTGTTTTTGTATGGATATATATATTTTTAATTGATGATGGCATGTTCACACGGTGCGGTTCCTTGCCGGAGAAATACTCTTACGGCATTCCTGGGGTTAATATCCTCAGAGAGGTATCCACACAGTGTGTTACTAATTATACCAGTGATTGATTCAGCAAACGGCAAGGTGTGTTATTGAGTGTGAGAGCCTATGGAGTTGGAGACTCCTTCCTCGCGGCGGAGGGGGGCGTACTCCAACCCCTATAAATTGAGGGGCCACACTTGATACAATTGTTATGACTAAGGGTACCAACCCGAAACGCGTAAACCTATGCCATGTAGAAGGTGCTTATGTCTGTTAACTTCATGTGACCAATAAAGAAGTGCTGACAGAGGAACTTCATTTGTCTCCGGGACCTTTTTCTTCATTTACCTACAGTTTGCTATGGGAACACTTCCCAGGGCCCCTGGAGCCGGGACTGCAAATTTTTACCAGAGAGGTGAGCTGGTTTAAGTATTTTATATATCCAGAAGCACTCTGTATAGTGTGGACAAGGTACCTTCAATTATGCCTTGTTGTAGATATAGTCTATCAAAATCTGTCATTGGGTTCACCATTCCTCCAGAGAATGTGGATCCAAAAAAGGAAGTTAATTGAGCATATCCAGCCAGAAGACATGCTGATTGCTGTGTACTGGTGTGCATTTTCAAAGGAGGATAATGACCCACCTGACAGGACATCCCTAATTCTCATTAAATCGTTATGTGTGGTTTTGATGAGAAAGGATGATGGAATCATGCCCGGGATAAACGCTGGATTCCCATGAAGTGGGGTCATAGGACCTGGTCTGAAGGTGATTTGAGACTTGGAAATCCATTCCTCCCAGATCACAAGAGCATGTCGTACAAGGAACGGGAATTCCTTTTGAGGGGGTCTGTCATTTATATTTAGCCAGGGTATGCCTTGAAGAGAGAGAGGGGATAAAGATTGTTCCAGAGTGACCCAGAGTTTCTTTAAGTCTTTATGTCTCCAATCTAAAAGTCTAGCAAGTACAGCCACTTCATGATAAAGGCGAATATCTGGTAATCCAAACCCCCCAAGGGATTTTTGTTTGATCAGGTCTTTTTTATTCAGTCTAGGTTTACTAGTGTGCCAAATAAACCTATTGAGGGCCCTTTGAATATCTAAAAAGTATTTTTTAGGCACATAGGTATAG